>NW_022103958.1:326431-339083 GCF_000313985.2 Echinops telfairi | reverse complement strand
TGCATGTGAAACTTGGACACTGCATAAGGAAGACAGAAGAAGAGTTCATGCATTTGAATTGTGGTGCTGGAAAAGAATATTGAAAGTACCATGGACTGCAAAAAGGACAAATCCATCAATCTTGCAGAAGTAGGACCAGAGTGCTCCTTCGCAGCAAGAAGGTCAACACTTTGTCCTTCATTCTTCGGACATATATCAGGAGAGACTAATCCCTGGAGAAGGACGTCATGCTTTCTAAGGTATAGGGGTGGCAAAAAAGAGGAAGGCTCTCAAAGAGATAGACTGACCCCGTGACTGCACCAATGGCCTTGGGAATGGAAATGATTGTGAGGATGACGCAGGATCATGCAGAGTTTCATTTCCTTGTGCATCGGGTCACTATGGGTCAGAACCAACTGAATAGCATCTAACAACAACATATTAAAATATACTACTTTATGTATTTACTTCATTGTGGATCACCAGGATTTTTGGTCCAAAATTGTACACACAAAAAATCATCCATGGTGTGTACAAAAATACGTTGACTGCATTGTAATTTAGGTTCAGAGTGTACAATCAAAATACAATTCAGAAGATCCTTTACAGTAGTAGCACTGACATACTTTAATATGTAATTTCAAACTACGGTATCTAATAAACATTTGAGTGGACAATTATGAGCTCCCATGGAATCACTTACAGTTTCACTGAGTTACAAACAAGAAATCATGCGCAGGACATGATATTTAATTTAAGGTGAAAATATGAATGTAAATGAGTAAAAAGGAAACAGTTAGATGGATATGTGCTTTATCATTGTCTGTCCTATTCTTCTGTGATTACATGCTGTTGAGATGGGCTCATAATGATCCTATACTGGAGAAAACACAATTATATCGACTAGAAATATGATCACCATTAAACAGCAGATACCTATTTCATAACTTATTTGAGTAATATACTACATTAAATACAAAATGTACAGGGGTTCTTAAAGATCCTGTAGAAGGCATTTTTTTATATCTTTGTTTCTTTAGCTGCAAACGAAGGGGTTAAGCATAGGGATGACTAATGTGTAAAACACAGAGGTAATTTTGTCAGTGCTGAAAGGATGAGCAGATTCAGGCTGCACATACATGAACAATAGAGACCCATAGAACACTACCACCACTGTCAAGTGAGAACCACATGTAGAGAAAGCT
The DNA here is from genome assembly GCF_000313985.2 of Echinops telfairi. Lineage (NCBI taxonomy): Eukaryota > Metazoa > Chordata > Mammalia > Afrosoricida > Tenrecidae > Echinops > Echinops telfairi. Next base: position 337,899 of record NW_022103958.1, on the reverse strand, counting down.
TTTTTCCTTCCTTCAGCAGAATTCATTCGAAATATGGTCATCAAGATCATCATGTAGGACACAAGGACTGTCAGGAGGGAGGACATCAAATTAAACGATGCGAATGATATGATCATCAATTCAATTTGCCGTGCATTTGAGCAGAGCAAGGGTATTAAAGGGACATTATCACAGAAGAAGTCACTGACGACATTAGAACTGCAGAAAGTAGATGTAAAAATCTTACTGGTGAGCAAAATAGACTGGAATGTACAGAAGAGGTATGGAATGCCTATAAGTACATGGCACAGTGTCTGCGACATGATCACAGTATAGAGGGTTACAGATGGCCACATAATGGTCATAACCCATGACTGCTAGAATGTAGAGTTCAGTGATAATGAATAAAACGTAGAAAGCCATCTCTATGGCACATTCATAATAGAAAATAGTATTTCAATCCAAAATGAAATTGACTAGCATTTTAGGATAAATAACAGTAGAGTTACCAAGATCAATGACAGCCAGGTGTCTGATAAAAAAATACATTGGTGTATGTAGGCGGGAGTCCACCTTGGTCAAGATGATCATGTCCAGGTTGCCCACAACTGTGATCAGGTAGATGATGAGGAAAATACCAAAGAGTGGGAGATGCAATTCATGTCTCTGTGTTACTCCTATGAGAATGAATTCAGTCGGCACTGTTAGATTCTGTTGGCCTATTTAGTCCAACCATGTGTTCTGGGAAGAAACAGTAATATTTGGTCTTAGCTTTCACATGGCATTTGCTAAACAAATTAAAATATATTTAGACTCCATGAAGATTATTTTTAATACTAAAATATATACAATGATTATCACATCTAATGCTAACTAAAATGAACTATAGAATTATACTACCACCAAAATTGGAGGAACCATATGGAACCATATAAAACACAAGTATACCATAAGTTCAGTATGAGTTTGAGCATACATCTATTTTAATATGACATTATTGTTAATAAAGAGATGCTAGACTTAATCTCCACAAGACCATCACAATTTCTTTAGAGTATTTCCTATTTTGCTGTCAAAATCATGTGGAAAATGAATGGTGCTAAAGAGACAGGCAGACATAATGTGAAACTAAGTAATATTAATTGAGGGGGTTGTCTCACTTCCTGGAAAACATCCGTGAGGAGAAGTCACCTGGGCTTACCCTGATGGAGCCCTGGGTACCAGAGCAGCCCCATGGAGACCCCGGCTAACCCTGAGATGCCTATATGCTCACTGATTCTGCTTTCCTCCTGCACTCATGTCCTTGCATATGTTTTGTGAGATTAATTGAAAGGCAGAGAGATAAATGGCTCCGTGAGGTCTGGTTCTCAGATCTCTTGCTCTCTGCTGATCACACCAGGGTGCAGCTACGTTAGCCAGTTCTCTACCTCAACCAGCAAGGCTCACTTGCTGCAAGTCCCTGAGGAGGAGCCACATGGACATACACTGATGCAGCCCTGGGTGCGGGAGCAGCCACTTGGAGACCCCTGCCAGAGCTGAGATGCTTACACGCTCACTGATTCAGCATTCCTCTTGTACTCAGCATCATAGTGTGTTTTGTGAGTTTGAGGACGACTTTGTAGGTCTATGTCGGACATATGGGCTAATGTCAGACTTATGGGCTTGGACTGGACTGGGTTGGGATGCTCAATGTACAATTACCCTTTATATAAAACCCTCTTATAAAATATGAGTGTTTATGAACTTTGTTTCTAGTCTACCCAGACTTACACAGATGGGTTAGGAAAGTTGGAATGAAAGTGAGAAATACAGGGAGAAAGTAGAATAAGTGAAGTCACTTTTTGGCGGTTGCCAAAAGTGAAACCATGGGATGAAACCAAATGTATATTAAAGGTTAAATGGGATATTGGCCTGCAATGTAAACTCTCACCAATTTCCCAAATATTGAACAACTAGATGCATGATGATTTCTCCTATGGATATACATGAATGTAATTAAAATTCAATTTAAAGACTAGATCCACTATTAATTTCAATAATCATTAATTGAGTGACTAAAGGTAAATTACATTGTTTTCCCTGAGCTCTGTGTACTCTGAATAGACATGTATGGGTTACATGAGACATATATAAAACCTTGTTTGTTAGATATTTATTAAAAATGTATCATTCAAATAATGACTAAAAACTATACATAGCAATAATATGTCATCATGACTTTGCAAACCTTTTCATTTTACTGGTATTGTCCTGGAATTTTTCTTTTTTCTTTTCTGATGTAACATTCATCATTGACTGTAAATGTGTTCTTTACATCACGTATGTCTCCATGGGACTGCACATATAATTTATTTTGTTTTCTTCCTTCCCTTCAAATTCTGTTCCAATGGGAATATGATGGGTGTCCAAGATAATTAGTAGGCACATCGGGCACGTTTAAAAGTCTCTCAGATAATTTTATATAATCAGCAAATTGCAAAATACTTCCTCAGAGAACATCACAACGGAGAACAGCCATAAATTCTTGCTACCAAAGAAAAAGAAGCAATACTTGAGGAGAAGAAAATCCATTTTCTTTTTTCAAGGAGGACTGGTTAGAATTGTCTTCATTCTGATGGTCAACAGGATCCTGGTAATTTCCCATAACTTATGGCATTTCTGTGTAGAATCATTCCTAACAAATTCCTTCAGGTATCTATTTTATTGAATGGGGTTCCCTGTGTGGTTACGGTGTTTTCAGGACATTCGTTTCATTATTTGAGCATTTGAGCATGTCCCCAAATCTATTTGATTTGTGTAAGTTGTGTGTGGCATGTGGATACTACAAGTAAAGAAAGAGTGGATAATGTAGGATAACCTAATCACTAATATCACTCAAATTGATTTATTAAGACAGGGTTGCCAGGCCATCCTGGCACATTTGAATTTCATCTATTTGTATAACTCATATGAAATTTTTGGTGAATAATAAATTATCTCTGCATACAAATATTTGCTTAGAAATATATTTATTTTACATATGAACTATGGAATACTTGATAAACTGGAAATAATTTTAAGAATATCATTGGCTAGAAAAGTCATGTTTTAGTTTTCATTGCTATTGGTTTTATGATTCGTGTTGTGTCCTTCCATTACTAGATTGCTTATGAATAAGTCTTATTTTTCAAAATAGGCACTAGAAACCAAGTAGACTGACAAACGTTCTGTGTTCAAAATCTTGCAGAACCATAAAGAATGTGCTGCATCAGAATAAATCCAAGCTATGATCACCATGTTTAACAACTTCCATTTCTTGTCTACTTTGAATAGAGATTTTTCAAATTTATTAATTAAGATGTTCAGAACAAGTCACTGATATTTTTCTCCACACAAGAAAATTTCATGAGATTGACTTAATTTGCTTTAGAATGATACTTAGGCAAACACTTAAGATTTCAAAGTGATAAGATGATTATTGACTTATGAATTCCTGTGCTCAATTCAGAGTGAAGGCTAACCTACAATGGAACCCTGTAACTGTTCCGGGATTAGCAAATTTCAGATAAAAATGATCTTACAAAAAGCTTCTGCTTATCATTCCTACATAGGAATAGGGACTTTGAAAGGAGAAGGAAGTTAGTGTAGAAACAATAGACTTGCTCAATCGGGAAGAAGGGTGGAGGGTGCTAAAATCCCTCAGCGTTATCATGGTCTTGAAGTTTCTGGACCAGGTGCCACAACTAACATGGAATATGAGAAGATTCTTAGATGACTATTCCAAAGGTCACAGGACCAAAAACATCCTCAGAAAAGAACTGCTGGAGCCACAGCTCTAAGTGTGAAGATTGTTGGTGACTCCTGAGAGTTCCAACTCGACAGCTGTGCAGGATAAAACTTAATACTCCATTACATCCCAATAATACTCTCAGTATTGTATGCCAATGAACATTTTGAACTACATCTACTGTGCCAATGGAAAAAGCACATTTTGCAGTGTTCTAACCCTGGTATCGTAGTGGTTGTGCGCTGGGCTGTGATATGTAAGGTCCACATGTTAAAACCACTAGCCCCTCCATGGAAGAGAGATGGGGTTTCTACTGCAGTCATCTGTTACAGTCTCAGAAACTCACAGGGGCAGGTCTACCCCATTCCATAGAGTCACTAGGAGCTCATAACTACATAATGGATGGAGGTTTTTTTGGGGGGGTGGGGAGTGGGTTTTAATATCATCTAAAGTAGACTCCTCGTGAAAAATAAATAAAATACTAACTGAAAAACAAAACCCTAACCATTACTGTAGAGTCAATTCTGATTCATAGGGTATAGTAGAACTGCCCATTGGGCTTTCAAGCCTTTGACTTTTACAGAAGCAGCGGCCCACTGAATGTGAGAGAAGGTTCCAAGGGCATTCAAGTGGGTTGGACTACGGGATCGGCACAAGCTACATTCAGAGATTTCCACTTTGCTTACAGTTTCCTCATAGATCTATGAGCAATGACAAGGGGAAGAACTTAATACTTAAATACTAGAAAATCAGTGTGTTATTCTCTTTAATTTTTATTATGGAGTTTTAGAGAAAATATTGAAGTAAGCAATACAATAAATGGACACGTGTTTTCAATGTAATAAATACTCAATTATCAAGATTGTATGAAAGGAAATTTTAAGAACATATAAAGGAATATTCAAAATCTCTGAATAATGATATGAACCTATATATTAGTGAGGATTAATTCAATTACTGTGGGTCTTCATGTCAATTTCTTTTATAAAAAGATTAAAAACACGAGTCCTGTTTAACATTTTGAATTCATCAAGCAGATGTTTAAATATAGACTGGACATAACTTTGAATCTAGAATATGTAATTGTTATATTTAGAGCACAAAATTTTAAACATATTGATAAAAGGCACGAATAACACAAAATTATAAATAAAACAATTAAATGCTAAATATAAAAATGCATATGATAAAACTAGCTGGTAAAAGATTTTCAGGACAGAAATATTATTTTATGATACATGTCACTGGTTTGGAATCATAAAAATGTAACCACTAATTATCAAAAAATATTGAAGGTCAATTCTCCCTTACTTGAGTTTAGAAATATTTGCAAGCTCTCTCATACCACATGGCATTAGGTAGGTGCAATAGAAATGAAGACAGAAAGGAATAGATGGAGTAATTTTAGTTTATCATGGATGAAATGTGTTACTTTCTCTGATTTAATCAGAAAAAAAAGGGGCCCTGGTTGCATAGTGATTATCTTCAGGGCTGTGATCCATAAGATCCACAGTTTGAAAATCCGGGTGCTCTGAGGGAGAATAAAGTGGACTTTCTAATCCTGCATAGAGTTACTGTCTCAGAAACACACAGAAGCAGCACTACCATGTCCTATAGGGATGTCATGAGTCAGAATTGACTTGATGGCAGTGAGTTAGGTTTTTTATCAGATAAACAACTGCATGAGGCGTCCGACTGATGCTGTGGTCCAGCATTGACTGTTACCCAAATGGCTAGTGATATCTTCCACCAGGAGAGGAAGATGTGGGAGTCTGTTTCCATAAAGATTGAGAATCCTTTGTTAAGTAAGTCTAAGTAAATTATACTTCTTAATCCAAGACAGTTAAACCCCTCAGGACCAAAAATGAGAGTGGATGGGAAGGGGAAGGTGGGGGGAGGAAGGAGGAATGGATCACAGTGATCTACATATAATTCCCTCCCAGGGGAACAGAAAACAGAAAAGTGGGTGAAGGGAGACAGTGGTCGGTGTAAGACATGAAAAAAACAATAATTTATAAATTATCAAGGGTTCATAAGGGAGGGAGGGAGGGTGGAGGCGGGAAATGAGCTGATACCAAGGGCTCAGGTAGAAAGAAAATGTTTTGAAAATGATGATGGCAACATATGTACAAATGTGCTTGACACAATGGATGTATGGATGGATTGTGATAAGAGCTGTAAGAGCACCCAATAAAATGATTTTCTAAAAAAAATAGATTGAGAATCCTGGAAATTATAAGGGACCATTCTGCTCCATATTACATGGTTATTATCGGTTGGCATGGACTCCATGATAATAAGTTTATCATTATGTGGCTGCAGTAAGGGCTCGTGCAGATATGAAAGCCAAACCTTAACCTTTACTAACTTCACATTATGCCTGTCTATCATTTCAAAATTAGGAAAATCCCACAAAGTTTCTCAGAAACAGAAAAAAGCAAGAGAAAGTAAGTATTCCGTGTGGAGAAAATATTACGTGTATGAGTTATTACCTCTAAATTAGCAATATGGCATTTTTTCAAATTGCTCACATTGAAAGTATAATCTATGCCAATATAATGAATAGTATATTTCATTAAACACAAATAAACAAACAAACTCATTACCATCAAGTCAGTTCCAATCCATAGTAACCCAATGGACACAGCAGAATGCCCCTATGGGTTTGCAAGACTGTAACTGTTAATGGGATACCAAAGTGTGGTCTTTCACCTGCAGAGTGACACGTGGTTTCAGACTGCTGGCCGTGGGATTAGCGACCCTACTCACCACCCACTATGCACCAGGGAGGATCTGACACTTTTGGGAAGGAGGTTCTTCTACAGCTTGTGCTAAATAAAATCAGATTCAGGGATTGCTTTTCCATCCTGAAGTATGAAGAAAAAGTCCCCATTCTGTCGACAACTAGTTTAATTTGTTTCGCTAATAAACCAGAACGCTAATAATAATTCCTCTGTTCTTCCCACAAAAGGTCGCTGAACTCAATGGGCCAAAGGAATCTAACACTACTGACTGAGTTCATTCTCATTGGAGTCACACGGAGCTCTGAGTGGCATTTTGCCCTTTTTGGAATCTTCCTTATTATCTACTTGATCACAGTGTTTGGGAACATGGGCCTGATCTTCTTGACCAAGGCAGACTCCCGCCTAAACACACCTATGTATTTTTTCATCAGACACCTGGCCTTCATTGATCTTGGTAATTCTACTGTCATTTATCCCAAGATGCTAGTTAATCTTGTTGATCATAAAAATTACATATCCTATTATGAATGTGTCACACAAATGGCTTTTTACATCCTATTTATTATCAGCGAATTGTTCATCCTGTCGGCCATGGCCTATGACCGCTATGTGGCCATCTGTAAACCTCTACTCTACAATGTCATCATGTCCCCAAGACTTTGCCATGCACTTGTGGGAATTCCCTATCTCTACAGTACCTTTCAGTCTCTGATGATCACCAGTATGATTTTTACCTCGACTTTCGGTGGCTCTAATGTCATTAGTCATTTCTATTGTGACAATGCTTCAATGCTACCTTTGCTCTGTTCAAATGCACGAGAAATACAATTGTTGATCATAGTATTTTCAGCAATTAATTTAATTTCCTCTCTCCTGGTACTCCTTGGTTCCTACATGTTTATTCTGATGTCCATATTTCGAATGAATTCTGCCGAGGGCAGGAAAAAAGCTTTCTCCACGTGTGGCTCTCATCTGACAGTGGTGACTGTGTTCTATGGGACACTACTCTTTATGTATCTGCAGCCTAAATCTGCGCATTCATTTGAAACTGACACAATGGTCTCTGTGTTCTACACATTAATCATCCCCATGCTCAATCCCTTCATTTACAGTTTAAGAAACAGAGAAGTGAAAAATGCTTTCAACAGGCTCCTGAAAAATCAAAGCAAACTTTGTATTTGATATTCAAAATAATATGCTGCCTTAAGATTTGAAAAAGACAAATATTACTTGATCATAATTCCAGTCAATATAATTACATTCTCTTTGGTTCCACAGTAAATGCTAATTGTAAAGCACAGGCAAATGGATTGTTTCCCTTATGGTCATCCAAATTGAATTTAACTATTATATTTTAGCTCCAAGTCAAATGTTATGTTATTCCAAAGTTTCTCTGTTTTTTCATCCAATCATTGACTATGTGATTCTGAAGGAGCTTAGAATTTACCCATAGGAACACTTTTGCCCTGCATCAGTACATTAGGCATGTATATCGTTAAATGTTTTCTAAATAAACCTTGACTATCTTAATTTTAGTGTGTTTTTTTTTAACCTAAAACATAAGTAAAAGCAAACAGTTATTTGTATCCCTGCTTAAAAAAGTAATGCTGCATTGGCCTCATACCCATTATTCTGTGATAATCATTTCTACTCTCTGCTGTACTCAAATATTTGTAAGCTATGAAATATGCAAATGTTACTTAATGGTATTTCTAGGATATATGATTATATTTGTGTCATTATAGGATTCTTATAAGTCCAACTCAACAGAATGTACCAACAAAATTACAGGGAAGAGAATGATAAAGGACATGCCTCTCGGATTGTTTTCATTCGACTCATGGAAATTCATATTAATCATTATATTTTCATGTTATATAAAATATCACGCTCTTCCCAAGTTTCCTTGTTTCTAGTTCAGTGTTTCCTGAAGTAATTCCACGGGAGCTTATACTTGTCCCCTGTTTGGACACCACACCTGTAAATTATTTGTTAATTTATGCCAGTGTTTTGTAATATAGTGGATCTTCTGAATTTATTATGGTTACACTTTCTAAAACCAAATCAATAGTGCAAGCAAGTGTCTGTATTTTCCCTACAATGTGTGATTTATTTTTCCTCTTAACACACAATTTAAAAGTGACAAATGCTCCTAACAATCAATTCTGTAATCAAGCAAATATCTAGACTAGTTTATTTTAATACAGTAGCATTAATCTCATTTATTTCTTCTTTAGATGCCTAGTACCCTCCTTAGATGTGTAGAGTCGTTTGTGCTGATTCTATTAATCGGATCTTAATACACAATATTTCAGTACAAAAAGATAGTAATTGAGAAAAGGATAGTAGTTTATAAATACAACTGAATAAAGAAAGCTACATAAGAAGATTTAAAATTTATTAGGTGATAGCTGACTGGAAGCATCATAGTTAAAAACTATTTCACGAAACAGAAGAAAAATATTGATGCAATTTCCAATTAACATTATCAATGAATTTGGAGAGGGTACATAAATGCTGTAGAACAATATGTCATTGATAAATAATATAATTGATAAATTCTGTAGAACAATATGTCACAAGACAAATAAATTCATGGTGAAAAATTGTACTTGTGTACACTGTGAAAACTAACTGAGGCACAAACAACAGAGAGAAGCAGGAAAATCATTTTAGATCTGTTGCATTGGGAATTCCAAAACATTTTTCTATTTCTTTAAAGAATGGGGATGAGATACAGATTGGAATTGTGTTGTATATATAGATTCCTTGGAGCAGCACTGATGTTTCACAATCTTTCTATCAATCAACATGGAATAGTCATATATTGTATAAGTCCATGGAGCCTAGAGAAACAAGTGCATAAACACTCATATGTGTATAAGAAAGAGCTTTATATATAAAGAGCAATTGAATATTGAGAAAACATCTCAGCCCAGCCCAGATAAACTCCATAAGTCTGAGATTAGCCTGTATGTCCAATACAAATCTACAAATTCCTCTTCAGGCTCACACAATATATGCAATGATGCTGAATATAGGATGATCATAGGCCAGTGGATGAAAAGTCTTGTGGATCAAGTGGCAGTAGGAGCATCTCAGCGCTGGCAGGGGTCTCCGCATGGCTCCTTCAGCTCCTGAACTCTAGTATAGCTCCATGTGTCTTGTCCATAAGAATGTCTCACAGGGAATGAACCTTGTCAGTAGAGAGTCTACAAAGGAGTGAGTGTGTGTTCAACCTCCAGTGAGCTATTTATCTCCTTAACGCCTAAAATTAGGGCATCAAGCTGCAACCTGATTGACAGGTTAGACTCTGTCCTCTGTTCTTTAGTCACAAACTAACAACAAATTATGAGAGTACGACAGATGACCCTGTTTAAATTTGACACTTTCACACAACTTTTTACCCATATATAATTTTCAAACAAACAATAATAAAATCATATCTGTACCTAACAGGATAAAATTAAAATGCTTACAATTCAATATGTGCCACCCACATTTAAGCATAATATTCTATAAGTGAAAAAAACAAAAATATCCTATACCTAGCAATTGCAGTTAAGTAACACCTACACCTCAATCCTATAATCCTTTGAATATTTTCCAGCACCTATGAAAGTTTGTAACACAACCAGTTTATGACTTTATCCTCCCCATTTTGGTATTTGATTTCTTTATTGCCCACTTATATCAACACAGTCCTCTGAAGAGAATCATATTCCTTGACTTGAAGAATCTTCATTCCAGTTGGAACCTTGTGAAGTCCGCATTCATAAGCGGACTTATGAATTCAAATCGGGACAGGCCATCCATAAAGTCTTCAGCAATATGCACTAGTTCGCATACTCAAATATCTTCTCTGCATCTGGTTGGGTTAAGGTCAACTGAATGTGGGCAGCCTCACTTAGCCTCACCAGGGTGCCCATCATCTTGCCTTTAGACCATGGACCCACACAAATTCTCAACCACTCTAGCCCACTTGGCTAGTTTGCAAACTTCAGAGCAGGCAACTTACTCTCCTTTTCTCCTCTACTTCCTTGTAAACCAGGTCCATGGATGTCAGTGACCAAACTCAACCTGTCGCTCTATTGCTGCTTTTGTCCCACTTCCACTCAATATGTGGATCCAGGTGATCACCTAGTAAGCATTTCAGTCTGCCACAGGCTCCCTCTAATATTCAGTCCTAGAGAGGAGTTTTCTTCATGGTTCCAGATTTATTCCAGCTTCTGACAAAAACCACTAGTTCAAACTTCAAAAATCCAAGGAGTTCCTTTTTTCTTTAATCTGTCAACAATCCCCTAGGCAGGTGTTTTGAAGTGCAAATTTCCCAAGTACTCCAAAGCACTGGGTGGGGCTTATCTTTTCAGAGTCTTGTTTGCAGGCTGGTCCTAAACCCATTTAAAGATCAAAAAATAATGTGTCAGTGTAAGTGGATTTACAAGCTCTCTCTATTCACACTTCCAAATAATCATTTCTATCGATCACTATATCACGTATAATAAATAGAAGAAATCATTATAAATAAAATAGAATCAACTACTAATCTCAATTCTTAAAACAGTCAAGGTCAGTTCTCATCTAACTTATCTTCATTCTTATCTAAACCATTCTATTGGTACAAAATATGGGATTAGGCCTCTGACAGCATTAAGCCAGAGTCAGGCTTTCTGTCAGCCATTTTAACTTTCTCTCCACCATTTTCATTGAACAGCTCTGATTTTGTCACCCAGACTTGAGATTATCATTTATCACAATCATTTTCACCATTTCAGACATGAATATCCAAAGACTACAACCAATGAAAAGAATCAAAATTTTAACTTCCCATGTTCTTCCAGAAAACAACTCAGTAAACTGCATGGACATATCTGACTACTGGCTAGCCAAAGAAGAAAACCTAACATGTGGCAGAGGTTGAACAAACATTCACTCTCCATCTTTATGATTTGTTTCTCTAGTACCCCACTCCCAAGGTA
>NW_022103958.1:323689-325461 GCF_000313985.2 Echinops telfairi | reverse complement strand
TAGAGAGTCTCCAAGGGAGTGAGCATGTGTCCCACCTCCAGAGAGCTATTTTCTCCTTAGCACCTCCAAGTGAGGTCATCAAGCTGCAACCTGATTGACAGGCTAGACTCTGTGCCCACACTCTTGAGTCTCAAGTTGACAACAGATTATGTAACTTCCACATACAATTATGTAATTCTCTTTTGTTTTCTTTAAACAGTCTTCTACCTTTTATTTTGTACATGTCTTCTGTTTCTCTGGTGAGGTTTATTCTTAAGTGTTTCAGTTTTGTGTGGCTATTGTAAATAATTTTATTTTCTTGATTTCCTTTTCAGAGCTCTCTTTTTAAGGAATATAATTGACTTTTGGCTGTTAATCTTGTGTCCTGCCAAAAGGCCCATCTTTCAAATATTTCCAATTATTTTTGGTTGGGTCTTTAAAATTTTCCACATATAAAACTCTCATGTCATTGGCATGCAGTGAGAGTTTCACATCTTCTTTGCCAATCTTGATTGCTTCGACTTTTTGTTGTTGCCTAATGGTTCTCATGAAGTCTTCCACCACAACATTGAATAAAAGTGGTGATAATTGGCATTCGTGTATGGCTCTGGTCACAAAGGAAATTATTTCACATTTACCACTTTGAATGAGATGTTGTTCATGGGTTTTCCCTGATGGTCTTCAATGTGTTGAAAAATTTTACTTCTATTTCTGTTTTGTTGGGTGTTTTAATCAGGAATGAGTGTTGGACTTTTCTGCGTCAATTGACCATGTGGTTCTTCTGTTTCGTATATATGACAGATTAAATTGATTGCTTTTCTACTGTTGAACCATCTTGCATACCTTCTATCAATCCTACTTGATCATGGTTTTTAATTTTTTTCATATTTTGTTGGTTTCTATTGACAGGATGGTTTTATGAATTTTGTGTCAATGTTCATAAGGATATTGGTCCATAGCTTTGTTAGTGCTGTCTCTGACTGGTTTGGGGATCAGTGTTATGTTCACTTCATAAAATGTGCTCAGGAGTTTCTTGATCTTTTCTATATTCTGGAATCTACAGTGTAGAATAGCCTTCCCAAACATATTGTGGACTACTGAATAAGTTGTTCCATATAACCATGACACAATGACCAGCATTACACACTTTCTCTTATACACAACTACAGTGTAAAGCAATGGCTTTGCATGGTCACATATGAGTCATATGCCATCACTGCCAACAAGAAATTTCTAGGGTCACAGACACCCCAATCACAAATGCAACAGAATGAAAGCAGAGAAAGAAATGGTTCTCTTTACCACCAGGAAATTTAATCAGCATTTGGGATGCAATTACAAATGTGTAGAAGACATCTACAAATGAGAGTCAGCTCTGGTTGGTGATAAAAGCCATCTTTACTTGGTAGCAGCTTAAAGAGGGAATGCTTTCTGTTTCTCTCCATTGAGTGAAATATTTAGCATTGGTTTTATGTATGTGCAATTTATTATGTCGAGGAATTTTTATTCTATTACTTTGGAATTGCATGATTCTAATGATTTATTTTCCTTAAGGTGTGGAGTTTAGCTTGGCAATCAGGTTGCAGCTTGATGACCTGACTTGGAGGTGATAGGCAAAGAAATAGCTCACTGGAGGCAGGACACTTGCTCACTCCCTATGAGAAATTACTCACAATGAACCTGATGGAGCTACACTGATGCAGGCAGAGCTCTGGGAGCTGGAGAAGCCACATAAAGACCCTTGCCAGCACTGAGATGTTCCTACTGCCACTGGCTCCACAAGACTTTCTATC
>NW_022103958.1:320461-322478 GCF_000313985.2 Echinops telfairi | reverse complement strand
GGTCTAAATTTCATGACCTAGCCCAGGGTGCTAAAATTGTTGAGAATTTGTGATGGGTCCATTGCCTAAAGGCATGGTGACCAATGGGTACTCTGATGAGGCTAAGTGAAGCAGCCCACACTGAGTTGATCAGAACCAAACCAAATAGAGTAAAGATACCCTGTGAACTAGTGCATATTGCTGCAGACATTGTGGATGGCCAGTCCTGATTTGACTTTGTTTATGGATGCAGACTCACAAGGTTGCAGCTGGAATGAAGATTCTTCATACCTAAAAATATGATTTTCTGTTCAGAGCACTGGGTTGATTTAAGTGCACAGAATAGAAATTGAACACCCAACATTGAGGAAATAAAGGCATGAAATTGTGGGCTTACAAACTCTCATAGGTGTTCAAATATATTCAGAGGAATATATTCACAGGATGTATGTGTTACTTAACTGAAATTGATAGACATAGGATATTTTTGTTTTGTTCACTTATAGAATGCTATGTTTAAATGAGGCTTTGGCCTACATTGAATTGTGTGAATTTTAGTCTTTTATCCTGTTAGGTACATATATGACTTTTTACTGTTTTGTTTGAAAATTATATATGGGTAAAGAGTTGTGTTAAAGTATCCAATTGAAAGAAAAAGGTGTCAAATTGACAAGGGATGATCTGTTACATAATCTGTTGTCAATTTGAGATTTAAGAGTGAATTGGTGGAGGTTAGTCTGCCAATCACATTGCAGCTTGATAACCTCATTTGGAGGTGCTATGGAGATAAATAGCTCACTGGAGGTGGGACACTTGCTCACTCTGTGAGAAATTACTCAAAATGAGCCTAGTGGAGCTACCCTGATGCACAAGAGCTCTGAGAGCTGGAGGAACCATATGGAGACCCGTGCCCATGCTGAGATGCTCCTACCACCATTGGATCCACAAGACTTTCTACCCACTGGTCTGTGATCATCCTGCATTCAGCATAATTGCATGTTTTGTGTAAGACTGAAGATGAATTTATACATTGGTATCTTATAGTTGGAATAATATCAGGCTTATGGATTTGATCTTAACAGGGTGGGGATGCCTACTCAATATTCAATTGCTCTTGTATATAAAGCACTTTCTTATACACATATGAGTGTCTATGAATTTGTTTCTCTAGTCTACCCTGACTAACACACCATCTATCCTACATTGTTTCTTTGTATAAACTGTAAGTATCTGTTATTTCTGAGGCTAACAATGCGTTTAAGTTGCTTTTTTTTGGTTGGTAAGGAGGTACTTTAGTCTGTGTAGGTCTTTGTTCACTAGGTGTTGCTTTTGCAGGTACAAGGGTAGTTACATCATGTGAGGGCAAGCCAACAAACATATATACACACATATACACAAAACAAACAAAGAAGAGGATTCCAGGCCAGAGTCAGCAGGTAAAAACCAGAAGGAATGAAGAAATAGAAGAAATTAAAAATTCCTAAGCTATTCTAAGCTATTCCTAGTAAACTCAAGAGCACTATCAAGTTTGGCACTGGGTGGGTTTTTGTAGCAGGTGTTGCAGCCCTATGGCACAGGAATTTATGGGCACCACCCCTATAGTGTTCCGCTATTGTTTATTTTTCTGTTTTGTTATTTGTAGGCCCAGCATTGCTTTGCTGTTTTCAAATGGTCAAGCTTGATTCTGGGAGCCTTTGGACAGGCTTTGGCGCTACTCTTAGTGGCTGAGAGCAGTAGGGTATTAGCTCTGCCCCTTTTGCACTACTTGTGGGAAGCTTATTTTCATCTAGTATGTGGCCTGCAGGAGGATAGTTAAAGCAGGAAAAAGAAAAACAAACAGGAAAAGATCCCCACCTAGTCTGGCAGCCCAAGGCTATTGGAGATGGCTCAGCTGCCAGAGGGAGTGTATAAAACCCACCCCATAATCCGTGTACACTACTTAGTGAAAAGGAAAGACAGAAACTGCTGCGTGCTCAATGGACCTTGACCCCTCGATGCACTCGGGAGTCCAAGGCACAGGGGTGGACCAGTCACCACT
>NW_022103958.1:308573-320309 GCF_000313985.2 Echinops telfairi | reverse complement strand
TCTTCAACATTGATTTTCTCCAGTGTCTGGTTTCCCAAAATGTCTCTAAACCTGAAATTTTCTAGTTCAATTCTCTCTCTGTTTTGGTTATTTTTTTGTTTTGTTTTGTTTTTTGCTTCCCAGAGGGAATGGAATTTCAGCCACTTCTTTGTTTTATGTTGGGATTTAATGCATATAATATATCATTTGCATTTTCAATCATTAAAGTAGACGTGTATAATTTCTACCACAATCAGTGTCCAACCATTCTTTTTATACATGGGTTTCTGACATTGTTTCCCTTTTACGCTCCCCACTTTTGCTTATCCACCACCCCCCTAAACATGTAACTCTATTTGCTATCTCTATAGGTTCATCAATCCTGGGTTTCATATACTGACAACCGGAAAGTATAAAACACAGCTTTAAGAGAGTGACCTCCATTGACATAATGCCTCGAGATACACTGTACTATGAATGAAATTCTAAATGTTTTTAATAGTGAAAAATTTCATTGCTCAAAATTAAAGTACAAAAGATGAAAATTCTCCCTCCTCTGCCCACCCCCAATTATCCTCTCAAGAGAGGATTATTGTACTGGGCAAGATCAGCCACACCTTTTCATTACTAATTAAAGCCTTTATTAAACTCCTGGATCAGGAGTGTGCTATCACCCTGAAACACTCTTCATACGGGACATAGACATTCCAGGATTTTAATAGTTCCAAGGAGTGGGCTGGCTTAAGAAGAGGGATATTCACGTAGATGCATTCCTGTCAGGTTGGCAGGGTGAAAAGGGCTGGGGAACAGCAGAGCGACAGGTAATAACTCAAGGTCCAACAAGATAGTTTACATTTCTTGCAAGTTGGGCAGGCAGAGCCCAAAGACATTTCAGGAGAGCCAAGGGCTGTCAGGAGAGTAGGGTTGGGGAAGGAAGGAGAGGGGGAGGCTAGCTGCTAACAGGGGTTGAAGGCAGTTTAAAGCAAAATGGAGTCCCACATGCTAAACTAGGTTACTATGCTGTTAATAATTTTTTTCTATAGTTATTCTATGGATGCCCAGACAAATACTTTTTCTTTACCTTGCTTTTTTCCCTTTAGTAACAAAAAAAGCTTGGAGATAATTCCATTATCAGTAGGAGTTTAATAAAAATAAAAGTTAAAAAATGAGAGAGAGGATTCTGAGGAAAATATGTATGGGTATGTGGAGTTTGGGAGTGATGCAGATTAAAAATTTCATGCACAGATTCTCCACAAAGGTAATGATATAAGCACCCAAAATAATACATAAAGCACAAGTTGCAAAGGAGTTTGATCTGTCAGTCCCAAAAGAATAAAATCAGTAACAACTATGAAATTTTGTTCAGTCACTTTCTATCTGCTTTTGGAAAATATACAGTGGGGAAAATAGACACAGGGTTTACTATTTCCTAGACAAAAACATTAGAAATGTATTTAATCCAGAAGCAGGAAATTAATGTATTGGCATTTAAATTAATAATATTTGTTCACACTCTGAGTTTCCTTGAAAATAAAATTAATAAGTGGATAAAATGACGCCTTCTAAGTTTCTTTGCAGAAGTCCTTGAATGTTGCAAATAGTTAATTTGCTCACTGCTGGCTGAGGGTGGGCTGGGGCGGAAGATATAAAGTCTATTTAGAGGCATCTGGGAAAACTTCTAAAAATAAAATCACCTGAAAATATTGTTGAGAACAGTTTAATTCTGACACACAAGGTTGTAATAAGTTGGGCTCAATATGACCAGAATTCTTACTTTTATTATCTTTTCAATGACTTTTAAAAATTAACATGATTTTATTCCACTGAAACCACCATGCCAAAACAAAATGTCTCTCAAAAGCTTCACTCTCACTCTAAAATGTACTTCAGTAATTACAGAGCTTGGAAGTAAGAAAAAAAACCCAATTTAATGATAGCAAATAATATTGTTGGGTGCAATGGATGTCTGGGTCAATCAGCCCAGGAAGTCTGCTATCCGTGTAGGGTTCCCAGATACCAGCAAGGTGAGAGGTTTGGCTGGGTGAACGGAAATGGGAGAAGATAATAATTTTTCAGTGCAGAGGAGGGTCCTGAAGCAGTTCAGGCCACTGGCCAATGATAAAGGAGAGTTATAAACAGCTGGGGGTGCTGATATCTGAGTTTAAGAGATTTTGGTGTACTTAGTTTTTAAGTTGTTTTTCTGAGTTCCAAGGAGCACAGATTCTCTTTGTTCCTATGGTTATTCTCTGGCAGGCAGATTCCCACATCTCCTTGTCTTCATAATTTTGGAAAGTGTTAAAACTAAATATTTTATCACAAATGACGTTTCTTGTTGACATATTGTTCTTCCTTCTTTACCAATAGAACTCTTTCCAAGTTAATTGATGATGTAAGTTGGAAAATGTATCAATATTTTCTTCTGGTTCTTGAAATTTTTTCACCGTGATGTTTTCTATTACTTTATTACCAATAATACATCATTTATCCTTTCCAATAAATCATTTTATTAAGTTTTTTTAAACTAGTATCACTTTATGTTTACTGGATATGCATTTGGATCGAATCAATATATTCAGCACAAAAATCTAGATATTTAAGGACAACACTAAGTCTGTAAAGAGGAAATGAATAAAATTAAGTGCTACTATTTTAAAATCCTTACATTGAAATTCAATATAAGTAAGACCAAAATCTTCACAATTGGGCAAATAGGATAGATCATGATAAATGGAGAAAAAGTTAAAGCTCTGAAGGATTTTGTCTTGCTTCTCTACCCAATCAATTCTCTTGGAAGCAGCAGTCAAGAGATCAAAAGATGTGTTGCATTAAGTAAATCCACTGCACAAGACCTCTTTAGAGTATTGAAAAGCAAGGAGGTTACTTTGAGGAATAATGTGTGCTTGATCCAAACGGTGGTATTTTCCATTGTCTCATTTGCATGTAAAACTTGGACACTGCATAAGGAAGACAGAAGAAGAGTTCATGTATTTGAGTTGTAGTGCTGGAGAAGAATATTGAAATTATCATGGACTGGTAAAAGGACAAATCCATCAATCTTGAAGAAGCAGGGCCAGAGTGCTCCTTTGCGGCAAGGATGGAAAGACTTTGTCCTGCATACTTTGGACATATTGTCAGGAGAGACCAGTCCCTGGAGAAGGACATCATGCTTTCTAAATTAGAGAGGTGGCAAAAAAGAGGAAAGCTCAGTGACTCCACCAATGGGCTTGGGAAAGAAAATGATTGTGAGGATGATACAGGACCATGCAGAATTCGGTTCCCGTGTGCGTATGATCACTATGGATCAGACCCAACTGAATCGCCTCTAACAACAACATATTAAAATAAACACTTTTTATATTTGCTTACTGGAAGATTACTAGGATTTTTTTGTCAAAAATAACCCCCAAGAACACGAATAAATCATCCATGGTGTGAACAAAGATACTTTAACTGCATTGTTATTTATGTTCAGAAAATGCAATGAAAACAAAATCCATAAGATCCTTTACCATACTAACACTGACATACTTTAATACATAATTTCAAATTATGGTATCTAATAAGTGTTCAAAGGGACTATAATGAGCTCCCATGGAATCACTTACAGTTACACTTTACTAGAAACGAGAAATCTTGAGCAGGACATGATATTTAACTTAAGGTGAAAATAGGATGACTAATATGGATATAAGTGAGTCAAAGGGAAACAATAGATGTCTATGTACTTTATCATTCTCTGTTCTTCTATGATTACATGCAGTTGATTTGGACTCAGAATGATCCTATATTGCAGAAAATACCATTATATCGATTAGAAATATGATCCTCATTAAGCAGCAGTGACCTACTTTATAGGTTATTTGAGTAATATTTTATATTAAATACAAAGTTTACAGGGGTTCTTAAAGATCCTGTAGAAGGCATTTTTAACCTCTTTGTTTCTTAAGCTGTATATGAAGGGGTTAAGCATAGGGATGACTAATGTGTAAAACACAGAGGTAATTTTGTCAGTGCTGAAAGGATGAGCAGATTCAGGCTGCACATACATGAACAATAGAGACCCATAGAACACTACCACCACTGTCAAGTGAGAACCACATGTAGAGAAAGCTTTTTTCCTTCCTTCAGCAGAATTCATTCGAAATATGGTCATCAAGATCATCATGTAGGACACAAGGACT
Organism: Echinops telfairi; assembly: GCF_000313985.2. Taxonomy (NCBI): domain Eukaryota; kingdom Metazoa; phylum Chordata; class Mammalia; order Afrosoricida; family Tenrecidae; genus Echinops; species Echinops telfairi. The sequence continues at coordinate 316,149 of NW_022103958.1, read as the reverse complement.
GTCAGGAGGGAGGACATCAAATTAAATGATGCAAATGATATAATCATCAATTCAATTTGCCGTGCATTTGAGCAGAGCAAGGGTATTAAAGGGACATTATCACAGAAGAAGTCACTGACGACATTAGAACCGCAGAAAGTCGATGTAAAAATCTTACTGGTGAGCAAAAGGGACTGGAATGTACAGAAGAGGTATGGAATGCCTATGAGTACATGGCACAGTGTCTGCGACATGATCACATTATAGAGTAGAGGGTTACAGATGGCCACATAACGGTCATAGCCCATGACTGCCAGAACATAGAGTTCAGTGATAATGAATAAAACATAGAAAGCCATCTGTATGGCACATTCATAATAGGAAATAGTATTTCGATCCAAAATGAAATTGACTAGCATTTTAGGATAAATAACAGTAGAGTTACCAAGATCAATGACAGCCAGGTGTCTGATAAAAAAATACATTGGTGTATGTAGGCGGGAGTCCACCTTGGTCAAGATGATCATGCCCAGGTTGCCCACAACTGTGATCAGGTAGATGATGAGGAAAATACCAAAGAGTGGGAGATGCAATTCATGTCTCTGTGTTACTCCTATGAGAATGAATTCAGTCGGCACTGTTAGATTCTGTTGGCCCATTTAGTCCAATGATGCCTTCTGGGAAGAAACAAAATGATTGGTCTTAGATTTCACATTGCATTTGTTAACAAATTAAAATATATTTAGACTCAATGGAGACTCTTTTTAATACTAAAATATATACAATAATGATCACATCTTGTTCTAGCTACAATGATCTATAGGATGATACTACCACCAAAATCGGAGGAACCATATGAAACCACATAAAACACAGATATAATATAGGTTCAGTAGGGTTTTGAGCATACATGCATTATAATACCACATAGTTGTTTATAAATATGCTAGACTTTATCTCCACAATATCATCAAAATTTCTCTAGAATATTTCCAATTTTGCTGTCAAAAACCTGTGGAAAATGAATGGTGCTACAGAGACAGGAAGAGAGAATGTGAAATTAAGTCATGTTAAGTGAGGGGCTTTCTCATTGCACTGGACTCTCCAATGGCCTTTGGTGAGTCTTATAAGCCAGAGCAGAAGTGTAGTGACCTATCTTTGTAAATGTTGACAGATGAAGAGATTTTGACCAGTTAAGGCCATTCTCTCTTTCGATTCGGTCTCGAGCTATATTGCAACTCACCTACTGCCAGGCTTCTTTACAGTGTTTGCTAGATGAAGCATAATCAAATTTAGATGATAATAATTTCTTGCATGTTTACCGAATACACTTCTGGTGGCATCTGGCATCGTTGGTTCCATTTTGGAAGCTCATCACCAGGTAAGCTCTCGGGACTCTACAGCTGTTCCTCAGGAGAAAGAAAGATTTCTGGCCCCATAAAGCTGTAGAGCCTCAGAGATTCCATATAGGATAGCAATGAATTGGATTCAATGCCAGAATAGGACGGCAGTTTAATTTGATTTTGTTTATATGATTAAAATCGGTGGCATGTGATCTTTAAATAGTTTTCCCAGTGTTAGTGTGGCTTCCACTAACACTCCTAATTCCCAGAATATTTGGGTCTGCCTCACTGTTAATTAACATGAATGTTTTATGTTTGAATTATGTATTATTTGCAATTATTATCAGCAATAAAATCCTGTTGTTTACATATTGAACTGCTAACTGCAAATACACAGTTTTGATGGATAATTTTCTGATGATTACCAGGAACGACCAAACTTTCTCCATGACTCTTCACCACGACTGATAAACTTATTATGTACTTTTGATAAAAGTAGTATTTCTATACCTATAAGCAGGAGTTTAAAATGAACAAAATCAAGGAAAACAAACAGAATATGATTTACTTTTCATAATGAGAGGTTAGATGAATTAAGCCAAAATTTGTTCCTAGATATGTCATGAAATGTCTCAGTATTTGAATGGGCATCCAATGACAGAATTTTAACAGTGAATTTTATTACTTCTCATATTTGTGAATGCATTATTTTTAAATTACAGCATTATTCTGCAAGCATAATTTTATATTGCAATAGCAATGGGAATTCAACATATTCAATGATATAAAATACAGAATTGGAAATTTAGAATTAGTGGAGCATTTAGGTTTAAATTACATAATAATTAGGTAGGTAATGATTTATAGAACGTTCAAACTTAATGTTTCAATCAGCTGAACTCCAATACACCTTCCAGCAGGTTTTGGTGGACAGTCAGGAGAGTAGAAACAATCTAGAGATTTATCATTCCTGGTGTTTATTGTCTTGCTGATGCTGTACACTAAGCCTAGGAGCTGCTTTGTAAGACAAAGATGAAGCTGTTTGCCACCATAGTGATTAACAGTCTTGGAAGCCCTAAGGAGTATCCGTATTCTGTTCTACAGGCTTGTTCAGCTTTGGAAACAGTTAGAAGGCATTCTTTATTTGTTTGAGGCATGGCGGTGGAATTTTTGTTAAAGATTGGTAAGCCATCTTCATTTTCTTCCTTGGTAAAGGAACTTCTCTGATGTTTCTCAGTCTCTCTTTTACACTTCTAGTCAGCCAAAATACAAAATGCTAAGTGTGTTCTCTTTTGAAAAGTTCATGTGAGATTTGATTATTATGAGATCTGTCACATGAGATTTTACTCTAGTATGCTACATACTAAATAAAGCAAATAATTACAGAATTCACTACCAATCCTATATTTTTACCATCCTCAGTATTTTCTTTAAAATTATAGTTTGCCCACTCTATTTCCTGTTCAATTCCAGTTAACACCATTTTAGAAGATGTCTAAATTCTTATACTCTTCCTGTTAATTTTCGACGGAAGAAAATATACATAACCTGGCCCTTTTAATGAACACATTTTAATAAATTTATATTTGCTAATGATCATTTCATGAGACAATATACACAAATATGTAGACTTGGCTATATCACGAGTCTATTTATTAGGGGTGCAGGAAAGTCTTCCCAGTTTTGTAAGTTGGACTATATACCCAATGCATTTGTTAGTATATTCAATCCGTTTGCAATGCTCTTTTTTAAAAAAACAGATCCTTTTGTATGCAATTGACCAATAGTAAGAACTTAAACCCGCTGTCATTGAGTAGACTCTGATTCATAGTTTTAGGATAATTAAGTCACTTTAAGCTTCATCTTCCTCCTACAAAAAGTGTGGTTAGTTTGAACTGTTGATTTTTCAATTTTCAATTAGCAGCCCCACTTATAACTCACTATGCTATTAGAGCTCCTCATAACTATAGACTATGGAGAAAAAATTACAACTGAGCAACTTAATCCAGGACTATCCACAAAATCCCAAGTATTTGGATTGGAAATGTTCTTCTAAAAATTATTTACAACTAATCATAGATTGGGTGTGTCATATTTATATTACATGCATTCATGTCTAAGTCAACAACTGCATTGAAAGAACCTTTTCCAACTCACAGGGGTATGTATGCAAAGTGTCTCAGCTAGGCAGCAGGTGCATAAAAGCATTGAACAAAACATCTCTAAGTTGATGTAGACATGATCAATGAATTACAACCTGCTTTATAAAGACTCGGGGACTCCTTATTAACAAAAAAACATGATGGCTGGTTATGGTGAACTTGAAAGGGCTTAGCTGAGAGTAATAAATATCTACAATCGGACTCAAGAGTCATAGAGGATTACCAAGATCCAAGTGATAATCAAAATGACAGACAGGTGATACCTGCTTACTGTTACTAAACACAGGAAAACCTTCTGTCAACTTTTCCTGTGTCTTTGGTAAGAAGAACTCATGGTTTCTCCTCTTTTTTGTAATATTTCCTGATGAAGAAGTTTGTAATTAATTGATCAAGTCTAAATCATCTTGAAAATATTTTGTTTTGTTTTGATGCTTTTGTGCCCCTGCTGACGATCTGTGACACTTTACATGCGTGCCCCAGTGAGAAAACTAAAGATGCAGTTCAAGGAAAGTAGCAAAATACCCTGCTGTAGTTGTTAGTGCAGTCAAAGTAGCTCTCAGTAATAGCTACTCTATGTATAAAATTATGAAACACTGCTGGTCCTGCTCCATCCTCACACTTATTCTTATGCTTGAGTCCATTCTTGCAGCCACTGTGTCCATCCATCTGGTCGTGGTCCTTCTTGATTTTCACTGCCTTCCAGTTGACCAAGCACGACGTCCTTTTTGAGGGACTAGTTTATCCTGACACCATGTCCAAAGTAATGGACAAGTCCCATCATCCTTTCCTCTAAGGAGCTTTCTGGCTGTACTTCTTCCAAGAGATCTCTGTTTGTTCTTTTGACAGTTCATGGTATTTTTAATATTCCTCGACAACACCTTAGTTCAAGCACATCAATTTTTCTTCTGTCTTGCTTATTCAATTTCTAACTTTCATATAATTACAGGTCAATCCACAATGCCACAGCTTGGTAAGACACACCTCAGTCCTCAAAGGGACACTCTTGCACTTCAACACATTCAACAGTTAAAATGCTGTCAGTTGATCTCCCTCTGATGCAAGCTGGACCAGATCTTGTTTTCAGCATTTTCTATATTTTTGTTTGTCCATATTAGGGTGTATCTCAGAAGTTTTATGTCATTCAAGATAACCCTCTTGAAGATGTGTTATATATTTTTTCTGTATTGCAATATATGAAAGCCAGGATTGATGAACCTGTATGGACAGCAAATAGAAAAAAGGGGGGGGGGGCACGGTACAGTGTTGGTGATTGGGAGAGGGAGTAAAACAGAGATGATGTCATGGAGTCCAGGAGAAAAAAGAATATTAGGAAACTGACTGTGGTAGCAGTTGTACAATTCTGCTTGACATGATTAAACTACAGAATTATATGACATATGTATTAACTCCCAATTAATAGAAGAATTTTTTTAATAGTAAATTTTTGAAAAAGAGGTTTTGTGCAACAGAGATGAAATTAGTCTGTTATATCTTTCTCTCATGAATTGGCTGGTGGATTCAAACCACTGACTTTCCAGTTCGTAGCTAGATGGTACCAGTTGCTAGCTTCCATCACTGCACTAATAGAGTTCCTTATCTACCTTATATGAATAAGTGAAATAATGTATTTACAACATAGTGTCTACTAACATTTTCTATGAAACATAAAATAAAAACAAATCCTATCTTATGATAAGAATGGTGTTACTTCTATCATGACATTGCAACTGCTGCAGTTTTATTCAGCTAAATTTTACATCTAATTGTCTTTCAGTATAAATAGAGTCATTGACTATGATTATCTTTAAATATTATGGGAACTATGTATTCTGTCCATCTTCCTTTGATGATTCCTGCAACTTTCAATAATTTACTTGTACACTCATTCAGTGTTGCCACTCAAGGCTTGAATTTTTTCCTTGAGTTCTTTCAGTTTGAGAGATGTTTGAATGTGCTCCTCATATTTGGCTTTCTAAATCTAGGTGTTTCGCATTCCGTCGTAACATTTTACGTTGTCTTCTCGACTTGATCTTTGAAAGGTTCTGTTCAGCTCTTTGACTTCATCGTTTCTTCGATTTGCTTCAGTTCCTCTATGATTAAGAGGGAGATTCTGAGTCTCTTCACTTTCATCTTTTCCTGCTTTCCTGCTTTTAATGACACTTTGTTTTCTTCATGAGTTATGCCCTTGATGTCATCCCACGGCACATCAAGTTTCCTGTCATTAGTGTTCAAGGGGTCAAATATGCTCTTGATATGTTTTCAAAGTTCAGGTGGGATATACTTAAGGTTGCATTTTGCTTCTTGTGGACCTGTTTTACTTGTCAGCTTCAAACTGAACTTAAATATGAGCAATTAGTAGTCTGTTCCACATTCTGCCCCTTGTCTAAATTTAGCTGTTGATATTGAGCTTCTCTATCATCTCTTCTCACTGTTGTAGGTTATTTGATTTAGAAATCCCCATGTTTACTCCCCTCTTGTGTTGTTTAGAAAAGGTATTTGTGATGAAAAGGTTGTTGGTCTTGCACAATCTGTCACGTAATCTCCAGCTTCCTTTGCATCACCAAGGTCATATTTTTCAACTACTGTTCATTCGTTCCCCACATTTTCACTCAAATCACCAATGATTATCAATGCATCTTGATTACATATTGAATAATGTCTGACTATAGACATTTTTTAAATTCTTCCTCATTTCTGCATCACTACCTTTAGTGCCTCAGATTAAGACAAGGATTCCTACTCCTGTAAGGGTTCCAGTCTCCCAAACTCAAAGGGGCAGTTTTATCCTGTTCTATAGGGTCTCTATGATTCAGCATGGACTCAATGCCAGTGAGTGATAACTTTAGTGGTTAGTGAATAAATATGAATAATAGTTGTATTGATTGGATTTCCTCATGTGTGTATAGATATTATCCCCTCACAGACAACAGTATACTTCAAGATAGATCATGGAATGTGCCATTCTACTTGAATTTGTTGTTTTTCCTATACTAAAGCATATGATTTTCTGATTCAAAATATCTAATATCAATCTATTTCAACTCATTAACTCCTAAGATATCGATCTTTATGTGTTATATTTCATTTTGACGATTTCCAATTGTCTTAGAATCAGACTTTGTACATTTCAAGTTCCAATTATTAATATATTTGTGCTCTGTGTCTACTCTTTTTGACTCGTGCCCCACCTGAAAATGAAGATCATGAGGCTTTAATCCTGAAAACTATACCCCATAACTTTGTAATCAATGAAGCAGTTTATCCACCTTTTATAAAGTAGGAAAGTGTGATACTGCTCTTGAAATTAAAGTCACCCTGCTTCCACAGTTCTGCTTATCCTCAAACTTATGAGAATAAGTCCTTTTTCTTGAAGAAAAACAAATTTTCATAACAATTTGCTCTATTGGCCTGCTTCCTCCCTGTTGAATTCCAATGAGATAGGTGACACTTCATCTCATTGTTCTGTCTCAGTCCCTGAGATGTTTTCTCCTAGGGTCGTTGATTGGGTCCATCTGAAAGAAGTCTAGTCTCTTTAGCAAAGAATTGTGTAGTCACTTTCTTGGTGAAAGATATCCAAAAAACATTTCTTTAGTTGGCACAACATTTCTAAGTGTTAAACTTCTGGTTCTATTTGCTCAGCCTATTTTTATTTATTTTATTTTTAAATAATTTTATTGGGTGCTCATATAACTCATCACAATCCATCCATCCATCAATCATTTCAAGCACATTTGTACATTTGTTGCCATCATCATTTTCAAAACATTTTCTTTCTACTTGAGCCCTTCGGATCAACTCCTCATTTTTCCCTCCCTTCCCCATCCCCACTCCCTCCCAAACCCTTGATAATTTTTTTTTCATGTCTTACACTGTCCTATGTCTCCATTCACCAACTTTTATGTTGTCTGTTCCCCATGGAGGGAGTTATATGTAGATCAGTGTGATCAGTTTCCCCTTTTCCCCCACTTTCTCCTTCCCCTCCTGGTATCGCCATTCTCATTACTGGTCCTGAGGGTTTATCTATCCTGGATTCCCTGTGTTTCCAACTCTTATCTGTACCAGTGTACATCCTCTGGTCTAGCCGGATTTGTA
>NW_022103958.1:301661-307100 GCF_000313985.2 Echinops telfairi | reverse complement strand
AAGCTTTTCCTTTGTCATTGTTTTTGATTTTTGTTGTTGTGTTTTATTTTGTTACTTTGTTTTGTTTGTTTTCTGTCTTGTTTTAGTGCATATTATTATCTCTGCAGGTCAATCTAGATAAGATAGGTGTAATAAACAATCTGGATGAGAAAATAATTGAACAGATGGTTCAGGGGAGAGGGGGACATGGAATAGGGGGAGTCAGGGAAGAGGAAGTGGGTGGTAACAAACCCAAGGACAATGGAACAACAAGTGACCCAAAATCGATGGTGAGGATGGTCTAAGGAGGCCTGATAGGGCTTGATCAAGGGCAATGTAATTGAGAGGAATTATTGAAACCCAAAGGAATGCTGAGAGTATTTTTAAGTCTCTCTTTTGTTTTATTCTGCATTTTACTATAAACAGCAAGGATAAACTACACTGTGCCTTCAATATATTGAGGAAGTATGAAAATGTTTAATCTGTTTTAAAGTTTTTTTAATGAAAATTCATTTCAGATTTTATATCCAGCTACACAATCTCAATTTGCTACTTTATTGCAATTTTTATTTTTAATTTGTATTTTTAAGTTTACTTTTAAATCTTTGCAAATGATTACACTTATTGGTTTTAGGCTGGGTTTTCTAAAGGAGCAAAATCAGTGAAGTTAATGTATAGACATGAATGCATAGATCTCAAACAAGTGACTCACATTTTGGTGAAGTCTGAAATATCCCAAATCCATGGGTCAGACATCAAGCTGGGGACTTCTCTGGATCCACATAGCTCTAGAGGCTGATGAATGCAAGAGCAGCAAGTCAGAGGGTCAGCTGTTCTTGCATGGGCTTAAGAGGTTGATAAATCTAAGATCAGCAGTTTGCCAAGACTACTGATTCAGGTCCCAAGAACTGTAGATTAAATTAAGGTGAGCTGAATTAAGGAACTGAAAACTCAGACAGATCATGCATGTTAGATACATGTCAACCTGCTGAGGAAAATTTCTTTCAACTGTGTGGCTGCTTTTAGCAGATCTCATCACAGAAGTAATTACATCATGGAGATGATCAGATCACAATATGGAAGATGGCTGCATGGCTATAAAACTAACAACCTGGAGCATAACTGTCCGTCCACTGGAGATCATGATCCAACTAAGTTGACATGCCTTAACCATCCCACTACTAAAAGCTCTCTGCTAATTCCATCATATCTACTATTCCTGGGCATAGTAGTAATGGTTGATTTTTCTCATGGTAGTGACTAGCACTTTTTGCTTTTCAACCTGCCAATAAATACTTCTTTGGGTGTTGAACATTATCAATATTATGTCATGAGTCTCTGTCCTTTATATTTGTTTCGTCAGGGTTATGTTTTGGCAATCAGTTTAATTACTGGCTAATCAACTTCAACCTTTTAAGGTTTACTTTTGAGCTCAATGTGAGTGGATTTTTAGTGACACCATTTCTCAAGAGTCCACCTAATATTTTCTTTCTGGTGTCTCCACATTGCAAATGTTTAATGACTTTCCTCGCTGTGGTATGGCAGAATTTGAACATATCCCAAGTCTTTTTCAACATTGCCAATTTTTCACTTTACAGGATCCTGGATGTTTGGCTTTGTTGGAGCTACGTTGTCCCTTCCTTATTAACCTAGTAAAGGTTTAGGATTCATAAGTATCTGCAATTGATTTGATGTGAAATTTCTAGTACCTCATATGCCTACATTTCTCAGACAAAGATTCAGTTTTCCATATTCCATCTAGCTCTACTTTCCTAGATTCTGGATTTGTGTCCTAATTTCAACAAAATAAGAAGCTCTATTTGTGTCTCACATACATTGTACATGTTATCAGGAGAGATAAAGTTCACCATGAGTCAGAATTGACTCCATAGCAGTGAGTTAGAAATCAGGTGGGGATTTGGTATTTTTAATGAAAGAGGTAGGGATCATGTGAAGACCATAAAGTTTACATGTTAGGGCTTCTCCTTAGTATTTGTCTCTTAAAAGGCTTTGGGGGTGGAGGTGGGAAGCTTAGCAATCAAAGGAATTCAGAATTCAATACCAATTCTAGCATGTTGAAATATTCAACACAAATCTATTGTGTAAGAAATCAATCTCCATTTGATTTACAGCTACTGTACTTCCTGAGGGTGCCTGAGTTATTTTACTCTTCTCACCCTTCTTCTGTGAAACAGAATATTTGGAACTTGCTCTAAGCCCCTTAAGGAATATATTTAAATACCTCCATCTGATGGTAACCGTTCAAGCTGACAGAACAGAAAAGTATTCAGATAGAGTGAAATCAGGTAGGATTTATTTGGGGTTCTGGGATATATCATTAGTTCTGCAACTTAAAAGCACACAGTGTATGTATCAATCTACTCAATCTGTTTAATATATCTTTTTTAAAAAGACAGACCTATCAGTAAGAAATGCATCACAGAGAACCAATTACAACCAAAGCGTATCAATCACAACAATGCAAATGACAGCAAGTTAGGTTTCGGCACTCGATATGCTGTACTTAAAATGATTGTCAGTTTATCACATTTTCCATGTCTTAAAGACACTTCTGAGCAAATATATATAATTAACATTTGGTAAAAATAAAATATTACATAGAAAATACCTATACTGAATTTAAGTATAACTAGATGTCTTGATTTTTAAGCTGACAGTCCTAACATTACTAGATTCTATTAAATGGAAGTTTTTCACTTGCAACAAACAACTGTTTATTTGAAGTATCTAAGACCAGTAATTGTTCATGCAAATAAGATATACTCGATGGTTAGAATTTGAAATCTGAAACAAGATAAGACCCAGAGAACCCCACACAGCAAAGAAAGTAATGTTTGTGGTGCCTTTAAACGGCTCATCTGTGCGTCTGTGAGGGATCATAAGACTCTACAGTCAGAATCCAGGAGTCAGGAAAAGTGTTCTACTATTCATCGATAATAGGAATGAAAGACGATTCTTACCTGGTTCCCTTTCATGAAGAAGTGAAAAATTTCCCCCAAGATATAATTTCTTTCTCTTTATAACAAATAATTTATAGAATCCCCATTTCCCTTTCTGCTATTCACTAAGGGAAAAGTGTTAATGTAAGTAATTGCTTAAATCCCAAATCATCAGAGATGATTTAAAAATATGCATTGGTGTTCCTGCTAATTATCATGTATGCTTTACATATTCCCCAATGAGAAGAGTTAAGGAGCAATTTAAGGAAAAGAACTAAACAATATGAATGATCTGCACAGTATCCTAGAGGTCTACATGATGCAACAGACACACAAGCTCAGCCAATAAAGAAAGTTAACAGGAGAAAATAAAATAGATGTAACTTCAATCTTGGTAAAACTGGAACATTTAAAGTCATGATGGAAAAAATGACATTGTCATGCTATTGTTTCATTTTGACTATATTATTCACAAAAACATGTGTGACAGGCACCATGATATAAAGATATCATTCAACCCATTTACATGAAGCAGATTTTATGTTTCTGCTCATTGTTGCAGCCATGTTGTCAATTTATCTCATTGAGAGTCTACATCTTTTTCACTAACTCTCTAACATAGCCTATAGTGAAATTCACAAGGATTTAATTTTATCTGGGCCCATAAAAAGTACTAATGGAAGACACAGGCAATAAATAAAATGATATATTGCATTAGGCAAATATCCTGCAAATGACCTCATCAAAGTGTTAAAGAACAAAAAGGATCATTTTAAGGATTAGGTTACACTGGACCCAAGCTATGGTATTTCTATTCATCGCACAAGCAGGTGAAGTCTGGTAAATAGCGAAAAGAACCAGAAAAGATTTGATGCATTTGAATTATGGTGTTGGTGAGGAATATTGAAAGTATCTTAGCCTGTCAGAAGTAAGTGCATCTACCTATAGGCAATCGTCTTTTGACAAAGGACCAAAAAACCCTAAATGGCATACAGATATTCTCATCAAATGGTGCTGGAAAAATTGGAGCTGTGTTATCTGCATAAAAATGAAACAGGACCCTAGCTTGTTCCATGCACAAAAATCAGCTCAAGATGTATGACAGATCTAAATGTGAACCCTAGCACTGTAAGTATCATTAATGAGAGAATTGGGGGAAATTCAAGGGCCCTATTGCAGGGCATACACATACTAACAAATAAAACACAGAAAACACACAGTGGAAGATGAAATAGATGACTGGGACCTACTAAAAATCATGCTTTTATACACATCATAAGACTTCATCAAAATAGTAAAAGGAGATCCCACAGACAGGGAAAAAAACATTAGCAATGGCACACCAGACAAGGGACAAATTACTAAAGAATATAGAATTCTGAAAAAATAAAAAATAACCCAACTAAAAATTTATCAAAAGACATGAACAGACAGTACACACACACACCGAAAATGACTGGATGATTAACTAACCCATTAAAACAAACTCTAGATCAGTGGTTCTCAACCTGTGGGTTGCGATCCCTTTGGGTGTTGAACAACCCTTTCACAGGGGTCACTCAATTCATAGCAGTGCATAATTACAGTTGTGAAGTAGCAACGAAAATAATTTTATGGTTGGGGGGGGTCACCACAACATGAGGAACTGTATTAAAGGGTTGCAGCATTAGGAAGGTTAAGAACCACTGCTCTACATAATTAGCCATCCAGTAGATACAAATTAAAACAAAGATGTGATAATACCGTACACCCACAATATTAGCTCAATTAAAAAACAAACAAATGAACAACACAAAATAACAAATTCTGGATAGGGTGCAGAGAGATTAGAACTCTTCAGCAGTGCTGATGGTTTTACAAACACGTATGACCACAGGGGAAATCCATATGATTCGAGCTACAATAACTGGGAATGGAAATACCAAAAGATCCAGCAATACCATTACTAGGCATATACCTCAAAGAAATGAGAGATACAACACGAATAGGTGTATAACACTTATTTCAGTATAGATCATAATAGAAAGAAGTTGGATAAAGCTCAAATGCTCATCAGTAGACAAGTGGATAAAGAAATGCTGCTACAGACACAAAATGGAATACTATACATGTCTGAAAACAGTGATGAAACCATAAAGTACCTCAAGACATGGGTGGACCTGGAAACCACTGTGCTTAATAAAGTTAATCACAAAAGGGCAATAAGACGACAACTATAAGGATATACACCAAGAAAAAGATCAAGCTTCTGCTCTTAGGTCATGTAACCTACTCTGGTCACCTAAAGAGCAAGGTAGTTAGCATGCCTAATGCACATGAGCCATACGTTGTTATCAGAAGTGATCGAATCAGTTCTGACCCATAGCGACAGTATATACATCAGAAGGAAACATTGGCAGTCCTGTGCCATCCTCACAATCGTTATTATGTGTGAACACACTGTGGCAGCCGCGGTGTCACTCCATCCTCTCCAAGGCCTGCCTCATTTTAGCTGCTCCTC
>NW_022103958.1:299036-301305 GCF_000313985.2 Echinops telfairi | reverse complement strand
AGATTTACCCAATGCGGTGTCATTTGATTTCTTGAATCCTGCTTCCACAATCATTGAGTGCGGATTCTAGCAAGGCATACTCTTTGATAACTTCAATATTTTCTCCATTTACCAGCATGCTAGCCATTAGTTCAGTTGTGAAGATTTTGGTATTTTTACATTGAGCTATTATCCATCCTGATGGCTGCAATCATTGAGCTTCATCAGCAAGTGCTTCACATCCTCCTCAGTTTCAGCAAGCAAGGTTGTGTCATCTACATATCACATGCTGATAATAAGCCTTCCTCCAATCCTGATGCTGCATTTTTCTTCATAGAATCCAGCTTCTCTGAGTATCTTCTCAGCATATGGATTGAATAATTATGGATGGGGATAGGAGTCCACTCTGATGCACATCTTTATTTTAAACCATAAAATATTTTCTTGTTCTTTTTACATAACTGCCTCTTGATCCATAAGAAAATTCCACATGAGCTCAATTGGGTATTTTGAAATTCCCATCTTCTCAAGGCTGCCCATAGTTTGTTATGATCCACACAGTTGTATGCCTTTGCTTAGTCAATAAAATACAAGTAAACATCTTTCTGGTACTTGCTTTCAGACAAGATCTATTTGACATCAACAATGATATTCCTTGTTTCACATCCTCTTCTGAATCCGTCTAGTAGCTACCATCTGTAGCTCCATGTCAATGTATTGCTGCAAACATTGTTGGATGAGCTTTAGCAAAACTTTACTTGCATGTGATATTAATGATATTTATTATTCTGTAATTTAAGCATTCTGTTGGGTGACTTTTCTTTGGAATAAGTACAATTTTGTATCTCTCCCGGTCGGTTGGCCAAGTAGCAGTCCTCCAAAATTCTTGGCAGAGAGGAGTTTGCACTTCTAGTTTCCTCAGCTTGTTGAAACATTTCAAATGGAATTCCATCAATTTCTCATGGCTTCTTTTTGTCTAGGAGGCCTGGTGGTGTAATGGTTAAACATTGGGCTACTAGTGGAAAGGTGAGCAGTTCAAAACTACCAACTGCTCCTTGGGAGACAGACGGGGCTTTCTACTCCTGTAAAGAGACGACGGTCTTGGACACTCACAGGGGCATTTCTCCCCTGTCCTACATGGTCACCATGAGTGAATGTTGACTGATGGAAGTGAGTTTTTTGAATTTTGTTTTGAGCTCATTCTTTCAGTGCACTTGAACTTCTTCCTTCACTGAATTCTTAGTAACCCCTAGTATGCTTTCTATGAATTTTCCTATTTTGTTTAGTATCAATAATGGAAACATAAAACTTATGACTTTTGGTTTTGGCTTCTCTCTCCTAACATGATTTTTTCCAGGTTTATACATTTTATAGCGAGTATCAGTACCTCACTTTTTTGATAACTGAATAATATTTTATTGACAGGTTATGCCATATTTTCTTCACCTGTTCACCTATCCATGAGTACACTGAGTACACATTATTTTACTACTGTGAATAATACTGCTATTAATTTTTATCTACACATATTTATTTTTTAAATAATTAGATTCATTCTGATGGGTGCAAAGTGTGTCCTCACATGATTTTTATTGCATTTCTAAAATAATAATGCACATCTTTTTTTATACCTATCAGAAATTGCATATTTTATTTGTAAAAGTGCCTAAACAAAACTTGTGGCACCTATTTAATTGAGTTGCCTTTTTTGTGTGTACTGATAAGTGCTTACTTTATATTCTGGATTGTGAACCTTAATTTTAAGTACACAATAATTTTTTCCAATCCTATATATTGTCTTTTAATTTTGTTGATATAGTCTTTGATGGGCAAAATATTTTTATGAAGGACACTTTATAGTGAGGTTTTTTTTTTGGGGGGGGGTGTGTGTTATCTGTGGCTATTTGTCCTACATAAAATTTCATCCCCACAGCCACAATCATGGTGAGTTTCCATAATCTTCTAAAATTTTATAAATTCCACTCAACATTAAGGTTTTTCTACCATTTAAGTTAAATTTTTTGTATGGTGGGAATTAGACATAGAGTCTCATTATTTGAATGTTGATGTTCAGTCTTCTCAATTTTTTAGTGAAGACCTTGTATAGTTGACATACTTCACAAAATTCAATTAGTCATATTATGTTTATATCTCAACTCACTTTTCTAATGCAATTATACATAAATCTAGCTTTTGCCTTCACTTTTTTTGATTATTGGAATGATCAGACACTTTCAGTTAAGTGTATATTTTAGAATCATCTTTTTGTTTTTCTCTTCACAGAGGAAAC
>NW_022103958.1:268703-298438 GCF_000313985.2 Echinops telfairi | reverse complement strand
GGAGGAAATTTCTGTCATGGACCCAGTGTGAGAGACTTTGCCCCCAGTACAAATTCAGGTCGTGTCTACAATGGCGTCAGCTGCCCAAATACCAAGTTCAATCCAGCATAACCAAGATTACAATAGTCTCTGCCTGAGAGTAAGGCTGTTAAAGGCGCTTGCCTTTGGATAGAACGGATCTTCCATTGGCTCAGTCTGACTATATACTCTGCAGGTGGGTTTTGGGTTCCCCCCATCCTCCATAGCCTTCTACAGATTGGGTGTTCATAACTTTAGCTCTATTACTTTTGTCTTCACTGTGTTTGAATTTTGTAATTATCACCCTTTGATCACATAAGCTGGTGTGCTTCTTCCATGTGGACTTAGTTGACTCCTCGCTTAGATGACCTCTTGTTTGAATACAAGCCTTTGAGACCCCAGACACTATTGTGATTGAAAGACAGGCACCATCTATTTTATTCACCACACTTTGCTGTAGCACCTTTATCTTCAGTGATCATTTCATGAGCATGAGTATCAAGCAGGGCCATGATGTAAGAACTAATTTTTCCTAAGTTAGGATTGGATTTAGTGTGATCCCAAAACCCATTCCTGGATCTATACTTCTTTTTTTTCCCTGGACCTTGGGAGTTAATACATATATATCATAAAATTCCATAGTTCAATCCATCTAACATGATTGTACAATTGCTTCCATAATCAGTCTCCAAATATACTTTTCCTTCCTGGACTTCTTGACTTTATCTCCTTCTTATTTTCCCCACTCCTTTACATCACCCCTACCCCAAAGCCTTATTATATTTTCTTTCTCTATAGGCTCAAATTCCCTGGGTTTCCTTTACCGAAAAAACAGAGAAACCAGCTACACAGCTGTAGGCTGCACAGCTTCAAGAGGGTGACCCCCCAATAGTGGCGCACCTCTGAGATACACTGTAATATACACATGCATTAAAAAAATAGAATAAAATGGCTGTTGCAGAATTGCTGGGATAATATATATCTATGTTACTGTAGCATACAGAGCACTCATGTAGCCAGGCCTTGTTTGTCCACCAAACAACAGGAGACCATTCTTGGTACAGCTCTCTTCTCCTGCCTCAGAAATCAAGTGCTTTCTAGCTTAAATCCTCAGGACACAAGTGTTTCTGAGGTTTGCCCAGTAGGGTTCCCACATGAGGTCTCACAGCCGCAGCTTCTCTAGCCTGCCTTGTGCCCCAAAGATGCAGGATTCCATATCCTATTATTCTACTGGTATCTCAGAAACCCTGGACACTCCAGTTTAATTCCTCCCACTTACTGTATGCCACTACTGACTCTTCCCACCGAATGCTCCCAAGAGCATCCTCAGTCTCTCTTCCCCCATCCCTCCTCAGCCCTCCCTCCTCTCCACTCAACAGACCTGCAACTATGCTCCCTCAAACTTGTCTGTTCCCTCTTCCCTCTCCTGCACTGCCCCTCCCCGCAGTAAGCCTCATCCTTTTGACAGGGCCGAAATCCCTTTCCACAGGTCCTCAGCCCAGATCAACATGGCTACCACTCAGCACAAAACCTCCTCCCCCTCTGCCATGTCCATTGATCCCAGCTGTTCTTAGGTGCCCTCCAGGCAAGTGACCTATGCTACACTTACCTGGAGCAGATGATGTGTGGCTCATTGGCCCTGGTCTGGCTCTTTACCATGGGCTCTGGTCAGAATGGTTGGCCTGAAAGCTTGAGCTTATGCCAGTTCTGCTGCTTGTTCTACCTCAATGGATTCAAACAGTTTTTGTTCTTTGGTGCTTGACTAACTTTATTCAGCATAATGTTTTCCAGATCCCTCCAGGAGTTGAGAAGTTTCATCACTGTTTTTTTAGGGATGCATAGTATTCCATGTGTGTATGTACCAGAGTTTTTTATCGACTATTCTATTAATGGGAATTTAGGCTGTTTCCAGCTTCTTGCTATTGTGAACTGTGTTGGTATGAACATCTGGGAGCAAACGTTTGCTTATGAACTCTTTCTTATTCTTTTGGGTATATGTCCAGTAGTGGTATTGCTGGGCCATATGATAGTTCAATTTCCATCTATGAAAGGTATCCTCACATGGTTTTCCACAGTGACTGTACATATTTACAGGTTCACCAGCAATGCTCAAGAGTTCCTATCTCATCACACCATCCCCAACATTTGTTCTTGTCAGGTTTTTTGTGTTTTGATTTGTTTTGTTTTAATTGGGATACAGTAATGGGTGTTAGGTGGTATTTAATGGTTGTTTTGACTTGCTTTTCCCAGATGACTAATGACCTGGAGCACTTCCTCTTGAGTTTATTGGCCATTTGAGTATCATCCTTTGTGAATTGTCATTTTGAGTTTTTTGCCCACATTCTCAAAGGGCTATTAGTTTTTTGTTTGTATGTTTTTCATGTTGTAAGCTTAGACAATTCTGTAGATTTTAGTAATTAGTCCTTTCCAATCTGTGGGCTTTCTTTTTACGCTTTTAATGAAGTTTTTCAATGTACATAAGTGTTTTATTTTTAATGGGTCCCATTCTTCTAATTTATCTTCCACAGAATGAATTTCGTTTCTTAATTCTGGTAGCCCATGTATTCCCTGCACTAGGGCTCCTAGCTTTGCTCCAATTTTCTCAGTGATTATCCTGACAGCTTTGGGTTTTACATTTAGGTCTTTGATCTACCTTGAGTTTGGTTTTGTTCATGGGTTTTGCTTCATTCTTCTGCAGGTGAATATCCAGTTTTTCCAATACTATTTATTGAAAGGCATCTGCTTACCATTGAATGCTTTGGGGGACTTTGTCAAAAATCAGTTGTCTGTATGCAGATGATGTTATATCTGAGTTTTCTGTCCTGATCCATTGGTCCATGTATTAATCATTATACTTGTACCAGGCTCTTTTGACAACTGCAGTTGTGTAGTAGGTTTGGAGGTCAGGTAGAGAAACACCATCTACTTTATCCTTCTTTTTTGAGGAGTTCTTTGCCTATCTGGGCTTCTTTCATCTCCATATGGAGTAAGTAATCATCTTTTCCATTTCTTTGAAGAGTGATGCTGGGATTTGCATCAGGGTTGCATTGATTCTGTATATTGCTTTAAGCAATATTGACAGTTTTACATGATTGAGTCTTCCAATACATGAGCTTGGGATGTTCCTCCATTTGTGTAGATCCCTTTTGGTTTCTTGCAGTAATATTCTATAGATTTCTTCATATAGGTGTTTTGTTTGGTTGGTTAGGTTTATTCCTGTGTATTTCAGCTTCTGCATGGCTACAATGAATGGTATTGTTTCCGTGATGTCTTTTTCAAGGTCCCCACCTCTTGTATATAGGAAACCAATTGACTGTTAATCTTGTTTCCTGCTACACTACCAAAGTCTCCTATGTTTTCCAGTAATCCTATTGTGTACACCTTGGGATTTTGAATATACAAAACCATATCGTCTACAAATGCGAAAGTTTAACTTCTTCTTTACCTAATGGTACTCCCTTGATTTCTTGTCATTGTCTTATGGTACTGGTTAGGGTTTCCAGCACAAAGTTGAATAAGTGTGCACATAAGGGACATCCTAGTCTGGTCGCTGATTCAGTGGAAATGTTTTCAGCTTTTCTCCATTGAGCGTAATATTGCCTATTGGTTTTTCATATGTGGATTTATTGTACTGATATTTGTCTCTTTCAATCCTATCTTCTTGAGAATTTTTATTAGGAATGGGTTTTGGATATTATCAAATGCTTTTTCTGCATCAATTGATATGATCATGTGTTTCTTGTCTTTTTTCATTTTAATATGGATGATTACATTATTTGTTTTTTCATTGTTGAACCATCCTGCATCCCTAATATGAATACCACTTGGTCATGATGTATTTTTTTGATATGTTGTTGGATTCTATTAGCCAAGATTTTGTGGAGAATTTTTGCATTTATGTTCTTGAGAGTTATAGGTTTATAGTGCTCTATCCTTGTGGGGACTTTGCCCTTTTTGGGTATCAGGGTTTGGAAGTTCTTTCTATGTTCTGGGAGAGTTTGTTTGGATTGGTGTGAGCTCTCTCTAAATAAATACTTAGTAGAATTCTCCTGCGAAGCCATCTGGACTGGGGCACTTTTTAGTTAGGAGTTTTTTGGTGATCTTATCTATTTCTTCTTTTGTTATTGGTCTATTCATGTTCTTAATGTCCATGTTCATTAATTTAGGTGGAGAGTGGTTTTCTAGGTATTTGTCCATGGCCTCCAAGTTATTGCGTTTGATAGCATCCATCTTTTCTGGTATTGTGTTATTAATATTTGTATTTTGTTAGGGCCTGTTGTAACTCCCAGTTTCATCCCTAATTCTTGATATTGACGTCTAGTCCTTCTTTCGCCTTTTTCTGTTTGTTAGTGGTTTGTTGGGTATTTTTTATCCTTTCAAAGAACCAGCCTCTTATTTATTTCCACACTTGTTTTTATATTTTCTTTTGCTGTTGGAAGGATTATGCTTTTGCCTCTGTTTTAATTGCCAGAGGTATTGTGTTAAGAAGCAGAGCATGATTCTCTCCTCTTTTTCATGTGTGCAATAAACTGACCTCTTTTGCTGTGTCTCATAGGTGTTGTTATGTAGTGTTATCATTATCATTTGTTTCTAGAAACTTCTGAATCTCCTCTCTATTTGTACTAGTAGCCTATCCATTTTTTTTTCCATTTTAAGAAGTGAATTGTTGAGTCTCCAAATTATATTTTTTATTTTTCTGTTCTTTCTATTGCTGATTTCACAACTTAAAGGCACAATGGTCAGAGAAGACAAATTGAATGATCTCTATTTTCTCAATCTTGCTTTACATCCCAGTATGTGGTCTATTCTAGAACATGAGATTTGCTGATGGATGGAGAGCACTACAGATATCTGTGAGATCAATTTGATCAATTGTCTTGTTCAGCTCCTCCATTCCTTTATTGAGTTTCTTACCTGTTGATCTTTCTTTGAGAATGGTATATTAAAAGTGCCTACTATAATTGGGTTCTTGGTTTATTGAGCATTATGTAATGCCCATTCTTGTCTCTTGTTACCTTGTGTACTTTGAGGTCTATTTTGTCAGAGATTAATATTGTGACCGTGC
Organism: Echinops telfairi; assembly: GCF_000313985.2. Taxonomy (NCBI): domain Eukaryota; kingdom Metazoa; phylum Chordata; class Mammalia; order Afrosoricida; family Tenrecidae; genus Echinops; species Echinops telfairi. The sequence continues at coordinate 293,355 of NW_022103958.1, read as the reverse complement.
TTTTTTAAAATTATTGGCATTAGTTTGGTAAAATTTTTGCCAACCTTTCACTCTCTGTCAATTTTTTGTCTGTGAGTTTGAGATGTGTCTCTTGGAGATAGCAGATCAATGGGTCTTGCTGTCTAATCCAATCTGCTACCCTTTGTCTTTTTATGGGTGCTTTGAGTCCATTAACATTCAGTGTAATTAAGTCTAATTACAGGTTAGTCGCTGTCATCTCTAACTATTTGTGTTTCATATTTTCTTTTCTTCCCTGTTTATAGGGTGAGGTATGTGTGTGAAGAATTTATTATTGTCTTCGTTTATCAATTCGATCTGTAATGTTTTGGGTGCTGTTTTCTGTGTGTTAGTTTCTTGGTAGTGTTACATCCTAGGATGATCTCATGTTTGTGTGCTGAGGTTGCTGATTTTCTGCCCATAAATAACTGGATAGTATTTTTGTAATGCTAGTTTTGTTTTTACGCATTCTCTTTATTTTTTCTGATTTAACAATACTCTTATTTCTCCTTCAAATTTGATGGAAGCTTTAGTGGATAAAGGAATCTTGGGTTGGAGTTGTTGTCTTTCAACTTTCAGAATATGTTGCTCCAATTCTTTCTTTCCTGCATGGTCTCTGTGGAGAGGTCTGAGCTTATTCTTATCTGTTTACCTTTATATATGACTTCTTTTATCTCTCTAGCTCCTCATGATTCTCTCTTTTTCCTTGAAATTAGATAATTTGACAACTATATGTTTTAATGTGCTTTTTTTCAGAGGTTGGGGGGTGGGTTGGTAATCTAATTGGTGTTCTTTCTGCTTTCTAAATGGTTGTCGTGTATTCCTTTGTGATATTAGGAAATTTTTCTTCAAAGAATTTCCTTACCATTTTAACTGTAGCCTTATTTGTTTCTTCCTCCTCAGGGACCACAATAATTCTAATATTGTTTTGTATTGTGGTATCCCACATCACCTTAAGTTTTCTTCAGCTTCTATTGTTTTTTTGTTCGATTGTTTCTCACGTTTGCTGAGTTCTGCTTGGTTATCTTCGATCGTGCTGATTCAATTTCTTATTTGTTCCACTATATTGTTGAGATCCTTCACCATGTTTCTTAATTCTACTACCTCATCCCTGAATTCTTGGATTTCCCTTCAGTGTAAGGACTCTTGTATATATTTTTTTCATCTGTTTTCTGGATTGATCCCCTAATTTCCTGTACAACTCTAAACAATGTTTTATTGAATTTTGGATCATCTTCAGTGATTGATGTTTGTTTCTGTGTATTTTTTGTGGTAGCTGCTGGTGTTGGCTATTGTCTGCATCCCATTATGGATGAACTAATGCAATGCCTTATTTGTAGTGATTTGTAGGGAGGATCGGATGGCTCTTTAGGTTAAGGCAAGATCAAGTTTGGGCTGGAAAAGCTATTATGCGTAGATGACGAGGGAGTGTTAGTTGGGTTAATAGGATAAATAGGTTATAGGTACTAGGGAGTAGGTGTTAGTTAGCTGTGTTAATTGTAGGAAGCCTTCTTGCTAAATGTGTTAGTTCTTAATGAGTTGGCAAAAGGGTTTTTACTTGGTAAGTTAAGGGAGAATGTGTGTTATTGAGATGTAGGAAGCAGACTCCAGAGGTTATGGTGATTGGGATAGATCATATTATATTATATCTATCAGAGTCCATTTTCAACAGTGTAATTTATGTAGGGAGAGTGCAGTCCTTCAATTATTTGCATGTATAACTGATGGCCCCTTCATAGAAGGCTGCTCCTTATATATGGCCAGGGTAGAGAAGACTTTGTAGTGAGCACCACAGGGAGAAGGGGCATCCTATCCAGAGGCAGGGAAGGTCACTGTAACCATGACGGCTGAGCTCCAATTCCTCTGGTGGGGATATGAGCCCTGTGTTTTCTTTCTCAGAAGATAATAAAAATAAACCTGCCAACTACCTGGAGCCAGCTACACCATGAGTTCAAGCTGAATCTGTCTCTGCCCCTGTCTCTTTCCCTAAGCCATTGGTCTCCCTATCTGGAAGGCCTATCTATTATCTTACATGTAGGAGATATGAAGGGCTTTAGTAAGGGGATTGTTCCCATTGGGTTTCAGATATGCGGGCTCTAGTGGTTTCCAGTGTCCAGGTCTCCAGAAGCACAAGCAGACATCCTTATGATGTCCTAGAGGGAAGGGTATCCAGAGATGGGAATCCTAAGGGAAGGCTGTGCACAGGTCACTAAGGGGAGTAGGGGGCTCAGGTGAACAGAGCATGTGGGTCTCAGGTAGGAGTTTGAGGTACTAGGACAAGGGATTCGGTGCTCTGGTCACATAGGCAGGAAATGCAAGGAACAAGGGTGTGCATGTTCCCTGGCAGGGATATGCAGGACACTACAGACCAAGTGTCTTGGGGGGATGCAGGGAAGGAATAGAAGTGGGTGAAGCACATGGTTGCCAAAGGGGGCACAGGGTGGCAGGTGAACACATCCTGTGGATCTCAGGGGTGAGGGGGAGGGATTAGGGCCAGGGTCCATGGCGCTTCAGTTTCCTGGGCAGGAAATGCCAGGGACCACGGCACACATGTTGCTGGGTGGGCAAACCGGTTACATGCATCACTGAAGGGGGAGTGTGTCATGAGGGGGTTCCAGGGAGAGAGGGAGGGAGTAACACAAGGGACCAGTGCTCCAGTCACCAGGGAACCAGGTGCAAAGGTTTCCAGTGTGTGGAAATGGAGGGAGCGCAAGTTGTGGGGAGCACAGCTGCGCTGTCTGTGGGGAAACCAACTAATGATTCTCTGGGCATTGCTAGGCCAGGACCTGTGCTCAACTCCCCCTAATTGGCCTCTTCACTGCAGTTCAGGATTTCCCACAAAGAAAATTCCAGAAGGGTGAGCCTACCTCAGTGTCTCCTTCCCAGCAGTCCTCATTATGCTTTCTTCACATGCATACGACTGTTTGAAAATTCCATGACTTGAGCCAGGCACACCTTAATACTCAAGGTGATGATCTTGGCTTTTCAGGTTAAATATTACGTAGTAATAAGTGAAACATTGTATAGTAATTTGTTTCTTAAAGATCTTTATAATCCCCCCCATGTGATGAATATCCCTCAAGTGCATAATGGTCATTTAAGAAATTAAAATTAGAGAAAGACATCAAGCAAAAATTGTATAATTTTTGCATTTTCTAAAATAAAATAGGAACAATAATCAGAAGAAATTGGCTAAATAAAATAGAGAATTACATAAATAATAAGTGGAAATATACTATTTACTATAGTTGAGTATTTCAATTAAAAACAGTACAAATAGTTTCTACATAAAATATAACAAAGATGACAATCGGATGGGATCACTTATATTAGAAACACAAAATGCTATGATAACTTTTGAGCTGGCAAGGTTTTTTTGTTTGTTTTCTAAATAGCTTATATTTTAACTATGAACCAGGAAGCCCATCCTAGAATATTTCATCTGAAAAGCTCATTAACAACTAAGATAAAGATAACACAACTTTCCTGCTAAATGTGATGAGCCCTTGCTTGCTGATGAAGCACTTACTGATGCGGATCAACGTATATAGTGTGCAGAATGAATTAAAACTCATTGTAAAGAGAGCAAACATCCTCACAACTGGACCAATAAACAATATCATGACAAATAGAGAAAAAATTAAATTGTTAAGGATTTCATTTTACTAGGATCCATAATCACTGCTAGCGGGAGACCGACAAGAAAGGAATTTATATATTTCATGGGGCAAATATGCTGCATATGACCTCTTTAAGGTGTGAATGCTGACCAATGGTTAAAATGACCAGAGAATTGATGCAATTGAATTATGGTGTTGGTGAAGCATATTGGAAGTATCATACACAGCTAGAAGAGCAGGTGTCTGTCTTGAAACAAGCACAACCAATATGCATCTTGGAAGCCAAGATGACCACAATTCATTTTGACCATGTTTTCATTTCCTGGAAAAGAACATCATACTTGGTAGAGAGTTAGTTTAAAAGATGAAGAGTCTTAGTGATGTAGATTGAGACAATGCCTGCAACTATCGACCCAAACATCAATAACCATTTTGAGTGTGGACCAGGATTAGGCAATGTTGTGTTCTATGGTACTTAGGGTTCCTATGATTCCACAGACCCCTTGGAACTTAACAACAACAACAATACCTATCTCAGAGCAGCCTTTTCTGCTGCTAACAAAAGGGTCAGTGGTTTGAAACCACCAGCTACTCTGTTGGAAAAAGACATCAGTCTTGGAAACCATATGGGGGAACTTGACTTTCTCCTATAGGACCTTTTTTGGGGGAAAAATGACTAGCTGGCAATAGGAACACTTGTCCAAGTATTAACCTCAAGATTGGACCTTCCCTTATCTGCCACAGAAAAAGAGGACTCAGAATGTGCTATGGTAAAAATTACAATCAAGAAAACCCTTTGGAGCTGGTCTACTCTGTAACATGTGGAGCTGCCATGAGTAGAAATCAACTTCACTGCAGCGAATATAGTTATTGTGAAATCTATTTCACGTGCATAAATTTGATAATACACTTATGTAGCATAGTCTGCTACATATTTTCCAATTGTAAAGTCAAAACAAAACCATGGCATGACAATGTCATTTCTTGCATCATAACTTGTAAATGTTCCAGTTTTCCTGTGATTGTATTTACATCTAATTTATTTTCTTTTGTTAACTTTCCTCATTGCCTATGCTTGTAAGTCTGTTGCATCATGTAGTCCTCTAGGAGACTGTGCAGATAATTTGTGTTTTTTAGTTTCTATCCTTGAATTGCTCCTTAACTCTTCCCATTGGGGAATATGTGGAGCATCTTTGATAATTAGCAGGAACATCGGGCATTTTAAAAAAATTATCTCTGATGATTTGGGATATAAGCAATTAATTACATAAACACATTTTACTTAGTGAATCATAGAGGGAAACGGAAGTCTATAAATTATTTGTTATAAAGAGAGAGGAGCAGTAACTTGGGGGAATTTTTCACTTCTTCATGAAAGCTAACCAGGTAATAATTGTCTTTCATTCTGATTATCACTGAAGTTTGGACTTTTTTTTCTGGTCCCTGTATTCTGACTGTAGAGTTTTATGATCCCTCACAGCTAAGCACTTTCAAGGCACTGCAAACATTTTCTTTGTTAACTGACATTCCCTGGTTATTTATCTTCTTTTCAGAATTAACATTCCATTAATCAAGCAGGTACACTAATTATATCTTAATTGCATAAACCACTACTTATATTGTCATTGTGAGGTGCCACTGATTTGGCTCCCACTCATAGTGACCCTAGGCACAACAGAATGAAACACTGCATTGTCCTGTGCCATCCACACAATTGTTGCCATGCCTAAACCCATTGATGCAGCCACTGTGTCAATCCATCTCATGGAAGGCCTTCCTCTTCTTACTGCCCTTCCCCTTGACCAAACGTGATTTCCTTCTCCAGGACCTGTTTTCTGCTGATAAAATGTCTAAAGTACTGGTATTAGATACTACTAATAAATAAATGTTAATTCCAAGTAAAAATTTAATTTCTCATATAATAGAATCTTGTCAAATTAGGATTATCAGATTATTTAAAAAGACAATCAAGAATACTTAAATGTCAGATTAAAAAGGACTAACTGTCAATATAGCTATTTTCATGTAAATTTTTTATATCAAAAGTTATTTTCCTTTGAAAATTTGCTTGGATGTGTCGTTAGAGTAAGTATGCAGCATGCCATATGTGATAACTGAGTATCATATTAAGAACAGCATATCCATTGAAAAAAAACCTAGTTTGCTGTCATTTTCATTATTGTAATTGATTATGATTGGTCTAATGTGTTCTCCTTGGTGATAGCTCTGATGTTTCAAAAAGGACATTATAAATGGATTGAGTAGACTGACATATACATTGTGTGCTTTTAAGTTTCAGAATTATGGACGACTCACTGAATCCCAAATAAATTCCACCTGATTTCACCATAACTGCATATTTTCACCTTTTGTCTGCCCAAAGGGTACCAGCAAATGAAGGTATTTAAATGTATTAATTAAGGCATATCTCAGAAAAAAATAAGAGCTCAGAACAAGTTCTAGATATTTTGTCCCACAGAAGAAGGGTGAGAATATTGAAATTATTCAGACTTCCTCGTCAATAATAGTAGACAGCAAAATATGAAATTGATTCATTACACATTGTGTGTTGAAGATGTCCAAGTAGCAGAATTAGTACTGATATCTGATTTTTTTTTTTATTAATCAATGATAGCAAATCCTGTGATGAACAAATTTCTGATTGCAATTTTAAAAGCTGGGCTTATTATTCTCATACTGTGGGGAAACAGAGTGTTGGGAATGATAATAAACTCAGGAGAAAAACAGCATTATGTAGAAAGAAAAGGTGAAACACACTTATGAATCTCCAGTATTGTCCTGCATGCAATCTGTTGAATCAGGCTGGAAGTTTTGACAATAATGAACAGATTCCTAGTATGCTTCCAGGTGCTTGTATGTTTTTGCCAGCACCAAGATCAAAATGTACACTAGCAGACATATGCTGTATATGGTTCTGGACTGAAGCTAATCCAGTTTAAAGGCTTAATACACTAAATAGTCATTCATGCAAACATTCACATGAAAATAACCTTGTTGAAGGCCCGTGAAATGTTTCATTTGATAGTTGTGTGCAGTATACCTCTCCATCTTGCATATTGTGCCACTGAATATTTTGAATGCCCTCAACTGTCACCATTAAAATTCTGATGCTGCGGAGTCCTAGATTTTCCTTGAAGGGACCCTGAAAACGTGAGCAGTTCTAATGATAATTCATGGAAATTGGGTTACAGAAGCCTCACTACCTCCAATCAGAGAACTTCAAATTTGGTTTTCTGATTTTCCATGTAAAACTAAATACAATACGGTTGGAGCTATAATTGAAATAGTTTAAAAGAATAGTTGCCTTCTCTTTAATTTCAACATTGTGTAATTTCAAAAATAGGCAAATGTACTCAATGTGATCTAATATATGCACAAACATTTTTAAATACCACCTTGCTCACACCATCAAATTAATTTTATACTGAAATTTATAAGGTACATACAAGTTAAGTACTCCAAAATTTCTCATAAACCATATAGTTTGGTAGAAATAAACCCATATTTAGGTCTTGAAACATAAAAATGGTGCTGCCTTCTTTCAAAATAAAGTTATAAATGCAAGTCAAGCTATAACTAAATACTTTTCTTAAAATGGAATAAAACATTAAAATATTAACATATTATTGATAATGGTCACAAACAACATAAAATCAATAAATATGATATATTATTAATTAATTTTCAGACCCATCCAAAGTTACTTGGTAGTCAGAGTGTTCTTGGAACTGATTTCATCACCAGGTGGGCAACACTATTTAATGATACCTATCATAAGTTTTCAACTATATAAATATACCTGGGAAATATAAAAATAATTTTCATTTCTTCTTAGCTGTTCCCCAAAATGCCTACAAACAGGCTGACATTAGGTAAAATGCAAAAAACTTAAGACTGCCTGGAAAGAGAGCAGAATTTAAAATATCTTAATTTACAATTTTTACAATTATATATTAATATGAGACTGCATTCCTAAGTCTCATACAAGGCCTTTTAAAAGATCAGTACAAATGGGAATCCCTAAAATTTAAACGTTATGAACTTCACAATATCTTTTTACCTCTCTCTAAAATTACCAAATTCCCTGGACTCACAGTTTATCAAAACTCTCATCAAAGAACAATGAATTGTTATGACATGGCTGTGTTTGGTGCATATCCTCATGAAGGAAACACTGAAGATATGGGTGCTGCAGCAAAGTGTGGTGAAATCAGATGGGATCCAGCTTTCAGAAAGAATAGAATCTGTTGTCTTAAAGGGTTGGTTTCAAATAACCCTCCGTCTAAATGAGAAATCAACTAAGCCCATTTGGAAGAAGCACACAAACATACATGATCCAAGGACTGTAAACTATATTATCCAAATCCAGAGTGAATAGGATCAGAATATAAATTGTGAAAATCTGGTTTCGCAATGGATGGTTGTGGCTATGTATGGCAGTGGAAACCCAAAATATATTTGCTGGATCTACACATGGAATAAGACTCTGGTAAATTTCCTTCTGGCCATAATTGGGGGATTGGAATAACTTGGTTATCAGACAAAGAATATCCTAGTGATGATTATTGTAGCTTAAAATGAGAAATTAGACTTGAATGGTTAAAACCTTGTCCTTTGATATCCCTTTGATACACTTTAGCTTAGTCTGATTTTTAATGTTCTCTGTTATTTTCTCCCCCTTAAAATTGGGATTTACTTTCATTGTATTTTGTTATTGTGTGTAACCTTTTTGAGTCTTTGGTTTATGACTTTTAAAATTTTTTTTTGGTAGATTAAACCCAGAATGGGTGAATCTATAGGTATAAAAACTAGAATAAGGGGTTCCTAAAGGTTACAGCAAGGGATTTTGGGGGCTAGGAAGAGATGACAGAACACTGATTGTCATGACTGAACTATTGAATGGTATAATGTTTATGCTATCCTAATAAAATAGTTTTGGGGAAAAAGTCATGGAAAATTGTATTAAAAGATAGTTAATATTACCATGAACATTGTGAAGCTCCCATTTAGTATTGGAAGCAAGGGAAGAGAAAAGAAAGATCAAGCTCTGGGCTTAGCTAATCCCTGCTGTATGGCTTTATCTATCTAAACTTCTTAATGTATTTGGGCCTGACTTGTGAGAGAAGGTGGTATTGCCTCCTGTGCTGGGTTTGAGGAAAAAATTAAAAACATGTAGGTGATATCTTCTGAAAAATGCAAAGCGAAGGTGAATTTAAACTGACCTCATGTTGGACCAGGATCTTTGTGAAACAATTGAGATAAATGTAATAAATTTAATTCAAGAAGAAAAAGTAAATACAGTAAAAAACCCAAAGTCCTACATGATTTCTAAAACCAGATTATAAGTGTTCTAAAGAAAACTGATGGTACAATAGAGACAAAATAATGTCTTTATCTATGTAAAAAGACATACAGCTACTCCTGTTATCAGTTATGGACAATCCCTAAATTATAGCCTTAATTTATGGTTCATCCATTCCTAACCATAATAGTATCTTTAAGCATGTATAGGTCAGTTAGAAGAGGCACCGACAGTGCTTCTTTAGCTTGACTTTTGTATAAAGGAGTGTGTGAGAGTGAGGTAAGCATTGGATTACTAATCAGAAAGTTCAGCAGTTAACTCACACTGGTTGCTCCCCAGGAAAACGAGGAGGTGGGACATCTGTTTCTTAAACAATTTGTAGCCTGGGAAACCCAAGGGCATAATTCTACTGCAGTGTCAGTAAGAGTTGGACTTGATTCCGTGGCAGTGGGTTTGAGTTTTGATGAAAGAAAGGGGTCAGAGTCTTTTCAGTGATTTAATAGCTGTGCATTCAGCAACTAAAGATGGTTGTTATGAATTCAGTCAGAGTAGGAGCTGGTTCAAGGGACACTGGTTCCTCCATTAGGTTTTGGACTGCTAACTGAAAGTGTGCCAGTTCAAATCCATTAGCCATTCCATGAGAGAAAGATAAGACAGTCTGCTTCTGTAAAGATTTACTGCTGCAGAAACCCTATGGAACAGCGCTATCCTGCCCTGTATGGTCACTGGAATAAAAACTGACTTGACAACAGTGACATCTTGATTTAGGGCTTGTTTCAAAACAGACCTTCCAACTTGTTTTTCCCAATTTTGTCATGTCCTCACTCAAAAACAAAAAACAAAAAGACCCAACTCGCTTACTTTGAACCAATTCTGACTCATAGTGACTATACAGGACAGGCAGAAATGCCTCGGTGAGTTTCTGAGATTGAAGAGGCTCATGGTTTTGAGTCGCTGACCTTGTGGCTAGCAGTCCAATGTATAACCACTTTGCCAAGCTCAAATATAGCAGTGCCCTTCTCTAAGTCTCTGGTTGATCCCATTCTTTGAATGTGTGTAGCTCTCTGAAATCCTGGCAATAATCCAGTCTTATTTATCAGCTCTCTAAGGGCTCACTCAACTCGTTCTGGGTTTCCATTCTAGGACTCAGACTTGTCATAGTTTTCCCATCTGGTTACTGAGATTAATCTTCCATATTGGAAAAAAAAAGTGGGGAGGGGGCAGGAGGAGGGAGTATCTCTTCCTTTTAGCTTTGTTGATCATGAAAGAAGCAGTTGAAATCAGTCCACGTCCTACTTAAAAGGCAAAAAAGAATTTTCTGTAAATCAGACTTTGTAACTGGGGACTGACCGCAATTCCTTATTTGGAATTTCTTATTTATGATAATAGTAAACATCTACTCTCCCATGAATTATACCTGAAAGTAACAAATACCAGGCCAGAATAGCACTACTTGTGGCGTTTGTGACTTTGTGTCCTCTTGTCTCTGAGGCTACATTATCCATGTTCTGGCAGTCATCTAGTGATTTGATTTGGAAATTATATAATGATGCAGTTTGGTAGTTATGTAATGATGGAGTTTTGCCATCATGGAATGAAGTGCTCCTCTTCTATTTTGTAATTTCATGTGGCCATTCTTCATTTTTGTCCAGCTCCATTTTTTTTCAAAATGAACTCTTCTTTGAAACCTAACTACATTGATAGGTGTGGACTGGGTGTATTTCATATGATATTCTCAAAATTGCTGAATTGATGTCATATTGGGGTATAGTGAGAGTCATATCCACCTTCCAGTTTGGAGTAGTAAAATCTTTACAGCTCTATTTTAGCTTCAAATAAGATGTGAGGATTATTTTTTCATTGTCTACTATAAATGAAAAGTCTCCCATTGGTCTACAAGTAGTATAATTTGTTTAGTTATTGCCACTTGCAACCTAATATCAACCCTTCCTTTTCTTCCTAGATTAAATGGGTCAACAGAATCTATCCATACTGACAGAATTCATTTTAATGAGAGTCACAAAGCGACATGAGCTGCAGCTCCCCCTTTTTGGCCTCTTTCTCATCATCTACATGATTACACTGATGGGCAATCTGGGCATGATCATCTTGACCAAGGTGGACTCCCGCCTACACACACCTATGTATTTCTTTATCAGAAACTTGGCCTTGATTGATCTTGGTAATGCTACTGTTATTTATCCCAAGATGTTAGTAAGTTTAGCTTCCAATCAATATACCATTTCCTATTATGCATGTGCAGTGCAGATGGCTTTCTTCCTTTTGTATATTATTTGTGTACTCTACATCCTGGCCGCCATGGCTTATGACCGTTTTGTGGCCATCTGTAACCCTCTGCTCTACAATGTCATCATGTCTCAGAGACTTTGCCATGTGCTCGTAGGCATTCCATACCTCGTCAGTACCTTTCAGTCTCTGTTGCTCACTAGTAAGATTTTCACCTCAACCTTCTGTGGCACTAATGTGGTCGGTCATTTCTACTGTGATGATGTTCCATTTATACCTTTGCTTTGCTCAAATGCTCGAGAAATTGAACTCCTGATCATCGTGTTTTCAGGATTTAATGTGATTTCCACCCTCGTGGTAGTTCTCATGACCTACCTGCTGATTCTGATAGCCATTTTTCGAATGCATTCTGCGGAGGGAAGGAAGAAAGCTTTCTCCACGTGTGGTTCTCACCTGACAGTGGTGGTTGTCTTCTATGGGTCAGTGCTGTATATGTACCTCCAGCCTGAATCTGCTCACTCTTCTGACAATGAAAAAATAGCCTCTGTGTTTTACACTTTATTCATCCCCATGCTTAACCCATTCATATACAGCTTAAGGAACAAAGAGGTAAAGAATGCCTTCCAGAGGGTCATTAAGAATCAATGCAAACTTTGTATTTAATATGGGATTTTGTTCTAATAAACTTTGAAAACATGCAACTGTCACTTGCAAGTGTTTTAGTAGATAATTGCATTCTTTTTCATTCCAAAGAAATGACAATATGAAGTGCAGTTAGTTTCCCTTACATTTGTTTTACATTTACATGAACAATCACATTTGAAAATTTTAAATTAAATGCCATTTCCTTCCCAATATTTGTTATTGGGGGAATCAATTGTAGGTGCATGAAGAAAATATTTACACATTTTCTAATTTACTTTTTCAAAAAACTGAATAATTTCATACTAGTACAGAAGGAAGAAAAACATGTCAACAGGACAAATCAGTCTAGGAAAAGTTTTTATTTTTATTTTTTATAAACACTAAATGTTATAAGTAACCCTGGTAGCATTGCTTGGTAAGGTTTACACTCTTAACATAAAGGTCAGCAGCTCCAATCCACCAGCAGCTCTCTGAGAGAACGTTAGAGCTATCTCTTTCTGCAAAGGCTCACATGTTCCATGTAGGATCACTATGTGTCAGAATTGGTTGATAGCAGTGTGTTTGTTCTCCTTGTTTTCACAAACCATTCCAAAACATTGTGTTGCTACCATTCATTAGTATAACCCAAACCAAACTCACTGTCAATGAATTGCTCATGCCTCAGTGTCACTCAGTATTGGATTTTGGAGGCTGTACATCTATACCAGAGCAGATAATCTGTCTTTCTCTCCTAGAATAGCTGCTTTGAAGTACTGATTTTTCTGTTTGTCCTCCAAAGCTGACCTCACAGCGCCACCATATTCATTAGCAGAGGTTATTTAAAATTGTGGAGAGCTAAACTCTACTACATCAATAATGTCTCTGTATTAAATGAATATGCTACATTTAAGATAATAGACTAAAGGACATTCTTGTCATTATTTTATATTTCTTTTTGGTACTTGCCATTGTGTTTCTTCTGAGTCATGGCAACCTAATGCATAACAGAAGAACACATTTCCCTGTCCTTTGCCAATTTCAAGAGGAACCCTCGTAGTGCAGAGGGTTACGAGTTGACTTTGAATGCAAGGTTGTTGGTTCAATTAGACCAGCTGCTTCCTTGGAGAAAGGTGAGATTTTTCTAATGGCTAATATTTCAATAGACCACAATGTAGCCAATCCAGATATTTCTGGGTTGGTTTGAACTGAAAACCCATTTGTTAGGAATTTGAAAAAACTAGTGTAGAGAATATGACTGAATTCTTCCGCCTTCACGAGGGTGAAGAAAATCAACTCCATATAGGGTTGCTATGAGATGGAATCAACTCAATGGCAGTGAGTATTCATCTATCTATTCTCTATCTATCTATCTATCTATCTATCATCTATCTATCTATCTATCTATCTATCATCTATCATCTGTCTATCAGTATTAGATTGTATTGTCTAACATTCAACAATGGAAAATCCTCACATTGGAGCAATTATCATGGTAACACATTACACTACAACAATTCATAATTATTTACCACACTAAAGGAAAAGGTAGCACAAGTAACTCAAAATATTGCTACAAAATCCCACAAAAATTTCTGAAACAAATATATCAAAATGCAAAACTATTTGTTTCTACATATTTTCCATCTAGAGCTATACCCATCTGCAAATGTTTCTGTCTAATCCTTCCCCAAAGGAACCCTGATGGCATAATGTTTATACATTGGGCTGCTATGTGTATGGGTGGTGGTTCATAAGACTGAGTTTACAACGCCCTTAACAGTTACTATCTCAGAAACCCACAGGGGGCACTATGAGTCAGCATTGACTCAATGGCAGAGATGTTTGTATGAGTTTAACTCTTCCTCAAAGAATGCTGTGCTCTTCAATTTCATACCACTTCACAACAATAGGTTTTGGCACCCTCAAGAACTCAAGTCATGATCCTTTTAAGTCTTTGGTGAATTCTGAAGTTGTAAGATTAGGGCATTATGGTGGGTATGGTAAAATTTCCCAGTGTAATTCTTGCTTTCCTAGAACAATGAGCAGGTGATGGAAATTTTTTATTGGTGCAACTTTCCTGGGCTTTTTTTCCCTCACCCTGAAAGTTTTAAATTGCCTTAAAACTTCATAATAAGCTCCTCTGACGGAACTCTGTCATTTGAGAAACTCGACCAAGATTTACCTTTTGGAATCCTCAAACTTGTCACAATAACCCTCTGAGCTGACCTCTGCCTTGAATTCAATTAGCCCCTTAGAACCTTCTGGAAACCCCAGTTCTAATTGGAAACTTTTTTTTTTCTATTTTAAAGACACACTAAGGAGATTAACTTGGCAGAATCTCTGAAAGAACATGTCTTCAATCACCTATTCTACATATAACCTCCTCTCTGGGGGAGGGGGGCAACAGAAGGGTGGGTAAAGGGAGACGCTGTGCAGTGTAAGATAAGATATAATAATAATCTATAAATTATTAATGGTTCATGGGGGAGGGGGAAGGGAGGGGAAGGAGGAGGGGAAAAAAGGAAAATGAACTGATTCCGGGAACCCAAGAGGAAAGCGAATTTTGAGAATGATGAGGGCAACAAATGTATAAGTGTGCTTCACACAATTGATCTATGTATTGTGATGAATTGTATGAGCCCCAATAAAATGATTAAAAAAAAAACAAAACTGTGCTCCATTAGGTTTTCAATCCCAGACTTCTGAGCCCTTTCCAATGAACTTGAATTTTAACCTTTTGGTTAGCAGTGGAATGTGTTACCTATTTTCCCCTTTATTATAAAATGGAAATAGTATGGTAAATGTCAGAGATAAATGATGGGATGAACATGTATGAATGTAAGACAGTTCTTAATACCTATTTCTCTTGGAAATAAATTCAAAGAAAAATTCCTGTGGGGTGATGATATTGATGTTAATTATTTCATCATGCTTGTGCAACTGCACCAGGTGCGTTATTTTTCTAGACTGTGTAAGTGATTGAGCACCTTTACATCCCTGTAGTTTCCATGAGACTGTATAGATCACTCATGTTTTGATCCTTTTTTAATTTTCCCCTTTCTTCCTTTCTCTTGAGAATAAGTAGGAAGTCCTAGATAATTGAGGCACATATCAAGGGAATGTTTAACTCTCTCAGAGCATATGGTTATATGTAGCCAAATGTAGGTGAATTACTCAGGGAACATCCCAAAGGAGAAAGAAACAATATATTCATTCCTACCAAAGAAAACAAAAGAACCACTTCAGAAAAGTAAATCAAATTCTTTATTCTAGGTGAGTGGACCTGAATTGTCTCTGATTCTGATTTTTGTCATTTATAACATCCCCTGATTGCAGTTGCATCATGGTCACTAATACATGATCAGTTTAATTTAACTAGGAATATTTAATCAGTCTTTTATTAACTATGATTCCATATTTCATATATACTCGAGTATAAGCTGCCCTGAATTCCTCCTCATCATGTCTGTCCAAACAGAGCTTCAGCTTTAGCTGTTTTGAAGTTATCAGCATAGACATTGTCATCCTCACTGAGTTCACAGTCATCACCATCGCTGCTGTCGTTCTCATACAAAGCACTGTCTTCAATGCAATCCACAGCATTATTAAGGACACATTTCTTGAAGGCGCATTGCACCATGTCTACTGGAATCTCTTCCCATGCATCACAAACCTACTTTGCTATCAATTCTATGTCGGGCTTCATCAAATTTCCAACTTTTGTCAGTCGGGCTTGACCAGATGACATCCATTCATGCCACATATTTTGCACATTGTCTTTGAAAGGTTTATTTAAGCACACATCCAGGGGCTGCAATACAGATGTAAGCCCACCTGGAATAATGGCCAAAGTAACTTGAGAAAACTTTGCCAGGTTTTTTTTTATGTCATCAGATGTGGAGGCTCTGAAAATAGCCCAAACTAGCAAAGATACTTTTTCTTTAAGGCTGCTCCCGGTGGTCCATTACAAATTTCTTCCAGCCATGTTCTTGTTCCATCTTTATCCATCCATCCTTTAACATGTGCACACACTATCATTCGTGGTGGGAATTTGATCTTTTTAGGCAAGGTCTTACTTTTAAAAATAATGACAAACGTGACAGAACAACTGTGAAATGTGGGGGTTTTTTTCATTTCCTATGGTTCTGAGTAAAATGGTAGTTTTGTCTCCCCAACTTGCCACAGTTCTGTTGCTTGAAAGATCAAAGGTCATAGGTGTTTCATCCATATTTCCAATATCTCCCAGTTCATAGTTATGGATCCTTCTTTGTTTTATGATGAATGAATGGAATGACATCAGTTTTTCATCAAGGTCTTTTGGCAACCTCTGTGAAATCTTTGTCTTTTGCCGCAAACATAGGGCAAACCTATTCATGAAGTGGTGTGTTAGTCTGGGTATTTTAGAGAAAAAAACCCACAGAAACTCATATGTATAAGACAGTTTTATATAAAGGGTACTTTCACATCAAAAAAACATCCCAACCAAGTGCTCCAAAAGCCACAAGTCCAACATTAACCCATATGTCCGACACCAATCCACAAAGTCCTCCTTCATCTCACAAAACACACGCAATGATGCCGACTGCAGGAGGAAAGCTGAATCAGTGGGCATGTAAGCATCACAGCACTGGCAGGGGTCTTCGCATGGTTTCTCTTGCACCCAGGGCTGAATCAGGGTAGGTCCATGTGGCTTCTCCTCAGGGATGTCTTGCAGGAAGTGACCCTTGCCAGCTGAAGCAGGGAACTGGCTAAGACAGCTGCACCCTGGTCCGACCATCACAAAGCAAGAGACCCGAGAACTAGAAAGGCGAATCTCACCGAGCTATTTATCTCTCCACCCTTCAATTAACCCCATATGTGCTTATCAGCCAGGTCGGCGCAATAAACTTTAACTAACTCAAGCGGGTACACCATCCTGCTGACCAAACAAAATTTTCAGTGCTTGGTGTTTTTATTTGTCATCTTCAGCCATTTGAAGGGCATGTAAGCAAATTCCCATGCATGTTACACAGTAACCATTTTGATGACAGTCCATAACCCATTTATGCAATTCAGTCTCTAGAGCCCCATATGAAGTTGTTAAACCACGTCGAGCTTTTTAGGCCTTTGGAATCTTTTCCAAGTCAGCTTTCATTTTCTGCCAATCGCTTACTTGTTTTTAGTCAACACAAAATTCGCTATTTACAATACAATACTGCTTTCTTCTGCTCTAGACACAGCCTTAAGTTTGAAACCTGTTTTGTATGACCTGCGTTTTTGTTTTGGCCCAGCATTAGAAGTATTGGAATCCATTTCTAACAGGATTAGAAAAAAAATACTTTGAAGAAGAATGCCATACCATAGCAATTGAATTCTCAAAATAAACCTTAAGCCCTACTCCAAAAATAAGCCGTAGTTATAGTTCTTAAAAGAGGTCAGTTTACAGTAAAAATGGTGGTGTCCAGGCACTATACATATAAACAAGTAAAATCAATTGGAAATAGAATGCAGCAAGACAGATAAACTTCACCACAGAAAGCAGATACCCCCCAACAGAATCGCACTCAAAAGATACCACGAGACCCAAAACATGCTGTATCACCAAGGGAGCTGACAGTAATTCAGGGTCTGGAGAGTTTGGTATGATAATATTCCAGAACGTGATGACATGACTATGTTTGCATAGAGCAGCCTGTGTTAGGGCTCATACTATACACGCTGTGTTTCTGCCTGTGCTGCCTAACTACATATGCTGCCTTACCACATGTACACAATGCTGCTTGTATAGTTTGAGGCCTAACAAAGTCTGATGATATTCCAGAATGTGATGACATGACTGTTTGCACAGAGCAGCCTGTGATAGGGCTCATAATATAAACTCTGTGTTGTTTACGTGCTGTGTTACTGCATATACAGCATTACCGGATATGAATGGGATGTGCTAAAGCAACACATGCAATAACACAATGTGTGCACAATGCAGCATGTATATTTTGAACCTTAGCACAGGCAAGTATAGTCAACACTGGGTCCAGATAGGGGTTAATAAGAAAAAAAAAATAAAATATAGCAGACTATATTTTAGTCTATAAGTACTATAAATAAATGTACTGTATATCCAAGACCAGAGATATACCAGTACTTGTATTTAGCAATGCTTGGGCGGAGCAAGGGGACGTGACCAAGTACGGGTAAGACTGTAAAAGCTACGTCATTGGTCACAGCCCTAGAGAAGAGCGGGAGAGGAAGAGCAGCCAAGAGCAGCCGAATCTGACATTCATCTGACAAGGATGCAGTGCGTCCCAAGTAGCAGCACACAGAAGCGGGCAGGTTCTTGCCCAGTACAGCAAGGACAGTACAGAGGCTGCTGGGGAGCAGGAGAAAAGAAGAGCGGTGACATCAGCAGCCATTGGATCACCCACAGAGGCTGCCGACACCAGCAAATGAGTGGGAGAGAGTGGAGAACATCCTCACTGCACCCGAGAACAGGTAAGTGGGACCTTCACTCGAGTATAAGCCAAGGGGGGGGGGGGCGCTTTTTCGCCCTAAAAAAATGTGCTGAAAAGCTCGGTCTATAC
The DNA here is from genome assembly GCF_000313985.2 of Echinops telfairi. Lineage (NCBI taxonomy): Eukaryota > Metazoa > Chordata > Mammalia > Afrosoricida > Tenrecidae > Echinops > Echinops telfairi. Next base: position 274,987 of record NW_022103958.1, on the reverse strand, counting down.
ACGAGTATATACAGTTCAGAAGCGTAAATCCTATAAGTTAAAGGTTTCAAGTTTATTTTATTCGTGGGAAGTAGCCGTGGCATTCGATTACTGCAAAGGGAGTGAATTCCTCAAATATCTAAAAATGTCATCATCAGCTTAACATAATAAAACCTAGTAAGATTAGGTTTATTTTGGACACATCATCAGAAAAGACCAATTCCTAAAAAGAACATGTGTTTGGTAAAGCAGAGGGCCAACAGCATGAGAAAGTGAGATCAATCAATGAGGTGCGTGACACCACAGGCACAAGGAAGGCCCCACACAGACCTGCAATCATGAGGATGGCACAGAAATGAATCGCCACCATTTATTCTCTCACACACAGGATCACAATAATTCACAACAAACTCAACAGCAGCAAATAATTAAAAATTAAGGTAAAGATGCCAGGTAGAGTGCAGAAGACCAGATGCATTTGAATTTAATTTTTTAAAAAAGAAAAGGTTTTCTAATGTAAATATATCCCTGGCAACACTTGGTTATTACATATTCTTTTAGATCATGTTTGTCCAACAAAATATTTGCTCACCATGAAATATTATAAATATGTACCATGAAATATTTGGTAAATGCTTAATAATTTGACATGACAATTTCTCTTAAAATATTCCATTTTGTTGTTATAGAGCATCATCACCATGTTTATCTCTTGTTTACTTTACGACTGGCTTATGACTGATTTAATTTTTTTCACAATCAACATTATAAACTGATGCGGAAAGCTAATGAAAAGCATTACTTTTAAGAGTCAGGGGTTCATGAATAACTCCCTCACACTTAAATATTTCCTAGCAGTAGTTCCCATATCTGAGATTTGAAAATAACTTCACTTTCAAGCTTCTACATTCTGAGTGGTTTAGTGGTAATCCCTCTCTACAGATATTTGAAGTGCCAGCACTTACACGTGCAGAAATATTCTGATGTATCATGTTCTCAAAAGTGAAAATGACTAAAGTTAAAAAATTCAGATATCTTCAAAGGGAGATTATGACTAGCTCTAGATTTCAGTTACTCTATGCCCCAGATAAGCCCTTGATGAGGTCTCATAAGCATCTACCTGACAGCTTAGCTCTCTACTGTATGATTTGTTGCTAAGTGCCCTTAAGTCATAGCCATTTTCCAGCAGAATGAAACTCTACGCAGCCTTGCACTATCCTCAAAATCATTTTTGTTCTTGAACTCAGTGTTGTAGTCACTGTGTTAATCCATCCCACTGTGGAGGCTCCTCTTTTTCACTGACCCTCTACTTTCCCAAGCATGATGGCTTTCTCCAGCGATTGGTCTCTATTGAAAATGTGCCCAAAGTACGTGATATGAAGTCTCATCATCTTCGTTTCTAAGTTGTACATCTGCCGAAACAGATTTGTTCATTCTTCTAGCAGTAAGAGATGTATTAAACTTTCTACAAAAACATCATATTTCCATGGCACTAGCTTTTGTTTTGTTTGCATTTGCTCATTTTTTAACCTCCACGTGTTTAAGAAGTGAATGAGAACACCATGACTTCGGTCGGGGGCACCTTATTCCTCAAAGTGACGTCTTTGATTTTTACACATTAAAAAAATATTTTGCAGAAGATTTGGCCAATGAAACACATATTTTTATTTCTTGACCACGCCTTCCAGAAATTGAGAATTGTTAACCAATTATGTTATGAGTGCCAAATTACACATTCCAGATATTTTATAATTTTTTCATCTTCATTTTGTTATTTTAAATATTCAATTAAATATTCCAAATCTCTGCATAGTAATGTGTAAACCTTTGATTTTTATCAGGAATCAATAAAGATCCTTTTTATTTAGAAGCTCAGACAAATTTAAAGGTTTTCATTCAAAAAGGAAATATTTTAAATACAGATTGAAGCAGAAATGTGAATATTCACTTAGAATGAAAATTTAGATGATTTTAAAAAGATATTCATTACAAATGCTATAAAATCTGTAAATATTAAGTTTCATGAATTCAATTCAAGACACATTACTATATAGTGGGTAATAGGTATGCTCTTACAAGGTATGCTGAGAAGCCCTGAAGGCATACACATTGTGCTGCCGAACACAAAGTCAGCAGTCCACAAATATGAGCTCTCTGAAGAAAGATGAGGCTTTCTGCCCCTGTACAGATTGACAGCCTCAGAAATCTATATGGGGCAGTCCTACTCTGTACTATTGGCCTCTGTGTCGGGATTGTCCCAAAGGCATTATTATTTGTACAAGCTATTCATACACCTGAATACACATTATTAAATTATATATGCCATTGTTTACCAACCCAGGAAGAGAACTTCTAACCCTCAAATTAAGTGTCATAAGTAAAATCCCAATTTATTTCGTCCCAGAAATACTTGCTGACATTCCAAGGTAAACTGGCCTTTGGTGAAGTGCAATGAAGATGTGATCAGAATATCAAGAGAACGTAGTTTTAATTGATTGTGATTAAAACATTCTACTTTCACAATTATTACAGAGATACAGCACTGTGTCCATTTCTAAGGTCTTGATCATTGTCTTGAAATAGGCCAGAGCATATGAAGAGATGAAAAAATTAAGTTTCTTTAAATACATGTCCTCTCAAACAGTCTCTTTAAGATTATCAGTATGCTACAAATATTCTTAGACAAAAAAAGCAAAAGTTCTAGAGTAAAATGATGATGTTATTGTGCAGATAAAAATGACATAATATCTCCATATGGAAAAAAAACTGTGCTTATTACTAAAGAATGCAAAAGGCAAATACTGATGACTGTTTCACTCTTTATCAATGCTGTATAAGTGGTGTAAACATTGAACTGTTAACCAAAAGTTCTGCAGTCCGAATTCACAGGTCAATCAGCAGCTAATAGATGAGGTAGTCTGCTCTGATAAAGATTACAGCATTTAGAACTCACTGGGGAAGCTCTACTCTGTTCTGTAGCATCACAGAGATGGGATCAATTTGACAGCAATGGTTATGCCTATGTTTAATGTGTTTCTTTAAGGAGATCCTATATTTGGGGTTGAAAGAGATTCAAAAAATTATTTAAACTTAAGATAAGTTGGAAATTAATTTTCTCAGCACAAACATGAAGAAAGAGAACATTGATGATTCAGAGGTATAATTCTTACCTTCAACTTGTTTGAATGTCCTATAAAAATATATATTACACACCCCTCTCTCTCTTTTTTCCCCCTGAAGAGAATCCTGGACAAAATGGATCAACAGAACCTAACAGGGTAGAATTAATTCATTCTAATTGGACTTACAAAGCATCCTAAACTGCAGATCCCCCTTCTTGGGGTCTTCATACTAATCTACATGGTCACAGTGATGGGAGACCTAGACCTAGGCCTTGACCAAGATGGACTCACACCTCCACACACCCCCATGTATTTTTTTTATCAGACACCTGGCTTTCATTGATCTTGGTAATTCTACTGTCATTTGCTCCAAGATGCTGATAAATTTTGTTGTGGATAAAAATACTATTTCCTATTATGAATGGACCACACAGCTGGCTTTTATTCTTTTGTTCATTATCAGTGAATTTTTCATCTTGTCAGCCATGGCCTATGACCACTATGTGGCCATCTGTAATCCTCTACTCTACAATCTTATCATGACCCCAAGACTTCATCGTGTGTTTGTGGGCATTCCTTACCTCTACATTACCCTTCAGTCTTTGCTGTCATAACTAAGATTTTTACATTGACCTTTTGTGGCTCTAATGTCATCAGTCATTTCTACTGTGATGATGTTCCCTTGATACCTATGCTCTGCTCAAATGCACAAGAGATACAATTGCTGATCATCATGTTTTCAACAATTTAGTTGATATCCTCCCTCTTGGTCATTCTTGTGTTCTACATGCTGATTCTGATAGCTATATTTCGAATGAATTCTGCTGAGGAGAGGGAAAAACTTTCTCCACATGTGGGTCTCATCTGTCAGTGGTGGTTGTGTTCAATGAATCTCTACTATTCATGTGTTTGCAGCCAAAATCTGCTCATTCATTTGAAGCTGACAAAATTGCGTCTGTATTTTAGTCATCCCCATGCTTATTCCTTTGAACTACGGTTTAAGGAACAAAGAGGTTAAAAAACACTTTCCACAGAGCCTTTAAGCAGCTGCATAGGCTTTGTATTTAGTATTCAATATTCAATATTCTTCAGAGGCAAGTGTCATGTATAATATTCCCCAAACACAGGACTGCACTCAGAATTGACCTGAGGCAATGAATATATGGTTCCACACTGAAGAATAATTATAAAGTAGAGGCAGATACTTGGTGTCCAGTTTATTTATTCAAATAACTTCTCATACTGTATATCTCATATTAAATGTCAATTTTCCACAATACTACTTACTTCCTATTCATTTCTTCCTTGTGTGATGTCATAGAGTCTCAACCTCCCTATGTAAAATCTATCAGGTACCTCACTGGTAAACTTTGTTTCAATGGAGTTTTTGTTTGTTTTGTTTTCTTGTAAGACAGGAATATTCTCAATGTTTTTTCATTTCCTTTCTCAGATAAAGATAAAAATTGAGTCAATTTGCAATCTCTATTTCTGATGAATTCATGAATACTTTTTAGTCTTATATATTTTTACTGTAAAAATAATTTCTTATCAATACTGTGCTACAAAGCTAGAAGTGTGCCAGGTAATTTTGAACTGCTAGCATTTAATTTTATACTCTTACTGCTTGGATAATTAACCCTATGCACTGATTCTCACTACCTTATTCCACATGCATAAACAGTAACTAAGAATAAGAAACTGCATAACAAAAAATGAATAGAAACAGAATAGATAAAGGATGGAGAAAAATATATCATAGATGTGATATGAAGACTTATTTACTAACAGTGATAGTTAAAGGAGATGATAATGATTTTAAAATATTGTAAAATCAAGAGAAAATGTTGATATTTTGTTATTTATATTTTTAATATATTGGAGAATATCATGGGTATATAAATGGAAAAACACCATATCAGTGGAAATTACTATGGAGTGAAATAATTTTATTGCTGCGTACATACATATTTTATTAAACACCAAAGGTGGATATTCCTGTTCATTTGTTTAGGATGAATAAAGAGTTAAATTCTACTAAATGAATGGATTATTCTATTGAAGAATAAATACTTTATACCATCAATTTAATTTTATTCCATAAAAAACATTGGAGAAATTATAACACTCAAAATATGTTTTCTTTCAAACAAGCAAATAACAATTTCTATCTGCCATGTTGTCTTCATTTTTATTACCAGTGCTATATTTTACACAAAATTAAATTGTTTGTGCTGCCTGTTTTATCTTGGCATCAACAAAATTCTAAAAATAATAAATCATTCTGAACAGCTCAAAAAGATGGTCAGTCAATCAACAATGTCAAGAAATTTTACCATCATGCTGACAGCCTTTTTTATACTTCCTGTTGATTTGGCTCAGTCTCCAAAAGAATATATGCCCCTAATCTCGAGCAGTGTATACATTAATATATTGTATCCAGGTAAACATTAGCAGTGTATACATTAATATATTGTATCCAGGTAAACATTTTTCTTTTAAATCTAATAATAAATGCTGGAGTTAGAAAATATATGTAGCATCCATACTAAGCAGTAGTAGAAACATCGTCAGAAATGCAGATTATGAAAGAATCACAGCTCTTCCAGAAATGACTACAGTTTATATCAGAATAGCTACTCTAGTAAAAGTAGTTAACAGAAAATCATTCATGTAATAAGGACACCATTTGAATCTGAATGACTCAATGGCAGTAGATTTGTTTTTCATGCTAATCCATGATTTATGAATAAAATTACATATTTGTGGATAGTATTATGTAATAATTCAGAGTATTATTGAGTATAATGTTTCAGCTTACATATTTTATTTGAATTATTTAATACTGAAATGAATTAACAAGAAGGAAAATTAAGAGCTTAAACATGTATTTCATATATTTTTTTTAAATGCAATCCAAAAGCAAAAACCAAAACTAGTGCCATGGAGTTAATTCTGACTCATAGTGACCCTACAGGTTCTGAGACTCTACATCATTAAGGGAGTAGACAGGCTTATTTTCATCCCAAAGAGGCTTTCAGGGATTTGAACTATCGACCTTTAAGTTAGTGGCCTAACCATTATACAGTGGCCTCATCAGGTCTCTTCAAATATTGTATGTTGTTGTTAGGTATCATCCAGTCAGCTCCAACTCAAAGCAACCCTGTGTACAACAGAAGGAAGCAC
>NW_022103958.1:265204-266618 GCF_000313985.2 Echinops telfairi | reverse complement strand
GAGACCAATTTCCAAATAAAGGGGTAAAAAGCTATCTACCCTCCAAAAACAACACATCACCTCTCATATGTTAAGAAACACCTAGATATGTGAAACCTCACATCAGGTAGATTCACTCCTTCAAATTGGGGGAACAGGGACAAGACCATCCTCTGAATGCCATGCAAGAGTGCGGTAATGTCTCACCACACCCACTGACAATTCAAAGGAATGAGAAAGAAACCTTACTGAAAATTCAAGTCAAGATTAGGGGAGGGGAGCATCTAGATTTCTAAAGAGGCATTTATACTTCTGTTGATGGGTAAGTGGAGAGAAGCTACATCACAACAATAATTATAGCGAACCTAAGGGAAGACTAAATCCGGTACTATTTTTCTGGATAGACACTTTTGAATTCGTTTCTACCCAACCCTTGATGAACGACATCATGTGCTATGAACTATGATGCCCTCACCCTGTCCTTTTGAGAAACATGGCATCCCCCAAAGGCATCACCAGAAGGACTTGAAATGGAAATCTCAATGAGCAAACTGAATTCTACCTCAAAAGTAGGTGGAGCCCTTGGCCTCAAGAGTACAATTTCTTGACTTGAGAAGAAATAAATGACAACCACCCCAAGACTGGACTGGTGGTCCTTGAAACTTGGTTAGCATCCTGGGCTTAGCAGATTCCAATGAAAGATGGCTCAAGAGATGATCGACAATATTCTCTACCAAAAATCAACTAGGATATCGCTAAAGTGTACCAGAGGCAGATATAAAGTGTAGATTCAAAAATGTATTTTGGGCTCACATATAGTCCTACCTCCAATTTTAAAAACAATTCATTTGTACAGCATGACCCTGTTCAATACTTGCCCTCATGAAGTTATGGGTGCCATAATAACGTGTGGTGAGGAAGTTAGATGGTTCCTGTCTGCCAGAAATAAATATGCATATTTTCAAACAAACAGCGATCCAAATGAGATGTTATCAAAGCCCACCAGGAGGACGCACACCAACAGCCACAATCCAAGGATTATAAATTATATAACCCAAGTCCAAAGGAGGGAATGATATCAGAGCTTAAATTGTGAGATTCTTGTATGCAGAAGACTGTGGATGACAGTGAAAGCCCAAAATACATTTCCAGGGTCTACACAAGAAATACACCTCCGATGCTTTCCCCTAACCATAATTGAGGGATGGGAATAACCTGCTTATCAGACAGAATATCTGAGAGACAATTATAGTGGATCAAAATGATAAACATGACAAATGGTTAAGACCTTGTGACTTGATCTCCTTTTCGATACTTTGTGCTTCATCTGGTTTTTAAATTTTTCAGGTTTCTTTGTTTGATTTCAGATTAGGCTTTGTCTCTGGTGTACTTTGTCATGGTTAGCAGTCTTTTGACCCTCTGTTAAGTGTTTTCC
>NW_022103958.1:255482-259831 GCF_000313985.2 Echinops telfairi | reverse complement strand
GGGGGCTCTTACATCTCTTATCACAATCCATAAAACTATCCATTGTGTCAAGCACATTTGTACATATGCTGTCATCTTCATTTTCAAAGCATTTTCTTTCTACTTGAGCCATTGATATCAGCTCCTCGTTTTCTCCCTCTCACCAACCCTCCTTCATGAACCTTTGATACATTATAGATTATTATGTTCATATCTTACATTGTCCTCTGTCCCCCGTTACTCACTTTTCTGTTGTTTGTTCCCCTGGGAGGGGGTTATGTTGATTCTTTAATTGATTCCCCCTTTCTCCCCACCACCTTTCCCTTATCCTCCTGGTATCTCTATTCACATTATTGGCCCTCAGGAGGTTATCTATTCTGGATTCCCTGTGTTTAAGACTCTATCTGTCGCAGTGTGCATGTTCTAGTCTAATCCAAGTTGTAAGGTAGAATTCAGATCATGATAGTGGGGGAAAGGAAGCATTAAGGAACTAGAGGAAATTTGTGTGTTTCATGGGTGTCACACTTCCCCCTGACTGGCTCATCTCTTCCTTGTGACCCTTCTGTGAGTAGATGTCCAATTGTCTACAGATAGGCTTTGAGTCTCCACTCCATGACCCACCCCCTGACTCCATTCACATTGGAAATGATTTTGTTCTGGGTCTTAGATGCCTGATACCTGATCCCATGAACACCTCATGATCACACAGGTTGGTGTGCTTCTTCCATGTGGGCTTTGTTGCTTCTCAGCTAAATGGTCACTTGTTTATCTTCAAGCCTTTAAGACCCCAGACACTATATCTTTTGATACCTGGGTAACATCAGCTTTCTTCACCACAATTTCTTATGTATCCATTTTGTTTTCAGTGAATGTGTTGGGCAGGTGACATCACAGAATGCCAGCCAGATTATTAGAAGAAAGTGTTCTTGTGTTGAAGGGGTACTTTAGTCGAGGCCCAATGTATATCTGCAACCTTATTTTTTAACATATACATATAAGTACATAGATCTATTCCCCTCTCATTATATATAAATATATTTACATGTGTAGATGCCTGTATTTAGACCTCTATAAATGTCCTTTGCCTCCTGGTTCTTTTCTATATTTCCTTTTACTTTCTTTTTGTCCCAGCATCATGTTCAGCCTTCATTTAGGTTGAAAAATTCCTCGTTGCTACATTGCCTTTGATTAAGCCTCACTTTGCCTCCTACGCCCTTCACTCAATTGATTTTAGTTCACTTGTTGTTCCCTTGTCCCTGGGTTGTTTTCCCCCACCCCTTCCTTTCTACCACCTCCCCTTCTCCTGTATCCCGCCAGATCCATCAGTCCCATTCCTATCATCTTCGAATTGTTTATCTCACCCATCTTATCTAGATACACATGCAGAGACAGTATTAACGGCAAAAATAAAAAACAAAACAGGCAAAGCCAAACAAAACAACAAAGGAAGTCAAAACCAACTAAACAATAACTAAAACAAAATAACAACAAAAAGAAAGACATCTTGTGACCAAAAAAATGGAAAAAACCTATAAATAGTTCAAGTTCTGTTTGTTGGTCTTTACTAGAGTTTTCCAGATGAGTCTGATGGGATGCCACACTCTGTCTACAAATTCTATATTTTGTATTCCCCGGGGATTTCATCACTTTGTTCCCCTTGCCACTCTGTTGCCTGCCCTTACTGTTTCACCCCAGTGTAATGGGCTCAGATTGGGCACAGTTCCTGCACTGTGTCTGTAGTGTTGTCCCCCATAGTGCTATGATTCAGTGAGGGACATTGTATCCTCTCTGTGCATTGTCTGCTCTCAGCAGAAATATCATCCTCAGGGCTTGGTGGGCCAGGATGCGTTCCCATCCTGCTCCATCCCTCTTCCTTTCACCTGTATGTTCTAATCAGATATGCCCATCTCCAAGCTGTAGCTTCAGTGCTGTCCTCTGAAGTACATTCTTCTGGGGGGCGGGTGCACTCTAGCTACGTCTTGCCTCATCATCCTGCCACTTCTTTCAGTGCTTGGTAAAAGCGTCCTTCTTCAACTCATGTCCATTCTTGCAGAAGTGCCGCTCGCACTCACCATTGATATGCTCAGCAAAGACCACCTTGAAGGTCCAGTGGCTGTGAGATGTTTCAACTTCTCCAGCTATGCTCACCACCACTATGAGAGCAGTCTCCAAGGTGGTCATGGCCTCCATCACTTCCTTGGACCCTAGTCTGTCAATCTCATGCACATGTGGCTGCCCCCTCTCCTCCCTCTCCCACTCCCCAACCACAGAGCCAAGGAAGGCTGTGAGGTTGATATGCTTGGGGGCGTCATTCTTAGGGAAACTCTTCACCTTCCCCCAGAACCAGTTGCTGCATTTCTAAGGTGTTGAGTATGTGTGACTTTCAACAGTCCTGGTCATAATCCAATCTCACTCATCAGGCTCTTGAAAGGGTTTATCATGCCTATTCTGAGTCTCGCATTCCATGGCTACTACCTGTAATTTTCCCCAATCCAGCTCCCCTGATGTTGTAAAGTGACATTGCTTAAAGGGAATGAAAGGAATGAGCCCAAGGCTGATTCCCTTGAGGTTGAGGTCAGACATGCCCTTCTCCACAATTCTTACACAAACATCCTTCCCAAGGCAGTCTCTGCTCCTCTACTCTGTTCCATTATTCATGGCAACAACCGTGCTGAACTCACAGACAAAACTCATGATTATCCAGTAAATCATAATTTACGTCAGAAGTTCTTAGGATAGGGCTCTTATTCAATCAGGGTAGATCTCTGCTCACTTGTCCTCACAGATAAACCTCTCTCTCACCCATGGTCTCTCACTAACATCGTCCTTTGGCCCCTGGCCTACTTGTACAATGTTACAGAAAGCTTAAAAGGCACACTGCTCCTCCCTAAGCCTTAGCCAAAGAGCGCTCAGTTCTGGCTCCATGCGTGAGCAAATATAATATCCCCAGTGCAGTGTCTGTAAGCACCTCTGTATGCCAAAGGCACTCAGCTATACTCACTCCATGGGCCGGGAAGGACACCATGGTTTCTGTGTGCTAGCTCTTGATGACATGCAGCTCCTCCTCTACTAAGGCTTTGCCACCATTCTGGGGTACCAGTTGTGTCTTGGACTGAGGAGATTCAGTACACAGGAACTGTAGGTCCAAAGGACCTACTCTTGACTATTGGTTCTTATTTCTTTATGATAATTTAATTTCCCCTATGAGCTGGCTCATTTTATATGAAGCAGTATGGTAAAATTGACCAGTTTTTCACACTAGAGTTCCATTTTTTTGCAATCATAATGAACCCTGGTCGGAACCACTAGCAACTGAAACATTTAATCTTCTCAGCATCATCTTCCACCTTCTCTTATTCAAACCCATCATGGAAGTAGGAGATAAACCAAGTCTGCATGTTCCACCTGCATCCTTTCTTGAGATTAACATAGAGTACGGTTAGAAAAGTCATGTAAAGTAATTCACTGTCCCACAGGAGCCCAACACTGAACACATAGCACTATCAGGACTCTGTTTTGCCATCCCACGGAACTCAAACCATGCTCTTTTGAAATGTCCCCAACTTTGTGAGAAAAGGAAGTCTGAAGAAATTTCAAATCAGGGCTTTAGAGGGGAAGATGTAAAGTTTCCCAATGAAATTGTCACAGGAAATTCCCGGGTAACCACAAAGAATAAGAAGGCATATAGATGATTTTCTTCCTTTTTTAATTATTCATTTGGATTTAATACATATATCAAGTAATTCCATAATTCAATCACATCAAGTAGAATGGTACAATTGCTACCACAACCAGTTTCCCAACATTCTTTTTCTACATGGATGCACTGACATCTTCTCCCTTTTAACCCACCACTAACATTTGTCCCCCCCACCCCTCCTCTTCCTTATTCTACAATCCTGGGTTTCATATACCAAAAACCAGAAAACCAGATAATAGAGCTTCAAGAGGGTGACCTCCATTGACATAATGCCTCTGAGATACAGTCTAGTATGATAAAACAAAACTGTACAAACCAGAAATACAGAACATTTTGGAAACCAGATCAGGTCCAGCCTGCATCACAGTGAGGATCTACTGACAAAGTTTCAACTGTTCAGGCCAGATTGATGCCTGTGATCTTCTATACTCCTCTCTTCCAAGCAGTCTGGTTAGGGATCACTTTCTCCCATCCCTGAATATTAGATAGAGGGAGTTCTCCTAGGTAGTTCCACAAATGACTCTTGGGCTCCCACTGTCGTCCATCACCATCTGCACACCAGAATCTCACAATTTAGGCTCTGATACTGATCCCTCCTTCAACTGCGGATTATGTGGGTTCCAATCCTTTGGTGACTTGATGGTGGCGTGCTTCTTCCCTGTGGACTTAG
>NW_022103958.1:253040-254337 GCF_000313985.2 Echinops telfairi | reverse complement strand
AAAGTCCAAAGGATTCAGTCTGCTCTTATGTTCTTCTTTCATGAGATTTCTCCCATTCTTACTTTTGAGATGACTCACTTTATACCCTGTATAAGAATATCAAGAGTGACCAGCTCCATACACCTTATTTACATGGTTCACCCAGTTATCCAGTGGGGATTACAAATTGTACATCTGGAAATTACCATGCCAAGTAATTCAACTGTACTAGTTTTATCAAAATCACCCCTTTAGAGTTCCCCAAATAAGCCAGTGCCATCTTCTGAGCTGACCTCTACACCTCGGATATCAATGACCTGGCACATGCAATTGAAAGGAACTGTTTCAGTAGAACATCTTTTTTTCCCTAAAAATACTTTAATGAAACTATGAGAATATGTCTACAGCCACCAACTATTCAGAGATATGTTCACACGTTTGGTCTGGAAGTGATAAATGCATGTATGAACTGGAACTTTATGAGTAATAATTTGTATATATCCTCAGTGTGTCATCTGTATATCACAGGTTGCTAACGAGTCTACCGTCAATCTTGATGCCACATTCCTATTCATATTATCAAGTGTTTTAAGATTCTTGGCTCAGCATACAGATTGAATGAGCATGGTTTAAGGATACAGCCCTGAAACACACCTTACCAAGTTTAAACCCAGGAAGTATCTCCTTCTACTGCTTGAAAGATTGTCTCTTGGTATCTGTGCAGCTTATGCTTGAGCACAGTTAAGTGTTCTGGAGTTCTTATTCTATTCAATATTATTCATATATTTTTATAAACCATCAAGCTGTACATGGAAACAATGATCCAAATGGACTAGTGGACCAAGTGTCCATTATCCTGAGACAAGAAAAAACAGATGATGTCCAGCTACCACCACCAATTATTCTAAATGGATCCTAGGTAAAGTGGGAGAATGCATGAAAGAGACCAGGTTGTCTGGTCAGATCAAGAATGGTGGAATCTCTGAGACTTGTGCATTTGGTGGCTCTCTGGGTCTAGAACAGAGCTCATTCCTGTGGTTCAATTTTAGGCTAAGGAGTTAAAAGGTCTATAAAGGGAAAAATAACACTATTGGGAGGCACGCAACTTTAAATAATTGATAATTTGCAATAATTGAACATTTTCTCTGACCGAAAGTTTAGGAAAGAACGAAGAAGTAAGACAAGAAACACAAGAAGGAATGAGCAATGTTGCATTGCAGGAATTACAATGAATTAGAAGAAGCAGAATGTGCATGAATCCTTGAATATGAAACTGATGATCTACTGTAAACTTCCACCCAACGTACAAGAAAAAAAC
>NW_022103958.1:250283-251865 GCF_000313985.2 Echinops telfairi | reverse complement strand
CCCATAGAATACAACCACCACTGTCAGATGGGAGCCACAAGTGGAGAAGGCTTTATATCTTCCTTCAGCTGAGTTCATTCGGAGGATGGCCACAAGAATAAACACATAGGATAGAAGAACAATCAAAAGGGAGGAGAGCAAGTTACATCCTGAAAAGTTCAAAATGATCAATTCCAATTCACGTGTGTCAGAACAGAGCATGGACATCAGTGGGACAGAGTCACAGTAAAAATAGTTGATGATGTTCGCACCACAGAAGGATGATTGAAATAACTTCATGGTCAGAAGCAGGGACACAAATGTACTGTATAGAGTGACTACCAGCAACCAACGTACTCTCTGAGCCATAATGATCATATAGAGAATAGGTTTGCAGATGGCCACATAGTGATCATAGGCCATCGCTGATAAAATAAACAATTCAGAGATGATGAAGATCTCAAAAATGGCCAGCTTGGTGGCACACCAATTGTAGGAAATTGCATTTTTGTGAGCTACAAAGTTTACCATCATTTTAGGACCAATGAGAGTGGAGTAACCCAGATCAGTAATTGACAAATGTCTAAGGAAAAAGTACATGGGGGTGTGTAGTTTGGAGTCCAAATGGGTCAGGATAATCATGCCCAGATTGCCAACCACCGTGACCAAGTATACAGAGAAGATGATCGCGAAGAGAGGAGCTTGAAGCCTGGGGTTGTTGGTAATGCCCATGAGAACAAACTCGGTCACCATGGTGATAGCTGTATGATTTTGTTTCTCCATATGTTCATCTAAGTAACCTGTGTAAGATGTAAAACCAATATTACTTATGTTTAAGATGCTGACTTCTCAGAGAACTTAAAGCAAAACTATGCAATATTTTCTCTGTTACAAGTTCTATATAAACACTTCTCCCTTCATTGAACCAAAACCATCCATGATGACATTACTGATATAAAATCATGGAAACTTTGAAAAGGGAAAAAGGAGTATAAAATGGTTTTTGAATTTTTTACTTATTCTACTAAGGTACGTGATGTATAGAAATACTGATTTACAAAATGCAAATTTCTGTATTCAGCCTTAAAGATAATCACTTTGGGAAATGAAAGTGAACATCATCTTCCAGAATTTCCAGCTAGTATGAAGTGTTTTGATGAAGCTACTAAGATTTACTTCTTTTGATCCAAGGTCATTTTACATGTGCCCAAAAGCTATATATTACATTTCACTCAGCTATACAAAATGTTCATATATCTTATAAAACCAATATCTATATGTTAACCAGAAGCTGCATGCAGTTACACATCATCACTATCTATACGGTAGAAAAGAATGAAGTGATTTTTCAGATTTTTGTGGAACAAAAACTCAGGTGGTGAATGGGAAACGTGATGATTAAACATATGTTTCACTGCTTCCAATTATATTTGAGGGGAGAAAAGATATTACACAATTATATTAAAGATAAATTTTCCCTGAATCCTACCCATTCAAATTCTTGTCTACTCAATAAAAAAGATAATGTGCAACATTGTAAATTTAGAATTTTAAACTGGTAACTTAATATACAATTCCACAGCAGTCAGTTTGCCTTACTGCG
>NW_022103958.1:247878-248933 GCF_000313985.2 Echinops telfairi | reverse complement strand
GTGACATCTAAATTATGATCGTGAGTATATTACCATGAATTTAGAAACCAACTGAAAAGTAGGCTGTTGTTAGGTGTCTTAGAGTCAGCTTTGACCCGTAGCAGTCCCATGCTCAGCCGAATGAAACACTGCAAGGTCTTGTGCCATCCTCAAAACTACTGTGTCAATCCCTCTGGTTGAGGGTCTTCCCCTCCATCACTCTCCTTCACTTTACCTAGCCTCCTGTGAGTTCTTTCTATTTTAATTTACTGTATAATAGGGTTCCCATAAGTCAGAATGGACTTGTTAGTGAGTTTGCTTTGGTTTAATACTATTTGTATCCTTTTCTTTCATTACTCTTTCTTTACTTGTTTCTAATTTTATGCAATATCTCAGAATTTTCCATTATATTTTACTTCTTTCTTCTTTACATGAAATCCAGGATATGTGAAACCATAATGATACTAACTAGATGGTTTCTTAGGGTTGTGGCATGGGAGGTTGGGAGGCAATGGGGAGCTAATTATAATGAGTACAACAATGAAAAAAAAGTTCTAATATTGTTTGTGGTGATTATTTCCCAAGTATTTTTAATATATTTAAATGAAGCAATTATATGGTTTGTGAATTATGTGCTAATAAAACTGTCTAATCTATAAATAAATTAATAAAGCAAAGGCAAAGAATGAGAAGAAACTAGCAGGATACAGAATTAGAGATAAAAAGCAGGATGCATTCTAAAATATTCTCTGTTGTAGATAACAGTTTAACTCTTTGCTTTCCCTCACTTTGAGGAAGGTGGGTACATAGTTCGATAAGGTGATAGAATTATAATGAGAAAACTGAAAAATAGACTATGATGATATAGTGAGGCACTGATGAGTTAGGTGTAGAATTCTTCCTATCCATGTAGGGGACCAGAGTTGATCTTCTGATAATGGCTTCATGAACACTTATCCCTCCGTTGAAAATAGAGGCTTGAAGGTTGATGCTAGTCATGTTTCATGGGACCTTCCAAACTGTGATGTGTTAGGAAGAAAGATCTAGTGATTTACTTCTAAAAATCATTTTATATG
>NW_022103958.1:245073-246960 GCF_000313985.2 Echinops telfairi | reverse complement strand
TCTAGTGAAGCCAATATTTAAATCTGTAGAACATGAGTTGACTAGACTGTAGATAGTGAAGAAACATCAATCTAGGTAAGAATCTGAGGTATTCAGTACTGCTATTGAAGTTTGTTCAAGTGAGTGACCTCAACAAAGAGGAACAACTTTTCTCACAATTTAAAGGCAGAAAATTAAAATTCAGAGTTTGGGCTCTGGGGAAAGCTTTCTCTATTGACTCCAAGGGAAATTCTTTATTTCTTCTGCTGTTTTGTCTTGGTTTCTTAGAGATATGTACATGGTTTTACATTTATTATTGCCAGTTTCTGCTGGCTCAATCTTCCTGTTTCATATCTTGTAAGAGATTGACTCAAAATACATGCCACACTAACACTGATTCATTAATATAGAGAAGACAAGACACTTTCAGATGGAACTATAAGTACAGGCATAGAGCTTGAATTTTAAAACACATGTTTTTTAGACATTATTCAATTGTTAATAGGATAATATAGGATTTTTATAATCTAGCTAAACTTTTTATCTTTGTTATAAATAACGGACATTTTCTAATTTGCTCTTGTACAACTCTGAAACCATTTTCACTTAGAGGCAATCTTCGGCTTTTGAGATTCTAGTCTGTCTATGTCATATACAGCCTATGATCCGCAATCATGTTACAAACCTGGACACAAACCTTGGCTTAAATATTATAGAAGTATTATTTCATTTTACATAAACTCTGTGTCCCCAAAATTAAATTGAAATGGCTCATTTTAAAATACAAGTTTTGGATCTTTAAAAGGCCATTATGCAAACATGAGATATATATTTTCTACTCACCTCTAGTGGAAAATATACATAAGGTTCCTAGTGATGACTTTATGAAGGTTTGTAACCCTCTATATGAAGTACAAGTGATGCTTGATGCCTTGGATTGTGGTCTACATACTGGAGGAAGAGACACCAGGGACTGGTTCCTTAGCAAGTTCTGCCTCTAGAAGTTGAACCAGGCACCCTGAGGCCTTGTGGCACTCTTGGTCTTTCATTAAACAGAGTTATATTGTCTGGCAACTAAGGGGTGGGGTGATTAAAGTTCAGCTTCCAAAGTTGCTTCTTTGTATCTAGAGACAGAATAATGTAAAAATAGGATATTGGAAAGTTAGGAACCAATGGCCACGATAGCATCTTATATTTGAATAGCTTTGTGGCAAGAATGGTGCAAATATTGCTTTCATGATACCACTCTCTGTTTTTCTCCACTCCCTCTCCTTTTCCTAAAGGGATGTAATTAGCATAAGTCTCAGTTTGAGGCAAGTAAATAAAGTGCAGTATGGTACCTCTGTAAAGCAACTGTACTGTACTGTTTCAAATATCTTTTAGTCCTGTATTTTTGACGTGAAAGGGTAGCGAAAAATGTAAGTTATCCTGAGATTATTCCTCTCACTCACGACCACTGAGTTCATTATGATTCACAGAAACCCTAAGGGACAGGGTAGAAATGCCCCTATGGGTTTTCAAGACAGCCTTATTAAAACAATTTTATTAACATATAATTCATAAGATAATATAATTCAATAGTTCAATCACATCAAGGAGTGTTGTCCAACCACCACCACAAAGAATTTTAAAGCATTTTTTCACTCCTGTACTCATCATCAACTCCCCATTTCCCCTCAACCTTCCCTGCCACACCCCCAAGGAACCATTAACTCAGTTACTGTCCCTGTAGATTTACCTGTCCTGAATTTCATAGGCAGAAAAATCATTTAAAAAATACTAACTGAACCCTAAGTGACTCATCTCCCCACTAACCCTCTGCAAGGTATGTCCAGTTGTCTAGAGATGGGCATTAGGTCCCCCTCACGCGCCACCCTCATTGACGAGGATATGATCCCCTCCCCCCCC
>NW_022103958.1:242779-244120 GCF_000313985.2 Echinops telfairi | reverse complement strand
CAGGGTTCTCTTGAGAAACAAAATCAGAATGCTAATAATTATATATATATATATATTTTTTTATACAGATAATTAAATTATAAAGCAGTGCAAATGGCTCAGTGAAACTCACTCCAGTGAGACAAGTGTGAGACACTGGCAGTCCCTCAAGTCTTGAGGGCTGCCGGGTAGTCCTCTGTAGAGCAATTCAGGCACAGGCAGCAAACAGCAAGGAAGGTCGCCAGCAGTCAGCCAGTTGACAGGGTCTGACAGACCCCAGCTCAAGAGATGTAAATTCCAGTGGTGTGGTGAAGCAGGCCTTGAAGGAAACTTAAATTACAGCAACACAGTCCACAGGTTAGGTGTCCCACAGGTAGTGTAGCTTGCAAATTGAGGCAGAGAACAAGCAAGGCAGCCACACACTGGTCTGATGATCAAAGAACAAGGGAAAAGAAAGGTGAGGCTCACAGAGTCACTTATCTCTCCACCCTTCAATTCATCCCACGTGTTTATTGACCAGGTTGTCACAATAAACTAACTACCTCAATAATGTTATTATTATTATTTCATATCTTACACTTTCCATTGTGTCCCTTCACCCATATTTCTGTTATCCATCCCCCTTTGTGGGAGTTGTATCTTTATATCCAACCTTGTGATGGGTTCCTGCTCTCTTCCCTTCCCCCTCCTAACCATCCCATTACCCTCATACAACTCTGAACGTGCCTGATATCATCTCCTTCACTTCTTCAAAACCTGAAATAGCATTAAAATTGTTTGAAAGAGAAATCAAATGATGACATTACATTTTAATCTAGCTGCATCTGCCATTAGTGACTTTACAATGCTCTCTGTCGGATAGAAAGGCTGTTCACATCCCTCAGCTCTGATCAGAGGGGATTCACCAGAGGTTTCACCCATGTGTGGACCCTGCAAATGCATTTGGAGCTTCCATTGTCATCTACAGCCTACTGCAAACAAGGTGTTCACAATTTAACCTCTGACATGATTCCCTCCTTTAGATTTGGATTGCATTATATACAACCCTTGGATCACACAGGCTGCCGTGCTTCTTCCATGTGCTCTTATTTGGTGACTCACTTAGATGGCTGCTTGTTTGAAGATAAACTTTAAGACTTCACACACTTTTCTTTCTGATAACTCGGCAACATCTAGTTTCTTCACCACACTTTGCTACAGCAAAGTGTTCTCTTCATTGCCAGGAGAAACCAGCTCCTAGCACAATCATTACAGGTTCGGTAGGTGCAATTGTACAGTGATAATAAGTAAAGATTATAATAAAGTTATAGGGAGCATGAGAGATAAAAGAGATATATAGAAATAAATGGAGTCAGACATACT
>NW_022103958.1:239442-241982 GCF_000313985.2 Echinops telfairi | reverse complement strand
AAATTTTTTTATCCAATTTGGGTACAGTAATGGGCATTCGGTAGTATCTCATGGTAGTTTTGACTTGCATTTCCTGTATGGCTAATGACCTGGAGCACTTTCTCATGTGTTTATTAGCCATCCTCTGCGAATCATCTGTTCAGGTCTTTTGCCCAGTTTTTTTGAGGGCTAATAGTTTCCTTTTTTTTTTCATGTAGTATCCTTGTAAAATTATGTAGATTTTAGTAATTAGTCCTTTATCTGTTATGTCATTTCTAAATATCATTTCCCAGTCTGGGGGCTCTCTTTATACACTTTTAATAAACTATTTTGGGGTACATATGTGTTATATTTTTAATAGTTCTATTCTTCTATTTTATCTTGCATGGACTATGTTTTGTTTGTCAATTTTGTTTCTTATTGATGGTTCTGATAGCTTTGGGTTTTACATATAGATCTTTGATCCACCATGAATTTGGTTTTGTGCAAGGGTCTTGCTTCATTTTTCTGCAGGTGGATATCCACTTTTTCCAACAAGATTTATTGAAAAGGACATCTGTTTCCCTTTTGAGGTCTGTGTTAGTCTGGGTTGACTAGAGAAACAAATTCATAGACACTCATATGTGTATGAGTAAGAGCTTTATATACGCAAGCCATTGAATATTGAGAAAACCTCCCAGCCCAGTCCAGATCAAGTCCATAATTCTGATATTAGCCCATATGTCCAATACCAATCTATAAATTACTCTTCAGACTCATGAAACACATGCAATGATGCCGAATGCAGGAAGGTGACAGGCCTGTGGTGGAAAGTCTAGTGGATCCAGAAGGGGTGTAAGCATCTCAGCACTGCAGGGAGTCTCCCCATAATACCTCCAGCTCCGGGGCTCTAGCTTAGCTCGATGTGTCTTGTCAGCAGGAATGTCTTGCAGGGAGTGAGCGTATCTGGCCTCCAGTGATCTATTTATCTCCACGGCACCTCCCAATGAGGCATCAAGCTGTGACCTGATTGACAGGCTAGAGTCCACACCTTTATAAGTTGACAGCAGGTTATGAAACTACCACAGGCCTTTGTCAAAAATATGTTGTCTGTATGCAAATGTTTTGATTTCTCTCCTGATCCATTGGTCCAGGTGTCAATCATTACACCAGTACCAGACTCTTTTGACAACTGTAGTTGTGTAGTAGGTTTGGAGGTCATGTAGAGCAACATCACCTACTTTATTCTTCTTTTTGAGGAGTTCTTTGCCTATCCTGGGCTCCTGTTTTCTCTATATGAAGTTGGCAATCATGTTTTCCCCATTTCTTTGAAGAATGATGTTGGGATTTAGATCAGGATTGTATGAAGTCTGTATGTGGTGTAGGTCATATTAACATTTTCCCCTTTAAGTAATATGGCAGTTCTCAGTCTTCCCATCCATGAACAGGGAATGTTCTTCCATTGTGAACATACCTTTTGGTTTCTTGTAATACTCTGTAGATTTTTTCATACAGGTCTTTTCTTTTCGTCATTTTTTTCTTTTTTTTAGGTTTATTCCTGCACTTTTCAGCATCTGCATGGCTATTGTGAATAGTATTGTTTCCTTGGTATCTTTTTCAGCATTCCCATGTCTGGTGTATAGGAAACCAATTGATGTCTGCTAGTTAATCTTGTATCCTGCTACACTACCGAACTCCCCTACTGTTTCCAGTAATCTTATTGTGGATACCTTGTAATTCTCAATATATAAAAGCATATCATTTGAAAACAGCAAAAGTTTCACTTCTTTATTCTTATTGTACTCCCTTGATTCTTGCCGTTTTCTTATGGTACTTACTAGGGCTTCCAGCACAATGTTGATTAAGAATGGGGACATGGGACATCGTTGTTGCATTCCCTTACTCGGTGAAAATGTTTTCAGCTTGTCTGCCTTGAGTGTAATTTTGGCTATTTGATTTTTGTATATGCACTTTCTTGTATTGAGAATTTTCCCTTCTGAGCCTATTTTCTTCAGAATTTTTATTAGGAATGGGTGTTGGATAATATCTGTGTTAGTCCAGGTTGACTAGAAAAACAAACACAAAGACACTCATATGTGTATAGGAAAGAGCTTTATATTTAAGAGCAATTGAATATTGAGAAAACAACCCAGCCCAATCCAGAAGGAAGATCACAGGCCAGCGGTTTGGAAGTCTTGTGGATCCAGTGGAGTGGTAAGCTTCTCAGCAATGGAAGTAGTCTCCACATGGTTCCTTCAGCTCTGAAACTCTGACTGCCTCATTGTAGCTTCATGTGCTTTTCCTCAGAAATGTCTTGCAGGGAGTCAGCAAAGAGAGAGTGTGTCTCCCACCTCCAAGGCGGAATATCAGGAGTTCTCGATTCCTAGAAAAAGGCCATGCCCACACAGAGGCCTCATTGGCTATATCCTGATTGACAGTTTAGACTCCACCCCTACACTCTTAATCCTCAAATTGACACCAGATTATGTAACTACCACATTTTCATATGCCTTTTCAGCATCAATTGATATGATCATATGGTTCTTGTCTTTTTCTTGTTAAAATGGTGGACTACATTAATT
>NW_022103958.1:237588-238575 GCF_000313985.2 Echinops telfairi | reverse complement strand
TTGTTTTGTTCCTTTTCTGGAATTGCTCCTTAACTCTACTCATTGGGGAATATGTGGAGCTTCGCTGATAATTAGCAGGTACATCAGGCATTTTTAAAAAATCTTCTCAGATTATTTGGGATATGTCTTTAATTACATAAACACAATTCCTAAGGGAATATAAGAGAAGAAACAGGGAGTCTATAAAATCTCTGTTATAGAGAGACGGGAACAGTAAATTGGGGGAAGTTTTCACTTCTTCATGAAAGCTAACCAGGTAAGAATCCTTTCATTCTGATTATCCCGGAACCTTGTTTGTTTGTTTAATCCCTGGATTCTGACGGTAGAGTCTTGTGATCTCTCACAATTGAGCACTTTTAAGGCACTACAAACATTTCCTTTGCTAACTGTGGTTCCCTGGTGCCTTAACTCATTTTCAGATTTAAAGGTCTATTAATCAAGCATGGACCCAGTTATGTCATACTTGTATAAACCAGTTCTGATACTATTGTTGTGAAGTGTCATTGATTTGGCTTTCACCCATAGTGACTCTGTGCAAAATAGAACAAAACACTGTACTGTCCTGTGCTAGCCTCATGATTGTTGCTTTGCTTAAGCCCATTGATGAAGCAATAGGCCTTCCACTCTACCAAACATGATTTCCTTAACCTGGGACTGGTTTCTCCTGAAAAAATGTCCAAAGTATTGGCCTTAGATACTCTAAAGAGCTGTTTTTCCCAAGTAAAAATTTCATCTCTCTTACAATAGAATCTTATAATATCAGGACTGTCATATGTTTTTTAAAAAGACATTCAAGTATACTTAAATTTTCAGATAAAAAGGGACTAATTTTCAATATATGTATTTACATGTAATGTTGTATTTTTGCAAAAGATATTTTCCTTTGAAAACATGCTTGGATATACCTGTAGAGTAAGTATGCAGTATACACTATGTGATAAACTGAGCATCATATTACGAAGAGCATATCCATTGCAAAAACGTAGT
>NW_022103958.1:235021-237006 GCF_000313985.2 Echinops telfairi | reverse complement strand
GCTCACTACAATCCAGTATTGTCCTCACTCACTCTGTTAAGTCAGGCTGGAAAAGTAGACAACAACAAGTAAAAGATTCTTGTATGCTGCCAAGTTCTTGTATACTTTTGCCAGTTCTAAGATCAAAATAGACCCTAGCAGATATATGCTATAAATGGTTCTGGACTGAAGCTAATCCAGTTTATAGGCTTAACACACTAAATACTCATCCATGCAAACATTCGTATGAAATAATCTTCTTGAAGGTCTCTGAAACATCTTATTTGATAGATGTGCTCAATAGCCCACTCAATCTTGCATTTTGTGCCACTGAATATTTTGAATGCCCTCAGCTGTCACCATTAAAATTCTGATGCTAGCAGAGTCCTTGTTTTCCCTTGAAGGAACACGGCATTTCAGAGCAGTTCTAATGATAATTCATGGGACTGAGGTTACAGAAGCCTCACTACCTCCAGTCAGAGAACTTCAACTTTGTTTTTCTGATTTTCCATGTAAAACTAGATACAATAGAGCGAGAGGTAACACTGATATATTTTCAAAGCATAGTTGTGTTCTCTTTAATTTCAACATGGTGTAATTCTAGAAGGGAATATTGAAACTAGTGTCATCTAATACATGCACAAGCATTTTAAAATACCACCTTGCTTCCAACACCAAGTTAATTTTATACTGAAAGTTATAGGGTACATCTAAGTAGTGCTCCAAATTTTTAAACAAAAATTTTAAATAAATAAATATTTTAAAAATAAAGATAAATGCAAAACAAGCTATGACTAAATATCTTAAATAGAAAATAGAATAAAACATTTAAAACCTTAACATATTGCTGACAATAGTCACAAACAACATAAAATCCATAAATATGACATATTTACTAATTTATTTTCACACACATCAAGAGTTACTGGGTGGTCTGAGTCTTCTTGGAAGCAATTTAATCACCAAATGGGTACATCTATTTAATGATACACAGAGATTTACAATTATATAAACAAAACCTGCTATATATAAAAGTGCTATAATTATAATTTGTTCTTAGCTGTGTCTAGAAATTCTTACAATCAGCCTGACAGTACATAAGATGCAACAGACCTTAAGACAGACTGGAATGTGATAGAGCAGTCTTCAAAAAGATCTTAATATACAATTTTCACAATGGTATATCAGTATGAGATTGAATTGCTAAAAGCTTACCCAAGGCCTTTTAAGAGACCAGTACATATGAAAAACTCTAAAATTTAAACTTTATGAGCTTCACATTATCTTTACCTCTCAATTTAATAGCACCAAATTCCCAGGCAGCATGTAATCCTAGCTACAATGTAAGAACAATTAGTTGTTATGCCATTGCCTTGCTTGAAACATGCTCACATGAACGAATCACTGAAGATTTGGGTGCTACAGCAAAGTGTGGTGAAATTACACCGCACTTGGCTATCATAAAGAATAGAATTCATTGTCTTTATATTTGGTTTCAAACAAACAGCAGTCTAAGTGAGACATCAACTAAGCCCTCACGGAGGAAGCACATGAACATCCATGATGTAAGGACTGCAATTTACATATCCAAATTCAAAGGAAGGAATGGCAACAGAGCTTAAAGGGTGAATATCTGGTTTCAAAATGGATGACAGTGGCAATGGATCACTGTGGAAACCCAAAATTTTCAAGATCTGCACATGGAATAAGACTGACCACAATTACCCTCTAACCACAATTGAAGGATGAGAATAACCTGGTTATCAATACAGAGAGTATTGGAAAGATGATTATAGCAAATAAAAATGATAAATTTGACTTGAATGGTTAAAACTCAGACATTTATCTCTATTTTGATACAGTTTTGCTGCTTTCTCTTTTCTCCCCTTCAATTTGGGACTTCACTTTGTTGTGTTTTGTTAGACTTTTTCACTTTCTGTTTTATATTTGGGTATATGAAACCCAGGACGGGTGAATCTATAGAAATAATAACTAGAATAAGGCTT
>NW_022103958.1:231873-233388 GCF_000313985.2 Echinops telfairi | reverse complement strand
TTCCATGAGAGAAGGCTGAAAAAGTCTGTTTCTGTAAAGTGTTACCATTGCAGAAATCTTCTGGAACCCTGCTATCAAGACTAGCAGGATCACTAAGAATCAGAATTGAACCCTTGGCAATGTATAAATTATTATTATTTTTTCATCTCTTTCACGGTCCGATATCTCCCTTTAAGCCCTTTTCTGTTGTCCATCCCCTTGGAGGGGGTTATAGGTAGGTCTTTATGATTGGTTCCTCCTTTCTCCCCCCACCTTCCCCTTACCATCCTGGTATGGTTACTCTCAATATTCGTCCCAAGGAGTTTATCTGTCCTATATTCCCTGTGTCTCCAGCTCTTAGCTGTACGCAGGTACATGCCCTTGTCTAGCCAGATTTGTAAGGCAGAATTAGGGTCTTGATATTGGGGGGGCAGGAAGCATTAAAGAACCAGAAGAAAGCTGTATGTTTCATCGTTGCTACTGCACCCTGACTAGCCTGTCTTCTCCCCACAACCCTTCTGTAATGAGGAGCTGATACCAAGGACTTGAGTAGAAAGAAATATTCTTTGAACATGATAGTGGCTACATATGTACAAATTTGCTTGAGACAATGGAAGTATAAGAGTTGTATGAACCCCCAATAAAATGATTTTTTAAATAGCATATATGGGGGGAAAAAGAAATAGAATTGACTCAACAACAGTGCACTTTTGATTCAGGGCTTGTTTCAATTCTTTGAAAGCAAAACTTCAAACTTGCTTTTCCCAATACTGTCATGGCCTCATTCACAAAAACAAAAACCAACAACAACAACAAAAACCCAACGCAGTGGCATTGACTCTATTCTGATGAACAGTGACCCTACAGGAGAGGGTAGAAGTGCCTCTGTGAGGTTGAGATTGTAATTCTCCCTTTAAAATGCTCATGGTTTTGAGCTGCTGACCTTGTGGTTAGTAGCTCAATGGGTAACCACTTCTCCGTGTATCACTCAGTCTCTGGTTGATCCCATTCTTTGAATGTGTGTAGCCCTCTCAAATCCTGGTAATAATCCAATTTTATATTTTGGCACTCTGACGGCTCACTCAACTCTGCCTCAGCTACCATGCTACGACTCTGACCTGTCATTTTTTCCCCATCTAGTTACTGAGATTAATATTGCAGATTTGGGGAAAATATTAGTGGGGGGACAGGGGGGACTTGGAGGGTGATTGTGGGGACTATCCCTTCCTTTTTCGCTTTTTCGGTCATGACAGACGCTGATCAAATCAGTCACGAGCCCTGCTTACAAGGCAAAAAATAACTGTCTGTAAATCAGACTTTGTAACTAGAGACTGATTTTAATACTTCATTTGGTGTTTCTCATTTATAATAGTAAAATTCTACTCTCCAAGAATTATACCTGAAAGTAACAAATGCTAGGACTCTAGGTCAGATTAACACTGGTTGTGGTATTTACGCTAATGTGTCCACTTGCCTGAGGCTTGCTTCTCCATGATCTGGCAGTCATGTAGTGATTTTATTTGGCAAATATCAAAT
>NW_022103958.1:230394-231117 GCF_000313985.2 Echinops telfairi | reverse complement strand
TTGATTGATCTTGGTAATGCTACTGTTATTTATCCCAAGGTGTTAGCAAATTTAGCTTCCAATCAATATACCATTTCCTATTATGCATGTGCAGTACAGATGGCTTTCTTCATTTTGTATATTATTTGTGTACTCTACATCCTGGCCACCATGGCTTATGACCATTTTGTGGCCATCTGTAACCCTCTGCTCTACAATGTCATCATGTCTCAGAGACTTTGCCATGTGCTGGTGGGCATTCCATACCTTGCTAGTACCTTTCAGTCGGTGTTGTTCACCAGCAAGATTTTTGCCTCGACCTTCTGTGGTAACAATGTGGTCGGTCATTTCTACTGTGATGATGCTGCCTTTATACCTTTGCTCTGCTCAAACGCCCGAGAAATTGAACTCATGATCATCGTGTTTTCAGGATTTAATGTGATTTCCACCCTCTTGTTCATTCTCATGACCTACCTGCTAATACTTATAACCATATTTCGAATGCCTTCTGCAGAGGGAAGGAAGAAGGCTTTCTCCACGTGTGGTTCTCACCTGACAGTGGTGGTTGTCTTCTATGGGTCCGTGCTGTATATGTACCTCCAGCCGGAATCTGCTCACTCTTCTGACAATGAAAAAATAGCCTCTGTGTTTTACACTTTATTCATCCCCATGCTTAACCCATTCATATACAGCTTAAGGAACAAAGAGGTAAAGAATGCCTTCCAGAGGGTCATTAAGAATCAA
>NW_022103958.1:211757-214258 GCF_000313985.2 Echinops telfairi | reverse complement strand
TCTCATCAACCGATTTCTAAGGACCATTCTAGTTGTACTTCTTTCTAAACAGATTTGTTCATTCTTTTTGCTATAAGAGGTGTATTAAACTTTCTTCAACAACAACATCATACTTTAATGGCACAGTTCTTCTTTGGTTTCCACTGTTCATTGTTTAACTACCACATATATAAGAAGTGATTGAGAATACGGGGACTTGAGTCAGGAGTACCTTATTCCTCAAAGTGATATCTTTGCTTTTTACACGTTAAAAAAAAAAATCTTTTGCAATAGTGTTGTCGAGTGCTACGTATATTTTATTTCTGGACCAGGCTTTCTATTGATATTTTAGAATTCAAGAAATTGAGTTTTTAACCAATTATGTTATGAGTAGAAAAGTATATATTCTAAATATTTTATTAATTTTCATCTTCATGTTGTTGTTGTATTATATACAAAATTAGATTTTCCAAATATTTGTATATTGACATATGTCTTTGATTTTGAGTAGGAATCAACCCAGATCCTTTTTATCTACAAGCTCACAGAAATTTGACAGTTTTCTTTAAAAATAAAATATTATTTTAAATACAGACTGAAGCAGAAACATGCTTATTTATTTAGAATGGAAATTTAGATGATTTAAACATATCTTAGTTATAAAGGTTATAAATCTGTAAACATAACATTTCACGAATTAAATTCAAGACACAGCTCTTAAAAGGTATTCTAAGGAACCCTGGTTACTTACACCTTGCGGTCCTAACCACAAGGTCTGTAGTCCAAACATGCTAGCTTCTCTGAGGGAGAAATTTGAGACTTCTGCTCTTATAAAGCTGACAGCTTCAGTAACCTGAAAGGACAATTCTACTCTGCATATTGATCACTCTGTGTTGGGATTGACTCAATAATACTGAATTTGTTTTTCATTTGGTGTAAGGCATTCATACACCAGAAAATAAATTACGAAATGGTATATGACATTGTTTAGGAAGCCAAGAATCAAACTTCCAATCCTCACATAAAGTGTCATAGATGAAATCCCCATTGAATTGGACCCAGAAATATTTTCTGACATTCCAAGGTATACTAGAATTGGATGAAGTGCAATAGGGAGATCAGAATGGTTAGAGAAAGTGTTTGTAACTGATCGCAATTCAGAACCATGGAAGAGGCCAGAGCAAAGGAGGTGCTGAAAAAGATAAGTTTCATTAAATTAATGTCATCTCCAACATTCTCTTTAAGAATACCGATATCCTACAAACATTCTTAGGCAAAACGGGTAAATGTTTTAAGGCAATGGCTCTCACCTTCCCTATTGCTACCCACCCAATAACATAGTTCTTCATTTTTGGTGCCCCAAACCATAAAATTATTTTCGTTGCAACTTAAAAACTGTAATTTTGTTACTTTTATGAATCATAATGTAAATATCTGATATGCAGGATGTATTTTCTTTGTTATAAGTTGAACATAATTAACACATAGTGATTAATCACAAAAACAATATGTAATTATATATCGTGAAATAAATGTCCATTTTCAACAATATTGCTTGCTTGCTATTAATTACTTCCCTTTATGATTCAATAGAATCTCACATTTCCCTAGTTTAAAATGTATGAGGCATTTATAAAGCATTGGTAAACTTTGCATTATTTTTGTTTTTTGTTAGGACTTCCAGATATTTGGAGACTGAGTAAAACATACCAGAAGGACTTGCAGAAATCAGTGCAGGAGAACAATTGAAAGGAAAATTCGACAGTGCCAGGTCACAGGAGGAGCATCATAAAGATAAGTATGCCTAGATCCACTAAATTTTGAGATGCTATGGACTTTTCGCATAGCACTGTGGAGGTCGGCTAAGGGTTGACCTTAGGCCAGCCATAGTCTGGGCCAGAGCTGA
Organism: Echinops telfairi; assembly: GCF_000313985.2. Lineage (NCBI taxonomy): Eukaryota > Metazoa > Chordata > Mammalia > Afrosoricida > Tenrecidae > Echinops > Echinops telfairi. The sequence continues at coordinate 212,373 of NW_022103958.1, read as the reverse complement.
GCTCATTTGGCCAGTCCAAAGGCTTTACTTCAGCATATCCCCGCTGTGCTGCCACTTATGGGCAGTGTTTAAACCCTTCCAGCCCCACACTCAGGTGATCAGGGCTCAGCTATAGCTTTACATTTGTTTCTTTTACTTCTCTCTTTGCCCCCACAGTCTCAGGGGGCTCAGATTTTTTTCCTTCACTTTCCTCTCACACATACCTACTGGAATCCAGGCCACTTCCCTTCACCTTGACCAACCCCCACCCAAGTGGGGGAGCTCTGTCCTGCATTGCATAACAAGTGGCTGAGGACATCTTGCCCGCCTTCTGCCACAGGAGAACTCCTGATTACCCTCCAAGGTGCTAGGAGAAATCCCACCCACCCGCTGGGCTGCTTCACTTGACTGAGCTAACCTCTGCCCACCTTCCACAGTGCTCCTTGTGGTGGGGAACCCACTGCTCTATGTTTGTGGTCGAACGTGGCCAAGGGAACTTCCTCCCACTTGCCACAGTGCCTAACACAGCCTAAGGCAGCTCCACTAGCTTGCAGTGTACCACACTGCTATGGGAACTTCTTCCTGATGTGCATGGTGATCTAGCTAACTGAAGAAGTTCCATCCAGCATCCGTGGTG
>NW_022103958.1:206889-210326 GCF_000313985.2 Echinops telfairi | reverse complement strand
CAAAACAAAAAGTAAAAATGACATCACAGAGTCCACAGACAGATATAATAACTCTGAATGTCAATGGCTGAACTAGGTCATTAAAACACAGACCGGTTTGGCATTCAAACCTGCAAATCTCTGCTTATAGGAGACAAATCAAAGATTACAGGAAAAAAATAGGCTGAGAATCAAAGGTTGGAGAAAACTGTATCAAATAGATGGCATTTCAAAAAAGGCAAGTGTTGCAATCCCAATCTAGGACAGAATTTATTTCAAGGTGCAAACCATGACAAGAGATAAGGCAGGGCACAATATAATGCTCAAGGGAACCGTAGAACAAGATACAGTGAGAATAATAAATACATATCCTATGAAAGACACCCGAAGTTTGTTAATCAAACACATCAGTTGGTGAAAAGCGAAATTACAGGCTCAAAAATTATAGTAGGTGATTTTAATACACCACCCTCTGGGAAAGATAGTTCACAGGGAAAGAATCTTAACATGAAGGCTACACATATAAACATAATGATTAGACGACTTTACCTGGTATGTATTTTCAGAACTCTCCACCCAAATGCAAACTAATTCACATCCTTCTCAAATCCAAGTGGCACATACTCAAAGATAGTCCACATGCTGGAAACAAGTAGAACCTGTCTAAATTCAAAAACATAGAGATCATAGAGTTGTATCTGTTCCACCACTGTGCCATATGGCTGGAAATCAAAACAAGGATGACAATGAAAACGAGTGCAATCATTTGATGCTTGAATAATTCTCTGTGGCAAAAGGAGTCAGTACTGGCCCAGATTAGAAATGAATTCAGGAAGTTTCTACAAACCATTGAGCTTGAGAGCATGACATACCAAAACCTTTGGGAGACCAGCAAAGGCAGTTATCACAGGAAGTTTGATAGTAATTCATGCACACATGAAAAAGGAAGCGAGAATTAAGATTTATATGCTTACACAAAACTGACAGCAATTACAGCAGGGTAAACAGAACAATCCTACTAATAGTAAAAGAAAAGAAATAATAAAAATCAAGGTTAAGAGCCATGAGGAGAAAACCATGGGAAAGAATAATGTTGCTAAAACTTGGTTCTTGGAAAGGATTGACAGAATAGACAGACTGCTGGCAAACTTAACAAAAAAAGGAAGGAATACATTTCAATAACAAGGCTGAGGGATGAACAGGGCTCATTACAACGGACCCTAATGAAATCAAAGGATGATTACACAGTACTATAAAGACCTGTATTCCAATGAACTCAACAACTTGGAAGAAATGCAAACATTCTTGGAAAAGCAATCCCTGCCTAGACTATCCCAGATGGATGTCAAGCATCTCTACAGACTCATAGCAATAGAAGAAATTGACATGGGTATCAAGGGATTACCAACAAAAAAATCCTCTGAATGAGATGGCTTTACAGGACAATTAACCAAGCATTCAGGGAAGAACTGACACCAATCCTACAAACTCTTCCAGAACATAGTAAAAGACAGCAAACTGCCGAGCTCTTTCTAAGAAGCTAGTATAACTCTGATACCTAAAACAGGTAAGGATCCCTCAAGAATCAAGAACTACAGACCAGTATATCTGATGCATATCGATGCAAAATATTGCCAATAATATACAAAAGTATATAAGAAAACATTCACCGTGACCCACTGGGATTCATACCAGGGATACAGGGATTGTTTCACATATGAAAGACCACTAGTATTTTTCACCACATTGACATGAAAAATTAAAAGAACCACTTGATAATATAGATAGATGCGGAAAAAGCATTCAACAGCATCCAACACCAATTCCTGTTTAAGACACTGAAGAAGATAGGAATGGAGGAGAATTCCTCAATATAATACAAGCTATATATGAAAAACCAACTGCCAACATTATAGTCAATGGAGAAAAGATGAAAACAATCCCACTAAAAAGGGGGACCTGACAAGGATGCCCTTTGTCCCCACTCTTATTTTACATGGAACTAGAGGTCCTAGCTAAAAGCATAAGCCAAAGAAAAGACATCCATACTATTCTCCTAGGGAAGGAACAGGTGAAATTTTTATTACTTGCACATCATGTGATTTATATACATAAAATATCAAATGCTCCATAAGGGGAGTACTGGCAGCAATAGAGAAATATAGCAGAGTGGGAGGATACCAGATCAACAACCAGAGGCTTATCGGACAGCTGTACACATTGGACTAGAGCACACATGAAAGAATCAAAAGCGTAGTACCTTCCATAAGAGAAAAAGCAGAAATTGAAATATCTAGGGATATACCTGATTTAAAAAAACTAAAGGTATGCCTGAGGAAAATTACAGAACTATATAAGAAACCAAGAATAACCTCAAAAATGGAAGAATATCCCATGGTCTTGAATCGGAAAACTATATAGTAAAGATGTCAGTTCTGTCCAAGGCACTATATAAGTTTAATGCTATTCTGATTCAAATATCATCATCTTTCTTCAAAGAACTGGAAAAACGGATTACAACTTCACAAGAAGAGGGAAGAAGCCCAGAATTAGCAGTGAACTCCTCAAGAAGACACTGTGGGAGGGCTTACTTTCACTGACTATAGCACCTAGTATACAGCCACAGTGGACAAAACCACATGGTTTGGGTATAATGACAGATACTCAGACTAATGGAAAAGAACTGAAAACTCAGAAATAAAATCATCACATACAGACAACTGATCTTTGGTAAGGGCCCAAAAAATATCAAATGGAAAGCAGATGCCCTCTTTAACAAGTAGTACTGGAAAAAATGGAGATCTACCTGCAGACAAATGAAGCAATCCCCTTACCTCACTCCATGCACAAGAATAAACTTAAGATGGATCACAGACTTGAGATAAAACCCCAAACTATTAGGGCCATCAATGAGGGAATTAGGACAAATCTGAGAACTTTGGTGCAGCAAATACATAGGCTATCAGAAGTAGTGGAGGAGACAAATTACAAACAAGGCACAAATTGACAAGTGGGATATATTTAAGATAAAACACTGGTGTACATTGAAAGAATTCACCAAGAGAGTAATAAGAGAGCCCACAGACTGGGAAAATATCGCTGGCAAGGACCAAAACTATCAAATGAGATAAGGACAACCTCTTCAATAAATGGGGTTGAATAAATTTTATCTCCATATGTACACGAATGAAAAAAGACCCACATCTCTCCCCATGCACTAAAATGTACTCAAGATGGATTAAATACATAGATGTAAATACAGAGCTTATATGATCATCAATAGGAAAATTGCCCCAAAGTTCAGAGTTCTATTGCAGGACATAGATAAACGACCAAATGTCATAAAGAAAAACAGGCAGTGGAAGACCAAATAGATGATTGGGATATGTTGAAAATAAACCACTATGCACATCAAATAACTTCATCAAAAGCATATAATGAGAGCAGATATCCTTGAA
>NW_022103958.1:204365-205855 GCF_000313985.2 Echinops telfairi | reverse complement strand
GTTAAGGTGAAGTTGATTAATATGGTAAGCACGTTGTTCGTTGGAAGCCTCTGAAACATTCAAGCAATTTCTTAGGGAGCCATTATTTAAATCTGTAACACATGAGTTGTCTAGACTTTAGATAATGAAGAGACTTCAATCTAATATCTAAGGTATTCAGTACTGCTATTGCAGAGTTTGGTAAAGTCAGTGACTTCAACAAACAGACTCTTAGTTTCCCACAATTTGAAGGCAGAACATTAAAATTCAGAGTTTGGGCTCTGGGGAGAGTTTCCTCTGTTGAGTCCAAGGGTAATTCTTTATCTCTTCTGCTGTTTTATCTTGATTCCTTGGAGACACATAAAAGTGACATGACATTGATTGTCCCCAATATCTGCTGGCTTAATCTTCCAATTTTATATCTTTCGAGAGCTTGACTCAAAATACAAAATACAGGCCTAGACCTTGAATTTTACAACACTTATTTTTAAGATGATTCAATCCTTCACCAGGATGATATAGTATTTTTATAATCTATCTCAAGTTTTGGTTGTTGTTATAAATAATTGCTCTTAAACAAATCTGAAGTGTTTTTCATGTAGAGGCAATCCTCGGCTTTTGATTTTCTAGTATTTCTGTATCATATTTGACAGCCTATGATACCTAAACATATTACACAGCCTGGACACAATCCTTGGTTTAAATATTATACAAGTGTTATTTGATAATAGATAAAACTCTGTGTCCAAATAATTTAATTGAAATGACTCATTTTAAAATACAAGTTTTGGACCTTTAAAATTTCATTATGCAAGCAAGAGATACATGTTTTTTCCTCACCTCTAGTGGAAAATCTACATATGGTTCCTAGTGATATGACTATATTTCCTTGGTAATGAGAGATACTTGACTCTATGAAGGTTTGCAATCCTATGTATATGAAGTACAAATGATGTTTGATTCCTTGGATTGTGGTTTACATGCTTGAGGCTATACATGAAGAGCCACCAGAGACTGGTTCCTTCGCAAGCTCTCGCTCTAGATGTTGAACCAGGCACCCTTGAGGCTTCGTGGCACTCTTGGCCTTTCATTAAACAGAGTAATATTGTCTGGAAACTAAGGGATGGGATGATTAAAGTTCAGCTCTCAAAGTAGCTCCTTTGCATTTAGAGATAGATTGATGCAAAGACAGAGTATTGAAAAGTTAACAACCAATGGCCTGCCTGTCACATGGTAACATCCTGTATATGAATAGCTATGTAGCAAGAATGTACAAATATTGCTTTCATGATGCCACTCTCTGTTTTTTTCTCCACTCCTCCCTTTTTTCCTAAAACAATGCAATTAGCATTGCCATCAGTTCAAGGAATGAAAGAAAGTGCAGCATGATTCCTCTATAAAGCAACTGGATTGTACAGCAGGAAATATCCTTTAGTGCTGGGCTTTAGACATGAAAGGGTAGAGAAAAATGGGAGCTATCCTGAAGGTCATTGCTCTCACTCACTATCATC
>NW_022103958.1:201542-202933 GCF_000313985.2 Echinops telfairi | reverse complement strand
AAATCTAAATCTAAAAGAAAGAAGAGAGTATCAAAACCTAGAACAAATTTAAATGAATCATGAGGGGGATCAAATGCTAGTGTCCTAAATTTTAACCATATTGCATCTGCAACAATCCACTTCCCAATGCATTGTGCATGATAGCAAGGCTCTTCACACCCTTAATTCATGGTCAGAGGGGCTTCACCAGGGGTTTAATTCACGTGTATTTCCCCTTCACTTAAAAAAATCATTTTATTTGGGGCTCTTACAACTTATTACATTTCATACTTCAATTGTATCAAGCCTATTTGTACATATGTTGCCATCATCACCTTCAAAACCTTTTCTACGTGAACTCTTGGTATAAGCTCCTCTTTTTTCCCCTACCTCCCCAAACCTCACACCTTCCTAAAACCTTACTCAATTATAGATTGTTATTATTATTTTGTATCTTACACTGTTCATTGTCTTCCTTCATCTTTTATATCCAACCTTGTGATGGGTTCCCGCTCTCACCCTTCTCCTTCCCTGACCAGCCCTCTATCCTCATGCCACCCTGAACGTGCCTGATCTCATCCCCTTCATGTCTCAAAAACTTGAAATAGCTTTAAAATTGGTTGAAAGGGACATCAAATGATGACACTGCATTTTAACCTAACTGCATCAGTCATGATTGATTTACAATGCTCTCTGTCTGAAAACAAGGCTATTCACATCCCATGTGTAGACCCTGCAAATGCATTTTGGGCTACCATCGTCATCCACAGCCTCTGCAAGCTAAGGGTTCACAATTTAACCTCTGATATGATTCTCTCCTTTAGATTTGGATTATATTAAATTCAATTCTTGGATCACACAGGCTGGTGTGCTACTTCCGTGTGCACTTAGCTGATGCTTCCCTTAGATGCCTGCTTGTTTGAAGACAAACTCTAAAACCTCACTATTTTTTTCTGGTAGCTGGGCACCATCAAGTTTCTTCAATTTGCTATAACAAAGTTTTCTCCTCATGCAGGCAAGCGGCAAGCAGGGTCATGCATTAAGAACAAATTGCTGTTAGATGAGAGCTAGAATTAAGTGCAAGCTCCAAATCCATTTATACATGTATGGTTTATATATTTCTCTGGCTCAACTTAGAGACATCATTGCCTTGCCATATGACCTTCCACAGTGAACACAGGTATGTATAAGTCCTACTGCAATGGATAAGAGTCCCTCTCTCAGCAAGCCTTTTCCAGAATTTTCTGTGCTCAGGTTTTTGTTTAGTAGTTTTCCTTTGGCTACAGTAATGGGCATTAGGTGGTATCCTATGGGAGTTTCGACTTGCATTCCCCAGATGGCTAATGACCTGGAGCACATCCTCATGTGCTTATTAGTCATTAGCGTGTCATCCTCTGTGAATCATCTGTTCA
>NW_022103958.1:200380-201442 GCF_000313985.2 Echinops telfairi | reverse complement strand
GGTGCTACCACACCCTGACTAGCCTGTCTTCTCCCCGAGATCATTCTGTAATGAAGAGCTGATACCAAGGCCTCAAGTAGAAAGAAAATTATTTGAAAACAGTGGTGGCAACACAATGGTGCCTGACACAATGGATGTATGTGTGGATTGTCATAAGAGTTGTATGAACCCAAAATAAAATGATCTTTTTAAATAGCAAATAATAATAAAAAAGGAGTATCATAATTGACTTGGGCTTGTTTCAATTGTTTGAAAGCAGAACTTCAAATTTGTTTTTCCCAATTCTGCCATGGCCTCATTCAAAAAAACAAAAGAACAGCAACAAAGAAAACCCTAAGCAGTGGCATTGACACTCTTCTGATGAACAGTGACCCTACAGGAGAGTGTAGAAGTGCCTCTGTGAGTTTCTGAGTTTGTAATGCTCCCTTTGAGACGCTTGTGATTTTGAGCTGCTGGCCTGTGGTTAGTAGCCCAATGTGTATCCACCTTGCCAAGCTGAAATATAGCAGTGTTCCCCTCTAGTCTCTGGTTGATCCCATTCTTTGAATGTGTGTAGCGCTCTCAAATCCTGGCAGTAATCCAGTTTCTATTTTGGCAGTCTAACGGCTCATTGAACTCTTCCTCAGCTGCCGTACTAGGACTCTGATGTCATTTTTTTCCATCTGGCTACCGAGATTAATCTTCCAAATTGGAAAAAAAAGTGGGTAGGGGACTCATAGGGTGATTGTGGGGACTATATCTTCCTTTTTAGCTTTTTTGGTGACAGAAACCGATCAAATCAGTCCCAAGCCCTGCTTACAAGACCAAAAAAATTGTCTATAAATCTTACTTTGTAACTGGGGACTGCTTATAATTCCTCATTTGGTGTTTCTCATTTATAATAGTAAAAATCTACCCTGCAAGAATTATACCTGAAATAATAAATACTAGGACTCTAGGTCAGATTAACACTGGTTGTGGTATTTACGCTAATGTGTCCACTTGCCTGAGGCTTGCTTCTCCATGATCTGGCAGTCATGTAGTGATTTTATTTGGCAAATATCAAATCAAATTATGAATGAT
>NW_022103958.1:196461-198510 GCF_000313985.2 Echinops telfairi | reverse complement strand
TGAGTTTTGTTGTCTTTGCATTTAAATATCATTCCAAAATATTGTGTTAATAAAACAAAAACCAAACCCCACTGCCAATTAATTAATTGTGATTCCTAAACACCCACATAGGGATTTGTAGGTTATAATCTATAACTGAGCAGCTAACCTGTCTTTGTCTCCTACAACAGCTGCTTTGAAGTGCCCACCTTTCTGTTTGTCATCCAATCCTTACCTGACAACTCCACCATATTCATTAGTAGAGAATGTTTAAAAGGGTTCTGTATGTCCTGGTGGACGAGAGAAACAAATTCATAGACACTCCTATGGGATTAAGGAAGAGCCATTGTATATTGAGAAAACATCCCAGCTCAGGCCAGATCAAGTCCACCAGTCTGATAGTACCTCAGATGCCCTATTCCAGTCTATAAATTCCTCTTCAGACTCACACAGCACATGCACCGATGCTGAATGCAGAAGATCACAGGCCAGTGGGTGGAAAATCTTGTGAACCCAGTGGTGGTGGAAGCAGCTCAGCTCTGGTGTGGGTCTCCACGTGGCTCCTCCAGCTCCATCAGCATAGTGTCATGTGGTTTGTCAGCAGGAATGTCTCACAGAGAGAGTAGGTCTGGCCTCCAACGAAGTCCAAATTACATCCGTAAGTCTGATATTGTCCCATATGCCCCTTACCAGTCTATAAATTCCTTTTCATACTCACACAATACAAGTAATGACACAAAATGCAGGAGGATCCCAAGCCAGTTAGTGGAAAATCTTGTGGATCAAGTGGTGGTGGAAGTATTCAGAGCTGGTGTGGGTCTCCCCGTGGCTTCTCCAGCTCTGCATCTCTAGCTGCATTAGCTTGGTGCCATGTGGTTTGTCAGCAGTAAGACAAAGCAGAGAGAGTGTGCCTGCCCTCCAGTGAGCTATTTATCTCCATTGCATATAAAAATGAAGTCATCAAGCTGCGACCTCATTGACAGGCTAAACGCCACCCCTTCACTCATAATAGTCTCAAGTTGACACTAGATTATGTAACTACCACAAGTGTGGAGAGCTCAATTCTGCTTCATTAATTAATTGTTTGAATTAAATGAATATTCTACATTTAATGTAATAGACTAAAAGACGCTTCTGCCTTTATTTTACATTATTTTTGTTATTTGTCGCTGTGTTGCCTCTGATTCATGGAAACTTTATGTATAAGACAACAATACTGTGGGAGTTGCATAGTCAGTGGTCAATTTGAGACTTAAGAGTGAAGTGGTGGAGTTTATTCAATCAGTTTGATGACCTCATTTGGAGGCGCTAAGGAGATAAACAGGTCACTGAAGGTGGGTCACAAAGACACTCCCTGGGAGACATTCCTATTGAGAACACACATTGAGCTACATTAGAGTCCTGGAGCTTAAGGAATCACATGGGAACACCTACCAGTGCTTATATTCTTCCCCTGCCATTGGATCCACAAGACTTTCTACCCACTGGCCTGTGCTTATCCTGCATTGTGTGTCATTCCATGTGTTACCTGATTCTCGAGAGAAATTTAGATTGGTATCAGACATATGGATTAATATCGGACTTATGGATTTGATCTGGTCTGGTCTGGGATGTTTTCTCAATAGTCAATTGCTCTTGTATACATAGCTTTCTTATACACATATGAGTGTCTCTGGATTTGGTTCTCTAGTCAACCCAGAATAACCATTATGGTACCTTGGGAATGCGGTACTAGAGAAATAATTATACCAATGGAGAGTGATGTTTGTCTGACCTCTGCCTCGTGGTAGTTTTTCTTCTTTGGCTAGCCAGAGGTCAGATATGGCCATGCAGTTTACCCTGCAGGTTGTTTTCTGGAAAGAATATGGGAAGTTAAAGTTTTGCTGATTTTGTTTGGTTGTTGTTTTGGGTTATTCCTGTTGGAAATGGTGAAAATGAATGTGATTAATGTATATTTTTAGCTCAGGGGACAAAATTGGCCATTGAATTTCCCCAAGCTGCTAAGTGAAAATTGCTGACAGAAGGTCAAAATGGCTGACCAAAAGCCTGCCTCTGCCTTGAGGCTCTCAG
>NW_022103958.1:194612-196106 GCF_000313985.2 Echinops telfairi | reverse complement strand
GACTTTCTGGACAGCCTCTCCTGATTTGACTTTGCTTATGGATGAGGAATCAGAGGCTTCCAAATGGAATGAAGGTTCTTCACATCAAAAAAATATGTCTATTGAGAGCACTGGGTTGAAACAAGTGGTCTGTATAGAAAGTGGATACCAAAAATTGGGCAGATAAAGGCATGAAGTTGCTGGCTTACAAAATTTCATACTTGGGAATATAGGGATAGGATTATAGTGTAGGTGTTCACATAGGCACAGGCTATTTATGTCTTGTTGAATTATAGAATGTTAGTTTTAAATGAGGCTTTAGCACATATGGAAATGTATGTGTTTTAGTTTTATCCTCTTAGGTACAGATATGATTTTATTATAATTTGAAAATTATATATGGCTAAAGAGATGTGGGAACGTATCAAATTGACCATGGATGGTCTGTAGTAGTTACATAATCTTTTGTCATTTTGAGGCTTTTGAGTAAAGGTGTGAAGTTTAGCCTGTCAATTAGGTCCCAGCTTGATGACCTAATTTGGAGGTGCTAAGGAGATAAATAGCTCAGTAGAGGGGGGACACACCATCAGTCCCTGTGAGATATTTCTGTGGAGAAGATGCATGGAACTATTCTAGAGCCCTGGAGCTGAAAGAGCCAGGTGGAGACCCTGGCTAGCACTGAGATGATCCCACTGCCACTGGATGCACAACACTTTCCTCCTATTGGCCTGTGAGCTTCCTGCATTCAGAGTCATTGCATGTGTTGCATGAGTCTGAAGAGGAATTTATGGATTGGTATAAGACCTGATATTGGACTTATGTGCTTGATCTGGACTGGGCTAGGATGTAGTCTCAATATTCGATTGCTATTGTATATAAGCTCTTTTTTATACCCATATGAGAGTCCCTGGATTTGTTTCTCTAGCTAACACAGATTAACAGTACATTTCCTGTCTTTGCCAATTTCAAGAGGAACCCTGGTAGCATAGTGGGTTACAAGTTGGTCTTTTAATGCAAAGTTGGTGGTGCAAACAAAGCACATGCTCTTTTGTAGAAAAGTGAGGTTTTTCTGCTTATTCCCTTAAAGAATTACAAAGTCGGAATCCCATGGGGATACTTCTACACTGCCCTACAGGGTTACTATGAATAATAATAAACTCTATGAAAGATAACTTTTGTTTGTTTGTTTATTTTTCTAACTTCAGGATTATTGGTATATTTTAGGCTGTTGTAACATCTCAATCACTCTAATTTTTTTTATGCTTTTATAGTGCAAATCTTTGTGGACAAATACTTGTGTTCTTTCAAAGTTTTGTTCCTTTTAATCGAATACCTTCTTGTCATGTTTTTCATCTCAGACACATAAATTAAGAATGTAATTACAAAAGAGAAATCTCAACCAACTACCACTGTAGTTCAAAAGGCAAAAATTTCAACTCCTGCTTTCCTTCAGCATAGAATTAAATCTAAGGAAAGCGTGTCACCTGGTAAACATGATGATTTCTCAGACAAGCA
>NW_022103958.1:193373-194512 GCF_000313985.2 Echinops telfairi | reverse complement strand
TAAGGAGATAAATTTCTCAGTAGAGGAGGGACACAAAATCACTCCCTGTGAGATATTCCTGTGGAGAAGATGCATGGAACTATTCTAGAGCCCTGGAGCTGAAAGAGCCATGTGGAGACCCCTGCCAGCACTGAGATGATCCCACTGCCACTGGATGCACAACACTTTCCTGCCATTGGCCTGTGATCTTCCCGCATTCGGAGTCATTGCATGTGTTTCATGAGTCTGAAGAGGAATTTATAGATTGGTATATGAGCTAATATTGGACCTATGTCCTTGATCTGGACTGGGATAGGATGTATTCTCAATATCCAATTGCTATTGTATATAAGCTCTTTCTTATACCCATATGAGTGTCCCTGGATTTGTTTCTCTAGGTAACATAGATTAACACAGATTAACAGTACATTTTCCTGTCTTTGCCAATTTCAAGAGGAACCCTGGTAGCATAGTGGGTTACAAGTTGGTCTTTTATTGCAAAGTTGGTGGTGCAAACAAAGCAGATGCTCCTTCATAGAAAGATGAGTTTTTCTGTTTGTTCCCTTAAAGACTTACAAAGCCAGAATCCCACGGGGATACTATGAAAAAGAATAAACTATGGAAGATAATTTTTGTTGGTTGGTTGGTTTATTTTTCTAACGTCACGATTATTGGTATATTTTAGGCTGTTGTAGCATCTTAATCACTCTAATTTTTTAATGCTTACACAGTGCAAATCTTTGTGGACAAACACTTGTTTCCTTTCAAATTTTGGTTCCTTTTAAATGAATACCTTCTTGTCATTGTTTTTCATCTCAGACACATAAATGAAGAATGTAATTACAAAAGAGAAATCTCAACCAACTACCACTGTAGTTCAAAAGGCAAAAGTTTCCATTTCTGCTTTGCCTCAGCATAGAATAAAATCTAAGAAAAGTGTGTCACCTGGTAAAGATGATGACTTCTCAGACAAGCTTGCAGACAGATTTGCTGAAGAAACGTCAGTCTTTTCTTATTCTGATTTTGGACTCGTCTCCACGGACATTTGTACCACAAATCTGGGGAAGCACAAGTATCAATACAGCAAGTGTGCATTTTCCTTTACTTCCTAGAAAACAATATCCGACAGAGATAAAACACATACACACACAAAAAAAACC
>NW_022103958.1:191129-193273 GCF_000313985.2 Echinops telfairi | reverse complement strand
TTCCTGGAAAACAATATCCGACAGAGATAAAACACATACACAAAAAACCCAATAATGAGACAAAAACATCATCAGAAGTATTTTTTTTAGGAAAGGGAGCATGTTTTGGTACACATGGAAGCAGTTTGTCCTTATACCAGTGCATTTTTTTTGCATTATTCAATATCCTTATTCAATTTCCTTCCTTATTCAATATGCAACTTTCACAGGCATATAAGGCAATGGGAAATACCAGGGCTTGGTTCAAGAGCACCTTAGTCCTCAAAGAAACATCCTTGCTCTTTGATACTCTAAATAAGTCTTTAGAAGGAGACCTTAAGTAACATATAGTTATGTGTCTATTAGTTATATATAATAGATATTATGCTTTGTATTTATCATATTGTGGCTTTACCTCTAAGACTAATGTATTTCATTTATTAAATTGTATCTGTTTTCTACTCATCCATGTGATTTCCACTTGCTGGAGCCACTACTGACACATCATACAAAATGCCAACAGCCCCTTTTGGGTTAATGCTAAACAAATTTGCATTAGAATACTAGGACTTAATAAAGGAGCCATGTTCCAGTTTTCATATTTCTAATAGTTTGATTTCTTTTTCAATATTGTGAACTGCATGTTAACTAATCCTGTGTTATTATGGTCTTTCTATAATCAGCTTGCACTTTTCAGGCATCCTCACCAAACATACATGGGTATACAAGACTTCTTAAAGTGAAGTGCAATTATATAATCTTGTGGACTATCATTCTCCTGATCCAAATCATGGATTTTCAATTGCCTCATATGCATGTGAAAGTTGGACAATTCATAACAAACAATAAAGAGTAATGGATGCATATAAATTATGGGGTTGTCAAAAATTCCAGGTATTTAAAATTTAATTATCCACCTGTGGATACAGCAAGAAATGAAGACAGTGAATAAAGACCTAAAGCACTCATTCCTTCTGCGATCTTCAGGCTGAGCATTTACCAAGAATTCTATGCGATGACGGATTTAGAATCCCACACTGTTTGAGGCTGCTGAACTCTGGGAATCATTCATTTTGTAGCTCTCTCATCAGTCTCGTAACAGCTGTGGAGTTTTACTTTAACTATGCCTACTCTAAAATTCAGTCCAAAATTGAAAGGGACCAATAACAGCTATTAAAAAACTTTAATATACAGATAAGTTCCAATTCAACAATACCCAACCCGGCAAATTGCAGCTACTTCAGCCTCCACCAAAATGCAGTACGTTTCTCCTCATTTAAGGTTCCCTGAAACCAGGAGGTTTCAGAATCACATAGATGGTCTTCTTCCAAGTCACCACAAACACCATGGGGTTCCACTTCCTTGTTCTCTATTTCTTCAGAACAAAATTCCTGTTGTATGATAGCTGAAGTTATTTTGCCTCCTGAATTTTAATTTTCACTAGCTTTTTAAAAAATCGTTTTATTTAAATGGAGTTATAAGGGTCATGGACATTGATATTCCTATATTCCATTAATCCATTGGACTAATAATGTCTGTGTGTCCCTGATTTTTATCAATCTCCTTTCCTCTGCATAGGAGGGACCAGTGGTTGTGCCTAGATCCTAAAAACAAAAAAAAACAGAAAAAGTTGTCCTTGAGTCCACTCTGATTCACGGCAAACTCATTAGTGTCAGAGTAGAACTGAGCTTCATGAGTTTTTGGATTTTGTTTTCCTTCTTGATGGCCAATTTTTCCATACCACAATATGATCAATTCAGATATCTCAGGGTAGGTTTGAACTGACCACCATTTCTTAGCAATTGAAAAAATTGTGTAGAGCATCTCACTGAACTCTCCTACCTTCACGAGGTGAAGGAAAATCAACTCCATATAGGGTTGCTATGAGTTGAAATGAACTCAATGGCAATGAGTATTCATTTATCGATGCATCCATCTATCATCTATTAGTATTTGACTGTATTGAGCATCACACAACAGTGGAAAATCCTCATATTGGGACAATTATCATGGTAACACATTACATTACAATAATTCGTAGTTATTTACCACACCAAAGGAAAAGGTAAGTACACAATTAACTCAAAATATAGCTAAAAATCACATAAAAATGTATTCATCAAAAATATCAAAATGTGGAACTATTATTTCTACATATTCTCCAT
>NW_022103958.1:189004-189844 GCF_000313985.2 Echinops telfairi | reverse complement strand
TCCTGGGAAGTGGTGATGCTGATGTTAATGACATATTTCATCCTTTGGTGCAGCTGCTCCAGGTATATTATTCTTCAAGGCTGTGTAAGTGATGGAGCACCTTCACATTCCTCTAGGCTCCATGAGACTGTATAGATCACTCAGGTTTTGATCTCTTCATCGATTTCCCCCTTTCTTCCTTTCACTGGAGAATAAGTAGAATGTCCTAGAAAATTGGCAGGCACACCAAGGGAAGTTTTAACTCCCTCAGAGCACATGCTTATATGTAGTCAAATTTAGACCAATTCCTCCGGAAACACCCCAAAGGAGAAGGAAGCCATATATTCATTCCTACCAAAGACAAAAAGAAATCACTTGAGAAAAGCAAATCAATGTTTTATTCAATATAAGTGATCTAAATTGCCTTTGATTCTGATTTTTGTCCTTAACAACATCCCTGACTGCAGCTGCATCATGGCCATTAATACATGATCAGTTTAAATTCACTAAGAAAATTTAATAAGTCTTTTATTAAGTATGAATCATATGGTTCTATAGTAATTTTCAGAAGAGTAAATTCTACATGTTAAGAGTTTGCAATTTATTGTATTTATGGGAGCTAGCAGTGGCATTAGATTACTGAAAAGGAAGGTCAATTCCTAAAGTGTCTAAAAATGTCATCACCATATTAATATAATAAAGTCTAGTAAGGGTAGGTTTATTTTGAACACATCATCAGAAACGACCAATTCTTATAAAAGAACATGTAATTGGTAAAGCAGAGCACCGACAGCATGGGAAATTAGGATCCTTCAGTAATGTGGCAGACTCCACAGGCACAAGGAAGAAATCACATGTACT
>NW_022103958.1:186206-188194 GCF_000313985.2 Echinops telfairi | reverse complement strand
TGAGGAAAATGGATAAAGGTAAACAATTCAGATATCTTCAAAGGAAGATTATGACTAGCTGCACATTGTAGTTACTCTATGCCCCAGATAAGACCTTGATGAGGTCCCATGAGGTTTTACCTGATAGATGAGCTATCTAATGTATTAGTTGTTGCCAAGTGCCGTGATGTTACTTATAAGTCATATCCCTGTGTCCAACAGAATGAAAAACTACCCATCAAAGCGCCATCCTCAAAATCATTTTTGTTCTTGAACTCAGTGTTGCAGTCACTGTGTTAATCCATCCCACTGAGGAGACTCCTCTTTTTCACTGACCCTCTACTTTCCCAAGCATGATGGCTTTCACCAGAGATTGGTCTCTACTGAGTTCATGCCCTAGGTCTGTGATATGAACTCTCATCAACCGATTTCTAAAGACCATTTTAGTTGTACTTGTTTCTAAACTGATTGTTCATTCTTTTTGCTATAAGAGGTGTATTAAATTTTCTTCAACAACAACATCATACTTTAATGGCACAGTTCTTCTTTGGTTTCCACTGTTCATTGTTTAACTACCACATATATAAGAAGTGATTGAGAATACGGGGACTTGAGTCAGGGGTACCTTATTCCTCAAAGTGATATCTTTGCTTTTTACACGTTAAAAAAAAATCTTTTGCAATAGTGTTGTCGAGTGATACATATATTTTATTTCTGGACCTTGCTTTCTATTGATGTTTTAGAATTCCAGAAATTGAGTTTTTAACCAATTATGTTATGAGTAGAAAAGTATATATTCTAAATATTTTATAAATTTTTCATCTTCATGTTGTTGTTGTATTACATATAAAATTAGATTTTCCAAATATTTGTATATTGACATATGTCTTTGATTTTGAGTAGGAATCAATCCAGATCCTTTTTATCTACAAGCTCACACAAATTTGACAGTTTTCATTTAAAAATGAAATATTCTTTTAAATCAGACTAAAGCAGAAACATGCTTATTTATTTAGAATGGAAATTTAGATGAATTAAAAATATCTTATTTATAAATGTATAAATCTGTAAACATAAATTTTCACAAATTAAATTCAAGACACAGCTCTTAAAAGGTATTCTAAGTAGCCCTGGTTACTTACACCTTGCGGTCCTAACCACAAGGTCTGCAGTCCAAACATGCTAGCTTCTCTGAGGGAGAAATTTGAGACTTCTGCTCTTATAAAGTTGACAGCTTCAGTAACCTGAAAGGACAATTCTACTCTGTATATTGATCACTCTGTGTTGGGATTGTCTCAATAATATTGAGTTTGTTTTTCATTTGGTGCAAGGCATTCATACACCAGAAAATAAATTACTAAATGGTATATGATATTGATTAGGAAGCCAAGAATAGAACTTCTAATCCTCACATAAAGTTTCATGGATGAAATCCCCATTGATTTGGACCCAGAAATATTTTCTGACATTCCAAGGAATACTAGAATTGAATGAAGTGCAATAGGGAGATCAGAATGGTTAAAGTAAGTGTTTGTAACTGATTGTAGTTCAGAACCATAGAAGAGGCCACAGCAAAGGAGGTGCTGAAAAAGATAAATTTCATTAAATTAATGTCATCTCCAACATTTTCTTTAAGAATATCAATGTCCTACAAACATTCTTAGGCAAAATGGGTAAATGTTCTAAGGCAATGGTTCTCACCCTCCCTAATGCTACCAACCCAATAACATAGTTCTTCATTTTTGGTGTCCCCAACCATAAAATTATTTTTGTTGCAACTTAATAACAGTAATTTTGCTACTGTTATGAATCATAATGTAAATAACTGATATGCAGGATGTATTTTCATTGTTATAAATTGAACATAATTAAAGTATAGTGATTAATCACAAAAACAATATGTAATTATATATTGTGAAACTAATGTTCATTTTCAGCAATATTACTTGCTTGCTATTAATTACTTCCCTTTGTGATTAAATAGAATCTCACATTTTCTAGTTTAAAAT
>NW_022103958.1:184277-186106 GCF_000313985.2 Echinops telfairi | reverse complement strand
GTTACTTACACCTTGCGGTCCTAACCACAAGGTCTGCAGTCCAAACATGCTAGCTTCTCTGAGGGAGAAATTTGAGACTTCTGCTCTTATAAAGTTGACAGCTTCAGTAACCTGAAAGGACAATTCTACTCTGTATATTGATCACTCTGTGTTGGGATTGTCTCAATAATATTGAGTTTGTTTTTCATTTGGTGCAAGGCATTCATACACCAGAAAATAAATTACTAAATGGTATATGATATTGATTAGGAAGCCAAGAATAGAACTTCTAATCCTCACATAAAGTTTCATGGATGAAATCCCCATTGATTTGGACCCAGAAATATTTTCTGACATTCCAAGGAATACTAGAATTGAATGAAGTGCAATAGGGAGATCAGAATGGTTAAAGTAAGTGTTTGTAACTGATTGTAGTTCAGAACCATAGAAGAGGCCACAGCAAAGGAGGTGCTGAAAAAGATAAATTTCATTAAATTAATGTCATCTCCAACATTTTCTTTAAGAATATCAATGTCCTACAAACATTCTTAGGCAAAATGGGTAAATGTTCTAAGGCAATGGTTCTCACCCTCCCTAATGCTACCAACCCAATAACATAGTTCTTCATTTTTGGTGTCCCCAACCATAAAATTATTTTTGTTGCAACTTAATAACAGTAATTTTGCTACTGTTATGAATCATAATGTAAATAACTGATATGCAGGATGTATTTTCATTGTTATAAATTGAACATAATTAAAGTATAGTGATTAATCACAAAAACAATATGTAATTATATATTGTGAAACTAATGTTCATTTTCAGCAATATTACTTGCTTGCTATTAATTACTTCCCTTTGTGATTAAATAGAATCTCACATTTTCTAGTTTAAAATTTATAAGGCATTTATGAGGCATTGGTAAACTTTGCATTACTTTTGTTTTTTACAGGACTTCCAGATAGATGGAGACTGAGTAAAACATACCAGAGGGACTTGCAGAAATCAGTGCAGGGGAGCAATTGAAAGGTGTATTCGACAGTGTCAGGTCACAGGAGGAGCAACATAAAGATAAGTATGCCTAGATCCATGAAGTTTTGAGAAGCTGTGGGTTTTTTGCATAGCACTGTGGAGGCCGTCAATGGGTTAACTTAATCCAGCAACAGTCTGGGCCAGAGCCGGGCTCCTTTGGCCAGTCCAAAGGCTTTACTTCAACATATCCACAGCTTGCTACGACTTATGGGCAGTGTTTATACCCCTCTAGCCCCACAGTCAGGCAATCAGGACTCAGCTATAGCTTTACATTTGTTTCTTTTTCTTCTCTCTTTCCCCCCACAGTCTCAGGTGGCTCAGATATTTTTTTCTTCACTTTCCTCTCACACATCACTACTGGAC
Organism: Echinops telfairi; assembly: GCF_000313985.2. Classification (NCBI taxonomy): domain Eukaryota; kingdom Metazoa; phylum Chordata; class Mammalia; order Afrosoricida; family Tenrecidae; genus Echinops; species Echinops telfairi. The sequence goes on along the minus strand of NW_022103958.1, from coordinate 184,732 downwards.
TCCAGGGCACTTCCCTTCACCTTGGCCAACCCCCACCCAGCTAGGGGAGCTCTGCCCTCTGTTGCATAACAAGTGGCTGGGGAAATCTTGCCCACCTTCTGCCACCGGGGAACTCCTGCTTACCCTCCAAGGTGCTAGGGGAAATCAAACCCACCCGTTGGGTGCTTCACTTTGCTGAGGTAACCTCTGCCCACTTTCCAAAGTGCTCCATTTGGTGGGGAAGCCACTGCCCTACCTGTATGGTCCCAAGTGGCCAAGGGAACTTCCTCCCACCAGCCACAGTGCGTAACACGGCCTAAGGCAGCTCCACTAACACTTCAGTGTGCCACATTGCTGTGGGACCACTGCCTGACGTGCATGGTGATATAGCTGACTGAAGAAGTTCCATCCATCATCCGTGGTGCTTCACACCATAGGAGACACACCAACCTGCCTCTGTAGCACTCTCATTGCAG
>NW_022103958.1:182668-183826 GCF_000313985.2 Echinops telfairi | reverse complement strand
CAGCATCTCCTGAGAAGACCATTGAACTTGCCCTCCAAGTAACAACATTTTGGTTGGATAGAGAAAGAGTAAAATGACAAGAACATAAAGCAGTAGTCTGATCCCACAGTGTTATTAGCTGTAGGCTATTTAAAGAAATATTCTTACAAGACTCCCAAAGAGAGAGTCCAGTACTCTTTGACTCTCTGAAAAATGACACTGGACAGCTCTAAAAGAACACAATGCAAGCAGCAACCATCTCCAATGACCTCAATGAAAAAACAAAAGAAACAAAAGGCAATGTCAGAAGAAGTCCTGAACCTAAAAACATGCATAGAAGAAGCAGACATTTATCGGTCATAGAAAGAAATCTTCAAAATGATCCTTGCCGTCATACAGGATATGAGAGAAACAATACAGAAAAAGGATGAAATTATAGAGGAGACAGCAGCCACGCACCAAAGGGAAATACAGGACCTAAAGGATGAGATATCCAAATCCAATAGGATATACACAAACTTCAACAACAGAATTGAGGAGGCAGAGAATCACAACACTGACTGAGAGGATAACTACGCAAACTTCAAAAACTGGAAAGGCAGTCAAATCATATTATCAGAGAAGCTTCCAAAAACTTGTGAGCCACCTCTGATGCTATGAAGAGCAACAACATTTGAATAATTGGACTATCGGAACAAGACACAACCAAGAAGTCAACGGCGAAAATAGTGATGGATTCTTAGAGGGAAACATCCCCAGCTTAAAGAATGAAAACCAGACAACTATTGGAGGCCAAAAATGAACACAATCTAGTCTGAATTCCAAGAAGATATCACCAAGGCATATATATGACAGCTAAACTATCCGTCTTTGAAGAAAAGGAGAAAATTGTGAGAGGAGCTAGGGAAAAATAAGCAGTCATCTTTAAAGCTACACAAATAATAACATGCTCAGACCTTTCATCAGACACTATGAAGAAGAAGAGAGGGTGGAGGAACACATTACAAAAATTGGAAAATAACACAAATCCAAGAATACACAATCCAGCCAAATTATCTATCAAGATAAATGGAAAGATAAGAGGCTTCCCAGAAAAGGAAAAACTCAAACAATACATTAAAGAAACCCAGCCCAACAAAAGGGTCTTACTGACCCAGAATGGGCAGAAGAACAGCACTC
>NW_022103958.1:179173-182568 GCF_000313985.2 Echinops telfairi | reverse complement strand
AAAATAGTGATGGATTCTTAGAGGGAAACATCCCCAGCTTAAAGAATGAAAACCAGACAACTATTGGAGGCCAAAAATGAACACAATCTAGTCTGAATTCCAAGAAGATATCACCAAGGCATATATATGACAGCTAAACTATCCGTCTTTGAAGAAAAGGAGAAAATTGTGAGAGGAGCTAGGGAAAAATAAGCAGTCATCTTTAAAGCTACACAAATAATAACATGCTCAGACCTTTCATCAGACACTATGAAGAAGAAGAGAGGGTGGAGGAACACATTACAAAAATTGGAAAATAACACAAATCCAAGAATACACAATCCAGCCAAATTATCTATCAAGATAAATGGAAAGATAAGAGGCTTCCCAGAAAAGGAAAAACTCAAACAATACATTAAAGAAACCCAGCCCAACAAAAGGGTCTTACTGACCCAGAATGGGCAGAAGAACAGCACTCACTGAGCACAAATACAAGACCCCCACATAGAACAACCACACCCAGAGGGCAACAAATAGAAAACAACCCCCAAGATCGAATTGACTTAAAGGTGGATATAAGACAAGAATGAGCCATACACACACACATGCACAACACACTGATAAAGCAGAGAGGTAGAGAAACACCCAGAACAAAAAGTACAAATGACATCCCAGAGTCCACAGATAGATATAATAACTCTGAATGTCAATGGATTGTACTAGGTCATTAAAAGGAAGAGTCTAGCAGACCAGTTTGGCATTCAAACCTGTAAATCTCTGACTATCGGAGACAAATCCAAGATTACAGGGGGAAAATAGGCTGAGAATCAAAGGATGGAGAAAAATGTACCAAATAGATGGCATTTCAAAAAAGGCAAGTGTTACAATCCCAATTTAGGACAGAATTTATCTCAAGGTGCAAACTATGATGAGAGATAAGGCGGGACACAATATAATGCTCAAGGGAACTGTAGTACAAGAACCAGTGAGCATAGTAAATACGTATGCAATGAGACACACCCAAAATTTGTTAATCAAACACATCAGTAGGTGAAAAGCGAAATTACAGGCTCAAAAATTATAATAGGTGAATTTAATACACCATTATCCAGGAAAGATAGTTCACAGGGACAGAATCTTAACAAGAAGGCTACACATATAAACGACGATTAGACAACTTTACATGGTATGTATTTTAAGAACTCTCCACCCAAATGCAAACTAATTCACATCCTTCTCAAGTCTAAGTGGCACACACTCAAAGATAGACCACATGCTGGGACACAAGTAGAATCTGTCTAAATTCAAAAACATATAGATCATAGAGACGTATCTGTCCCACCACTAAGACATACAGCTGGAAATCAAAATAAGGATGAGAAAGAAAACAAGGGCAAACATTTGATGGATGAATAATTCTCTATGGCAAAAGGAGTGGGTACTGGCCCAGATCAGAAATGAATTCAGGAATTTTCTACAAACCATTGAGCTTGAGAGTATGACATACCAAACCTTTGGGAGACAGCAAAGTCAGTTATCACAGGAAGTTTGATAGTAATTCATGCACACATGAAAAAGGAAGAGAGAATTAAGATTTATATGCTCACACAAAACTGATAGTAATTAGAGCAGAGTCAACAGAACAATCCTACTAATAGTAAAAGAAAAGAAATAATAAAAATCAAGGTTGAGAACCATAAGACGGAAACCAAGAAAACTATGGGAAAAAATAATGTCGCTAAAACTTGGTTCTTGGAAAGGATTAACAGAATAGACAGCCTGCTGGCAAACTTAACAAAGAAAGGAAGGAATAAATTTCAATAGCCAGGCTGAAGGATGCAACAGGGCTCATTACTATGGACCTTAATGAAATCAAGCGGATGATTACACAGTACTATAAAGGCCTGTATTCCAATGAATTCAACAACTTGGAAGACATGCACAAATTCTTGGAAAAACAATCCCTTCCTAGACTATCCCAGATGGATGTCAAGAATCTCTACAGACTCCTAGCAATAGAAGACATAGACTTGGTTATCAAGAGATTACCTACAAAAAAAATTCCCTGGATGAAGTGACTTCACCGAACAATTAACCCAGCAGGGAAGAACTGACACCAATCAGAAACAAACTCTTCCAGAACATAGAAAAAGACAGCAAACTCCCAAACTCTTTCTATTAAGCTAGTATAACTCTGATACCTAAACCGGCTAAGAATCCCACAAGAATCAAGAACTACAGACCAGTATATCTAATGAATATTGTGCAAAAATATTGGCCAATATAATAAAAAGTATATAAGAAAATATTCACTCTGACCCATTGGGATTCATACCAGGGATACAGGGATTGTTTCACATATGAAAGACCGCTAGTATTTTTCACCACATTAATATTAAAAATTATAAGAACCACTTGATAATATAGATAGATATGGAAAAAGCATTTGACAACATCCAACACATATTCCTGTTTAAGACACTGAAGAAGATATGAATGGAGGAAAATTCCTCAATATAATATAAGCTATATATGAAAACCAACTGTCAACATTGTAATCAATGGTGAAAAGATGGAAACAATCCCAGTAAAAAAGGGGACCAGACAGGGATGCCTTTTCCCAACTCTTATTTTACATGGTACTGGAGGTCCTAGCTAAAAGCATAAGGCAAAGAAAAGACATCCAAAGTATTCTCCTGGGGAAGGAACAGGTGAAATTTTCATTACTTGCACATGATGTGATATTATATATGGAAAATCTCAAAAGCTCCATAATGGGAGTACTGGCAGCAATAGAGGAATATAGCAGAGTGGGAGGATACCAGATCAACAACCAGAGGCCTATCAGACAGCTGTACACATTGGACTAGACCACAGACTAAAGAATCAAAAACGTAGTACCTTCCATAAGAGAAAAGCAGAAATTGAAATATCTAGGGATATACCTGACTAAAAAACTAAAGGTTTGCATGAGGAAAACTACAGAACTATATAAGAAACCAAGAGTAACCTAAAAAAATGGAAGAATATCCCATGCTGTTGAATTGGAAAACTCTATATAGTAAAGATGTCAGTTCTGTCCAAGGCACTACATATGTTTAATGCTATTCTGATTCAAATATCCACATCTTTCTTCAAAGAATTGGAAAAACGGATTACCAACTTCATATGGAGAGGGAAGAAGCCCAGAATTAGCAGTGAACTCAAGAAGACACTGTGGGAGGGCTTGCTTTCACTGACTATAGCACCTAGTATACAGTCACAGTGGACAAAACCGCATGGTTTGGGTATAATGACAGATACTCAGACTAATGGAAAAGAACTGAAAACTCAGAAATAAAATCATCAGAATACAGACAATTGATCTTTGATAAGGGTCCAAAAAATATCAAATGGGAAGCAGATGCACTCTATAA
>NW_022103958.1:177158-178865 GCF_000313985.2 Echinops telfairi | reverse complement strand
CAAATTTAAGTTCTATTGCAGGGCATAGATAGACTACCAAATGTCATAAAAGAAAAACAAGCAGTGGAAGACAAAATAGATGACTGGGACATGTACATCATCAATAACTTCATCAAAAGTGTTAAATGAGAGTCTATAGCCTTGGAAAATTTTTTTTCTTTTTACTAATGACACAGTGAACTAGAGTCTAATAACCAAATGTACAGAACTCTAAAATAGTTCAATTAGAGATTAACATATGACCCAATTAAGAAGTGGGCAAAAGACATGAATAGACAGTTTACAACAAATGAAGTACAAGGGGCTAAAAATACGTGGAAAAATGCTCCTGATCATTAACCATCTGGGAGTTGAATATTAAAATTACAACGAGATGTTTCTTTACACTCACAATGACAACCCAGTTCACACACACACAAAAATACCCAGAAAACACAAATGCTACAGATGATTTGGAGAGAATGGAACTCATATAGACTGTTAATGGTTTTGTAAATACATTGAACTGCTGACCTAGGGCTTAACAGCACAACTTATAACCACTATGGCATCATGTCAACCAGTGACACATAAAAATAACAAAAGATTATATATTACACACACACACACACCATAACCTGATGGCACCTATCAACATAGTACCACTAAGGGAATTTTCAGCCATTGTCAGGTTTTAATTTTAGTGAATAAAATGATCAGTTCTAAGTTGCCAGAAAAGAAGCCAGGACTTGGTGATCCTGCCTCCGCAGCCACCCTCCCTCCCAGGCAGGGCTTTTTACGCCAATAAAGAGTTACAGTTACAGTCTAAGAAACCCATAGGTTGTCATGATAAGTCATCATTAACTCGATGGCAGTGAATTTGGTTTGGAAATGCGCTGTGTGCTTGCTGGCCCTCTGTTAAGAATTCCCTCTCATTTCAGTGTTGCCTTCGCCTTCCTTGACATGTTTCTTCCTGACACAGGTTTCAGTTGCTTGGTTCAAAGCGGATGAACTGGTAATATGAAGGAGGAGCCAGATTTGACACATGATTGAGAGTAGAAATAAGAGTGCCCCTTTAACATAAGTCATACAATTACTTATATGGAAAATTTGTGATGGAATGAGAAATGAGTGTGGATTAAGAAATATTTTTGCATTTTTGGCTTTGCAACTGGATCAATGGTGATGATGTAGGGTAAATATGAGAAAATTTGGTTTAAAATGAAGTTGATTAATATGGTAAACACATTGTTCTTTGGAAGCCTCTGAAATATTTAAGCAATTTATTAGGGAGGCATTATTTATGACTGTAACACATGAGTTGGCTAGACTGTAGATAATGAAGAAACATTAATCTAATATCTTAGGTATTCAGTACTGCTATTGTAGAGTTTGTTTAAGTGAGTGATGTCAACAAACAGACCCTTATTTTTTCACAATTTGAAGGCAGAACATTAAAATTCAGAGTTTGGGCTTCTGGGAGAGTTCCCTCTGTTGAGTCCAAGGGAAATTCTTTATCTCTTCTGCTGTTTGTCTTGATTCCTTGGAGACACATAAACGTGACTTGATATTTATTGTCCCCAATATCTGCAGGCTTAATCTTCCTGTTTTATATCTTGCAAGAGCTAGACTCAAAATGCATGGACACTAACACTGATTCATTAACATAAAGAAGACAACTTCCTTCCAATGGGATTACAAGTATAGGCATAGATCTTGAATTTTACA
>NW_022103958.1:163133-173466 GCF_000313985.2 Echinops telfairi | reverse complement strand
GTGATGCACCTTTTCTTTACATAAAACTCTCTCTTATACATGAGTCGCTGTGGATTTGTTTCTCCAAAGTACCTAGACTAATACAAATATTATACAAGTGTTATTTGATTATAGATAAAACTCTGTGTCCAAAAAAATGAATTGAAATGAGTCATTTTAAAATACAAGTTTTGGATCTTTAAAAGTTCATTATGCAAACATGAGATACATATTTTCTCCTCACCTCTAGTGGAAAATCTGCATATGGTTCCTAGTTATATGACTATATTTCCTTGACAATGAGAGATAATGGACTCTATAAAGGTTTGCAATCCTATATAGGAAGTCCAAATGGTGTTTGATTCCTCTAATTCTGGTTTACATACTTGAGACCATACATGAAGAGCCACCAGGGACTGGTTCCTTAGCAAGTTCTCCCTCTACGAGTGGAACCAGACACCCTTGAGGCTTGGTGGCACTCTTGGCCTTTCATTAAATGGAGTTACATTGTCAGGCAACTAAGGGATGGGATGAGTAAAGTTCACTCACAAAGTAGCTCCTTTTTATCTAGAGATAGATTGATGCAAAAATAGGGTGTTGAAAAGCTAGGACTCAATATCCTAGCTGTCACATGATAACATCTTATATCTGAATAGCTATGTAGTGAGAATAGTGTAAATAATGCTTTCATTATGCCACTCTCTGCTTTTTCTCCACTCCTCCTCCTTTTCCTAAAATAATGCAATTAGCATCACCATCAGTTTAAGGAACAAAAGAAAGTGCAGTATGATACCTCTATAAAGCAACTGGATTGTACTGCAGGAAATATCCTTTAGTGCTGTGTTTTAGACATGAAAGGGTAGAGAAAAATGGGAGCTATCCTGAAGGTCATTGCTCTCACTCACTATCATCGAGTTCATTATGATTCACAGGCACCCTATGAGGTAGGTTAGTACTGCCCCTTGTGTTTCCAAGACTGCCTTATTAAAACAATTTTATTTGCATATAATTCATAGATAATACAATTCAATAGTTTAATTACATCAAGATGGGCTGTACAACCATCCTCACAATCATTTTACAACTTTTTTTTTACTCTGGTACTCATCATCATTAGCTCCCCATTTCCCCTCAACCTTCCCTGCCACACCCCCAAGGAACAATTAATCCAGGTTCTGTCTCTGTCCTGAATTTCATATGCAGAACATCACTTTACAAAACGAACAGCAAAGACAATGTAAAACAGATAAAATCTCAATCTAAAAGAAAGACGAAAATATCAAAACCTAGAACAAATTTAAACGAATCATGAGGGAGATCAAATGCTAGTATCCTAAATTTTAGCCATACTACATCTGCAACAATCCACTTCCCAATGCATTATGCATGATAGCAAGGCTCTTCACACCCTTAATTCATGGTCAGAGGGGCTTCACCAGATGTTTAATTCACGTGTATTTCCCCTTCACTTAAAAAAAATCATTTTATTAGGGGCTCTTATTTCATCCATCAATTGTATCACGCGTTTTTGTACATATGTTGCCATCATCATTTCCAAAGCATTTTCTACTTTGAGCCCTTGGTATAAGCTCCTCTTTTTCCACCACCCACTCCCACCTTCACACCCTCCTGAATCCTTTTCAATTATATATTGTTATTGTTATTTCTTATCTTACACTGTCCATTGTCTCCCTTCAACCGTCATATCCAACTTTGTAATGGGCTCTTGCTCTCTCCCTTCCCCCTCCTTGGACACCGCCGTACCCTCATGTCACCCTGAATGTTCCTGATCTCATCCCCTTCACTTCTCAAAACCTGAAATATCTTTAAGATTGGTTGAAAGGGACATCAAATGATGACATTACATTTTAACCTAACTGCATCAGACATGATTGATTTTATAATGCTCTCTGATAGCAAGGCTATTCACATCCCTTAGCTCTGATCAGAGGGGTTCCACCTACCATTGTCATCTACAGCCTTCTGCAAGCTAAGTGTTCACAATTTAAGCTCTAATATGATTCTTTCCTTTAGATTTGGATTGTATTATATAGAACCGTTGGATTACACTGGCTGGTGTGCTTCTTCCATGTGCACTTAATTGATGCCTCACTTAGATGGCTTATTTTGAAAACAAATTCTAAGATCTCACACACTATTCTTTTTGATAGCTGGGCACCATCAAGTTTATTCACTGCTATAGCAAAGTGTTCTCCACATGCAGGCAAACAGCAAGCAGGGTTATTTATTAAGAACAAATTGCTCTTAGATTATGGCTAGAATTAAGTGCAAACTCCAAATCTATTCATACATCTATGGTTTATATATTTCTCTGGCTCAACTTAGAGACATCAAATCCTTGCTCTATGACCTTCCACGGTGAATGTAGGTATTCATAAGTCTACCAACAGTAGTTAAGAGTCCCTATCTCAGCAAACCTTTGCCAGAATTTTCTGTTTTCAGGTTTTTGTTTTGTTGTTTTTCATTTGGCACAGTAATGGGCATTAGGTGGTATATCATGGTAGTTTTTACTTGCATTTCCCGGATGGCTAATGACCTGGAGTATTTCCTCGTGTGTTTATTAGCCAACCAAGTGTCAACCTTTGTGAACCATCTATTCTTATCTTTTGTCCACCTTCTCAGAGGGCTATTAGTTTTTTTGTTTGTTTTTTCCATGTAGTAGTCTTGTAAAATTAAATAGATTTTAGCAAATAGTCCTTTGCTATGTCATTTCAAAATATCTTTTCCCAGTCTGGGGATTGTCTTTTTACATTTTAATAAAATCTGTCGAGGTACATGAGTGTTTTCTTTTTTAATAAGTCCATACTTCTATTTTATCTACAATGGAGTGTGTTTTATTTGTTAATTCTTTTTCTCATTAATAATCCTGATAACTTTGAGTTTTATGTTTAGATCTTTGATTGACTTTGAATTTGTTTTTCTGCATGAGTCTTCCTTCATACTTCTGCAGGTGGATATGCAGTTTCTCCAACACCATTTATTGAAGAGAGCATCGGTTCCCATTTAAAGGTTTTGGGGGCTTTGTCAAAAATAATTTGTATGATGATGGTTTTATTACTTTGCTTTCTGTCCTGATCCATTGGTCCATGTGTCAATAATTATGCCAGTGCCAGTCTCTTTTAACAACTGTGGTTGTGTAGTAGGTTTGAAGTCAGGTAGAGCATCACCTACTTAATTTTTTTGAGTATTTCTTTGCCTATCCTGGGATTCTTTCCTTTCCATGCGAAGTTGGTGATCATTTTTTGGTTTTACATGTTTTTGAAGAATGATGCTGTGACTTGTTTTGAGATTGCATGTAATCTGTATGTTGTTTAGGTAATGTTGGCATTTTCATATTTTAGGTAAAATTGACAGTATTCTGTCTTCCAATCCATGAACAGGGGATGTTCTTACATTTGTGTAGATCCCTTCTAGATTCTTGTTGTTACATTCTTTAGATTTCCTCATACAGGTATTTTTTGCTTGCATAGGTCTATTCCTGTATCATTCATCTTCTGCATGACTATTGTGAATACTATTGTTTCCTTGATGCATTTTTCAGCGTTCCCATGCCTGGTGTATAGGAAACCAATTGATTCCTGCTAGATAATCTTGTATCCTGCTATGCTGCCAAACTCTCCCATTGTTTCCAGTAATCTTATTGTGGACACCTTGTGATTCTCAATATATAAAATCATATTGTCTAGAAATAGTGAACGTCTCTTCTTCTTAGCCGAGTAGTACGCCCCTGATTTCTTGCCATTGTCTTATTGTACTGCTGGGGCTTCTAGCACAATAGTGATTAAGGGTAGGGATAAGGAAACTTATTGTTGGCTTCCCTGACTCATTGGAACTGTTTTCATCTTGTCTCCATTGAGTGTAATTTTGGCTGTTGGTTTTTCATATATGGATTTTATTGTATTGAGAATTATTCCTTCTCTTCCTATAGTCTTCACAATTCATTTGTCTTTCTAACAATGAACCATCCCTGCATCCCTGATATGAATCCCATTTGATCATTATGCATTTTTATTTTTTTTATAATTTGTTGGATTCTATTAGCCAAAATTTTGGTGAGAATTTTTGCATCTATGTTCATGACAGATATAGGTCTATAGCTCTCATTCTTTGTGGGGCCTTTGCTGCGTTTTGGCATCAGCGTTATGTTGGCTTCAAAGAATGAGTTTGGGAGTTTGGGGCCCTGTCTATGCTCTGGAAGAGCTTGTGTAGGATTGGTGTCTCATATGGGGCAAATTGGCTATCACTAATAAGACCTTTGGGGGACAAAAATTAACCTAAAGACTGGAAGTTTGAATGTCCCCTTTTATACCCCCCAAAATTTTGCTCTGACAAAGACTGCAATCAAGAAAACCCATTGGAGCATATCTACTCTGTAACACATTGGGTTGCCAAGAGTAGAATTCGACTTCACTGCTGTAAGTATGGTTTAGCGTGATATCTATTTCACATGAATTAGTATATATACCATGTTTCCCCATAAGTAAGACATACCCCCAAAATAAGAACTACTTACAGTTTGCCTCTCGCTGAAATATAAGATACCCCCCCAAAATAAGACCTCCCCCAAAATAAGGTCTTCCCAATAATAAGCCACCCCAAAGCTACCATAACTCTGAACTCTGCATGGTGGGCGCCGCCATGCAGCTCACTGTTGGCGGCAGCGTAGCCTGAGCAGACAGAAAGTGCGAGGTCTCTTTTCATCAGAGAGCCCGCTCCACCAGAACAAGCCGCCCCCTACTGCTCGGTCTGCCCTGACAGAGTCTGGCTGACTCACAATTAGACAGTGAGTCGCACGGGGCAGGAGTAACAAGAAATTCTTGATACTGTAGGATTCGCAGTTTGTCTGGTTATCCTGGTTTCTGATGACAACTAATACCATACCGTATACAGGTAATGAATTTCCTTTTTTGTTGTTCAACAATAAATGTGTACCATATTCTTCTTCATAGAAAATTAAGACATCCTCTGAAAATAAGACCTAGCGCATCTTTGGGAGCAAAAATTAATATAAGAACACTGTCTTATTTTCCGGGAAACAGGATATATATATATCCTTTATATATATATATAAAGGATCTCATATATATAAAGGATCTGTTATATACTTTAAAAACGTAAAGTCAGAACAAAATTATGGCATGATATGATCATTTCTTGCATCATATTTGTAAATATTTCTTTTTGGGGGGGATTTAATTTACATCTAATTTATTTTCTCTTGTTAGCATTCCTCAGTGTCTATGCTTGTGAGTCTGTGGCATCATGTAGACCTATAGGAGACTGTGCAGATAATGTGTGTTGTTTTGTTCCTTTTCTTGAATTGCTCCTTAACTCTACTCATTGGGGAATATGTGGAGCATCATTGATAATTAGCAGGAACATCATGGCATTTAAAAAAGTTCTCTCTTATGATTTGGGATATAATTATATAATTACATAAACACATTTCCTAAGTGAATATCAGAGAGGTAAATGTGGAGTCTATTAATTCTTTGTTATATATAGAGAGGAACAGTAACTTGTGGGAAATTTTTCACTTCTTCATGAAAGCTAACCAGGTATGAATTATCTTTTACTCTGATTATCACTGAACCTTGGAATTTTTTACTAATCCCTGGATTCTGATCTCTCACTGCTGAGCACCTTTAAGGCATTACAAACATTTCCTTTGTTAACTGTGGTTCCCTGGGCTCATAAATTGTTTTCAGAGTTAAAGGTCTATTAATCAAGCGTGTACCCCTATTAAAACATGCTTGCATAAATCAGTTTTTATTGTTGTTGTGAAGTGCCATTGAGTTGGCCTCCACTCATTGTGACTGTGTGCAAAGTAGGATAAAACACTGTACTGTCCGGTGCTAACCTCACAGTTGTTTCAATGTCTACGTCCATTGATGAAACCACTGCCCTTCTACTTTACCAAACACGATTTCCTTCTGCAGCATCTGGTTTCTCCTGACAACATGCCCTAAGTACTGGCCCTAGATACTACAAATAAAGAGCTCTTTATTCCAAGTGAAAATTTGGGACTCTCACATTATTTTTTAAAGAGATTCAATTATACATAAATTTCAGATAAAAAAAGAACTATTTTCAGTATAGGTATTTTCATGTAATGTTGGGTTTTTTTTTATCAAGTTACTTTTCTTTGAAAATTTGTCTGTCTGTGCCTTTACAATAAGTATGCAGCGTAGAATATGTGATAAACTGAGCATGAATTAAGAATAGCATATCCATTGCAAAAACTTAATTTGCTGTCATGTTCATGGTTTTAAAGGATTGTTTGTTTTAATGTGTTCTCCTTGGTGCACAGCTTACTGATAGGTCTGATTTTTAAGAAGGACATTTTAAACAGATTGGGTAGACTGACATATATTGTGTGCTCCTAAACTGCAGAATTATGGACAACTCACTGTACTCCAAATAATACCACCTGATTTCACTATAACTGCATTTTCCCTCCTTTGCCTGCCCTAATGGTTATCACCAAATGTGGGTTAATTAAGGAGTGGCACAGAACAAAATAAAAGAGCTCAGAACAAGTTCTAGATATTTTGTCCCAGAAAAGAAGGTAAGATGATCGAATTATTCAGACATCCTCAGCAAGAGCAGTAACTGACTGTAACATGTGACACTGATCCATTACACATTAGGTGTGTGTTGAGGACTTTCAAGTGGCAGAATTAGTACCGAGGTCTGAATTCCTGTGATCAATCCATGATGGCAAATCCTAAAATGCACAAATTGCAGATTGGAATTTCAAAGAGCAGACTTTTTTTTTTTAATGTAGAAAGAAAACGTGAAACACACTCACTAATTTCCAGTTGTCCTGCACTCACTCTGTTGAGTCTGTCATGAAAATGTGACAACAAAAATTAAGAGATTCCTAGTATGTTGCTAAGTTCTTATATGTTTTTGGAAGCTCCAAGATTATATTGTACAGTAGCAGATGTATGCTGTAAATGGTTCTGAACTGAAGTTTATCTAGGTTATAGGGTTAATACACTAAGTACACATCCAAGCACACATTCATATGAAAATAATTTTGTTGGAGGTCCCTGTAATGTCTTGTGTGATAGTTGTGCCCAATAACCCTCTCCATCTTGCATTTTGTGCCACTGAATATTTTGAATGCCCTCAGCTGTCACCATTAGACAGTTGATGATTGTGGAGTCCTTGTTTTTCCTGAGGGGACCCTGCATGTGAGAGCAGTTCAAATGATAATTCATGGGAATTAGGTCACAGAAGCCTCACTACCTCCAATCCGAGAACTTCAACTTTCATTTTCTGCTTTTCCATGTAAAACTAGATACAATACAATGAGAGCTAACATTGATATATTTTCAAAGCATAGTGGTATTCTCTTTATTTTCAGTATTTTGTAATTGCAGAAACAGACAATTGTACCTCCTTTGATCTAAGATGTGCCCAAACACTTTAAAATACCAGCTCGCTTGCAACATCAAGTATATTTTATACTGAAAGTTTAAAGTTCGTCTAAGTAAGCACTCCAAATTTTCATATAATTTAGTAGAAATGAACCCAGGTTTACATTTGGAAACATATAAAAATGATGCTGCTTTCTTTTAAAATACAGTTATAAATGCAAACCAAGCTATAACTAAATATCTTAAATAGTAAATGGAATAAGCATTTAAAACCTTAATATGTTGTTGATAATAGTTACAAACAACATACAATATATAAACATGAAATATTTATTAATTAATGTTCATACCCATCAAGAGTTACTGGAGGTCTGAGTCTACTTGGAAGTGATTTATTTACGAAATGGATACCACTATTTAGGGATACACATATTGATATTCAGGTATATAGACATTCCTGCTAAATACAAAAATGCAATAATTATAATTTCTTCTTAGCTGTGTCCTAAAATGCTTACAAACAGCCTGACTTTATATAAGGTGCAATAGAACTTAAGACAGACTGGAAAATGACAGAGCAGTCTTAAAAAATATCTTAATTTACAATTTTTACAATGGTATATAAGTATGAGACCGGTTGCTAAATCATTACCTAAGACATTTTAAGAGATCAGTTAAAATTAGAAACCCTAAAATTTAAACTTTATGAGCTTCACATTATCTTTCACTCTATCTTAGAAAATACTAATTTCCCAGGCTTGCATATAATCCTAACTCCAATGTAAGCACAATTCGTTGTTATGACATTGCCTTGCTTGATACATGTCTACATGAAGGGAAGAGTGAAGATATCAATGCCACACAAAGTGTGCTGAAGTTGGATTACTTGCTACTGCAAAGTATGGTGAAATTAGATGGTACTGGGCTATCAGAAAGAATAGAATCTGTTGTGGGTTATGCTTGGTTTCAAGCAAGCAGCTGTGTAAGTGAGACATCAACTAAGCCCACATGGAGGAAGCGCACTAACCTCCAGGATGTAAGAAGTGTAATTGATATGTAATCTAAATCAAAATGAGGGAATGGCATCAGAGTTTAAATGGTGAAAATCTGGTTTCACAATGGATGACAGTGGCTTTGGATCACCATGGAAACACAATATTTGCAGGATCTACACATGGAAAAAGACTGACTACAATTACCCTCTAACCATAATTGAGGGATGAGAAAAACATGGTTATCAGACAGAGAGTATTAGTGAGATCACTATAGTAGATTAAAACGATACATTTGACTTGAGTGGTTCAAACCTAGTCATTTGATCTCTCTTTTGATACATTTTAGGTTAAATTGCTTTTTACTACTTTCTCTGTTCATCTCTTCAATTTGGGACTTATCTTGGCTGCATTTTGTTATTTGGGGTAGCCTTCTTCACTTTCTGTTTGTTATTTTTCTATATAGAGTTGGGCATAGGAAACCCAGGAAGGGTGAATCTATAGAAATCATAACTAGATATGGTTCCTGAGGTAATAGAAAGGGAGGTAGTGAAGTAGATCGAGATGGTAGAACAGTGATTGATAAGACTGAACTATTGAATGGTATGATGTTTACACTATGTCCAAATGATTTGTGGAAAATTTCATGGAAAATGTGTTAAAAGATAGTGTAATATTCCCTTTGAAGTGTAATACCTCATTCCCTTTGAATGAACGTTTTGAAGCCCCATTTTAGTGTCAGAACAAGGCAAAAGAAGAGAAAACTCAAGTTTCTGGACTTAACTGATCTCTGCTGTATGGATTTTTGTATCTAAATCTCTCGATGTTTCTGGGGCTTAGTTTATTGACTTGTAAAAGAATGCTGTATGGCCTAATGTGCTTGGTTGTGAGAATAAAAATATAAACATGAATGTGACATTCTTCTGAAAAGTGCTAAACAAAGGTGCAATTAAACTGAACTCAAGGAGGACCAGGATTAAATACCTTTGTGAAACAATCAAGCTAAATAAAATCCCTGTGATTCAAGAACAAAAAACAAAAACAGCTTACGGGCATCCATTCAATTTTGACACACAGTGACTCTACAGGAGAGGGCAGAAGTGCCTCTGATTGTAACTCTCCTGTGAAGACACTCATGGTTTTGAGCTGGTGAGATTTTTGGTGAGCAGACCAATGTGCAACCACTATGCCAAAGTCAAATATAGCAGTGCCCCCACTCAAGTCTCTGGTTGATTCTATTCTTTGAATGTGTGTAGCTCTCTGGATTCCTGGCAATAATCCACTCTTAATGTATGAGCGCTCTAAGGGCTCACTCAACTCTTCCATGGCTATCATTCTAGGATTCTGACATATCATTTTTATTTCCATCTGGTTACTGAGATTAATCTTCCATATTTGAAAAGAAATAAAAGGGAATGGGGAGGGGCTAGGGAAGCATTCTCTCATCCTTTTTTACTTTGTTGTTCATGACAGAAGCAATTGAAATCAGTCCCAAGCCCCAACAATGAATTGTCTGGAAATCAGACTTTGTAACTGGGGATTCCTCATAATTCCTCATTTGGCATTTCTCATTTATGATAATAGTAAAATCTACTTTCCCTTGAATTATACCTAATAGTAACAACTACTAGACTCTAAGTCATAGTAAAACTAGTCGTGGTATTTACACTCATGTGTCCATTTGTTGGAGGCTTGATTCTCCATGATCTGGCAGTCATGTAGTGGTTTGATTTGGCAATTATCAAATCAAATTATTAATTATGCAGTTGGAAGTTATGGAATGATGTGCTCCATGTCCATTGTGTGATTTTATGTGGTCATTCTTAACTTTTGTCTCATCTGAATTTTTGCATAATGACCTCTTCATTGAAACCTAACCAAATTGATACATGTGGACTGGCTGTATTTGGTATGATAAATGTTCATTCTCAAAATTACTGAATTGATGTCATACTG
>NW_022103958.1:160557-162459 GCF_000313985.2 Echinops telfairi | reverse complement strand
GTGTTCATCACCAGTAAGGTTTTTGCCTCGACCTTCTGTGGTAACAATGTGGTCAGTCATTTCTATTGTGATGATGCTGCCTTTATACCTTTGCTTTGCTCAAATGCCCGAGAAATTGAACTCATAATCATGATGTTTTCAGGATTTAATGTGATTTCTACCCTCATGTTCATTCTCATGACCTACCTGCTAATACTTATAACCATATTTCGAATGCATTCTGCGGAGGGAAGGAAGAAGGCTTTCTCCACGTGTGGTTCTCACCTGACAGTGGTGGTTGTCTTCTATGGGTCTTTGTTATATATGTACCTCCAACCTGAATCTACTCGCTCTTCTGATAATGAAAAAATAGCTTCTGTGTTTTACACTTTATTCATCCCCATGCTTAACCCATTCATATACAGCTTAAGGAACAAAGAGGTAAAGAATGCCTTCCAGAGGGTCATTAAGAATCAAAGCAAAATTTGTATTTAATAGGAAATATCATTCCAATATACTTTGAAAATATGCAAGTATCACTCACATATGATATTTAGTAGATAATTGCAATCTCTTTTATTCCAGAGGAATGACAGTATGAAGCACAGATAGTTCTCCTTACATTTCCTTTACATTTACATGAAGTCACAATTGAAATTTTAAATTAAAGAATCACAATTGAAATTCCCTTCCCAAGATTTGTTGGTGGTGATAAGTAAGAAATTACATGATGGGAGAAACTGATTGTAAGTCCCTGAAGAAAATTATTACACATTTTCCAATTTGCTTCTTCACAGAACATGGTAATTTCATACCATTACAAAAGGAAGAAAAACGTGCTATCAAAACAAATCATGCTAGGATAAATTTTATTTTTTTATATATAAACACTTCAGGAACCCTGGTGGCATTGCTCAGTAGTGTTTATCAGGAACCCTGGTGGCATTCAGCAGCTCAAACACACAAGCAGCTTAGTGAGAAAAAGATGGGTCTATCTGTTTGTGTAAAGCCTCATAAATTCTGTATGTGTTTACTATGTGGCAGAATTGGCTGACAGTAGTGAGTTTTGTTGTCTTTGCTTTTAAATATCATTCCAAAACATTGTGTTGGTACTACTAATTAATGAATCCAAAACCAACCCACTGCCAATGAATTAATTGTGATTCATAGGTAACATATATAGGGATTTGGAGGCTGTAAATCTATACCAGAACAGCTAACCTGTCTTTGTCTCCTACAGCAGCTGCTTTCAAGTGCCCACCTTTCTGTTTGTCACCAATCCTTACCTGACAGCTCTACTGTATTCATTAGTAAAGAATGTTTAAAAGAGTTGTGTTAGTCCTGGTGGACTAGAGAAACAAATTCATAGACACTCATAAGGGTTTAAGAAAGAGCATTATATAAAAGAGCCATTGTATATTGAGAAAACATCCCAGCTCAGGCCAGATCAAGTCCATCAGTCCGATAGTACCTCAGATGCCCTATTCAGTTCTCTAAATTCCTCTTCAGACTCACACAGCACATGCACTGACACTGAATGCAGAAGATCACAGGCTAGTGGATGGAAAATCTTGTGAATCCAGTGGTGGTGGAAGCAGCTCAGTGCTGGCGTGGGTCTCCATGTGGCTCTTCCAGCTCCATCAGCATAGTGCCATGTGGTTTGTCAGCTGGAATGTCTCACAGAGAGAGTGGGTCTGGGCTCCATTGAAGTCCAGATCAAGTCTCTAAGTCTGATATTGTCCCATATGCCCCTTACCAGTCTATAAATTCCTTTTCATACTCACACAACACACACAATGACACCAAATGCAGGAGGATCCCAAGCCTGTTGGTTGAAAAGCTTGTGGATCAAGTGGTGGTGGAAGGATGCCAGAGCTGCTGTGAGTCTCCCAGTGGCTCCTCCAGTTCCAGGTCTCTAGCTCC
>NW_022103958.1:158135-159935 GCF_000313985.2 Echinops telfairi | reverse complement strand
ATCCACAAGACTTTCCACCCACTAGCCTGTGATTATCCTGTATTATGCATCACTGCATGTGATTATTGTGCATTCTGCATCATTGCATGTGTTACATGATTCTCAAGAGGAATTTATAGATAGGTATCAGATATATGGGCTAATATCAGACTTTTGGAGTGATCTGGACTGGGCTGGGATGTTTTCTCAAAATTCAGTTGCTCTTGTACATAAAGCTCTTTCTTACACACATATGAGTGTCTCTGGATTTGTTTCTCTAATCCACCCTGATTAACATATCATGGTACCTTGGGAGGGGGTACTACAGAAACAAAATATAAAGATGGAGAGCGGATGTTTGTTTGACCTCTGCCTCATGGACGTTTTTCTTCTTTGGCTAGTGAGAGGTCAGATACGGCCAGTTTACTGGGTTGTTTTATGGAAAGAATATGGGAATTTAAGGCTTTGTTTTGGGTTAATTTGTTGGAAAAATGTATGTGATTAATTGAGCTCAGGGGACAAAATTGGCTCTTGAATTTCCCAAAGCAGCTAAATGAAAATGGCTGACAGAAGGTCAAAATGGCTGGCCCCTGCCTTAATACTATCAGAAGCCTAATCCCATATTTTTTTATCAATAGAATACATTAGAGAAGGATTATGATAAGTTGGATAAGGATTGAACTAGACTGTTTTAATAATTGAGTTTAGGATCTGATTTTAGTTTGATTATACTGATTTCTTCTGCTTATTGTTGTTGATATAATGATTGATAGAAATGATTATTGGAAAGTATGAAAATAGAGAGTTTGTAAACCTTGCCTTCATCCACTAAAATTTGAATCTTTTAATGGGTTAGGACATGCCTGTAAAGAAGGTTATGAAAATATAAGCCTCACCCAGTGCTTTGGAGGACTCAGGATATTTGTATTCCAAGAGACTTGCATAGGAGCTGTTGACAGATTAAAGAAAAGGGACTGTTTGACTCTGAATTTGAACAATTGGTTTTTGTCAGAAGCTAGAAAAAAAATATGAAGCCCTGAAGAAACTCTGCTCTAGGACTGAACTATTAAAGGGCTCGAACCTATGGGAAAGCTGAGATGCTTGCTAGGTGACTACCTGGATCCACTTGTTGAGTGGAGTGAGAGAAATGCATCAATAAAGAGATGGGTTGAGTGGGGCCATTGACACCCATTGGCCTGGTTTACCAGAAGTAGAGGAAAAGATGAGAGTGTGTTGACTGGTTTGAAGTTCATGACCTAGCCCAAGGGGGCAAAGGTGGTTGAGAATTTGTGATGGGGCCCATGGTCTAAATTCAAGACAGCCAATGGCCACCCTGGTGAGGCTAAGTGAGGTAGCCCACATTGAGTTGATCAGAATGTGACCAGATGAAGAGAAGAGTTTTGAGCCTGTGAACTAGTGCATATTGCTGGTGACTTTCTGGACAGGCTGTCCTGATTTGATTTTGCTTATGGGTAAGGATTTATAAGGTTCCAACTGGAATGAAGATTCTTCACATCAAAAAAATATGATTTTCTCCTAAGAGTCCTAGGTTGAAATAGGTGGGCTGTATAGAAACTGGATACCAAAAATAGGGTGGATAAAGGCATGAAGTTGCTGGCTTACAAAGTTTCATACCTGGTGATATAGACATAGAATTATAATGCAGGTGTTCAAATAGGCATAGGCTATTTATGTTTTGTTCAATTATAAAATGTTATGTTTAAATGAGGATTTGGTACTTATTGAAATGTATGTGTTTTAATTTTATCCCGTTGGGTACAGATATATTTTATTATTGTTTGTTTGAAAATTATATATGGC
>NW_022103958.1:152498-156968 GCF_000313985.2 Echinops telfairi | reverse complement strand
TCTCCACAGACATTTGTGCCACAAATCTGGAGAAGCACAAGCATCCATACAGCAAGTGTGCATTTTCCTTTATTTCCTGGAAAACAATGTCTGACAATATTGTTTGCTTCCTATTAATTACTTCCCTTCATGATTCCATAGAATCTCACAGTTCTCCAGTTGAAAATGTATAAGACATTTATAATACATTGGTAGCTTTTGCTTTAATTTGGTTTTTGTTAGGACTTCTAGTAAGATGGCGACTGAGTAACACAGAACAGAGGAACTCGCAGAAATCAGTGCAGGAGAGCAACTGAGGGAAATTCAGCAGTGCCAGGTCACAGGAGGAGCATCATAAAGATAAGTAGGTATCGATCCACTAGGTTTTAAGGAACTGTCACCTTTTGGCATAGCATTATGGAGGCTGGTTAAGGCTTAAGCTTAACCCTGCCACAGTCTCAGTGAGATCCGGGCTCCTATGGTCAGCCCAAAGGGTTTATTTCAACATAGCCACAGCTCACTGCCACTTCTGGACAGTATTTATACCCCTCCAGCCACAGTTGGACAATCAGAACTCAGCTAAATCTTTATTTTGTTTCCTTTTCTTCTCTCTTTCCCCCAACAGTCTTAGTGGGCCCAATTTGTTTTCTTCTCTTTCCACTCACATGCCACTACTGTCCCCTTCACCTAAGGAAATTATGCCCAACCTCCACCCAGCTGGGGGAGATATGGCCTCTACAGCATAGTATGCAGCTGGGGAAATCTCACCCAACTTTCACCACAGGGGAACCCCCAATTACCCTCCAGTGCCACTGGGGGAAATACCATGCAGCATTTAGGGTGCTTCATTTGGCTTAGGGAACCTTTGCACATTTTCCACAGGACCCCATTTGACTGGGGAATCCACTGCCCGACCTCCATGGTCCCACGTGGCCAAGGGAACTTCCTTTCACCTGCCATAGTGCCTAACATGGCCTAAGACAGCTCCACTACACTCTTCAGTATTCCACAACACTATGGGAACCTCTGCCTGATGTGTATCCTGGACTAGCCAAGTACGGAAATTCCAATGACAATTTGTGGTGCTCTACACCATAGCAGAAACATCCACCTGCCTTCTGTGCTACTCCCATTGCAGCAGGCACCCTTGCATCCCCTCTGCAGCCACACAAGCTGCCATGGTCACACAACCATGGCTTCCTTTGAGATCATCCAGTGCAGTGCCATCCTCGCAGGTCCAAAAGCACCCAACCAAAGTCTCCTGAGAGGATCATTGAACTTGCCCTCCAAATAACAGAATACTGGTTGGTTGGAGAAAGAGTGAAACCATAGGAAGATAAAGCAGTAGCCTGATTCAACAGTGAAATTAGCTGCAGGCTGTTCAAAGAAGCATTCCAACAAGTCTCCAAAGAGAGAGCCCAGTACTTTTTAACTCTCTGGATAATGATGCAGGACTCCTCTAAAACAACACAATGAAAACAGCAATCAACTGCCATGACCTCAGTGAAAAAAACAAAAGAAACAAGAGGCAATGTCATAAGAAGTCCTGAATCTAAAGACATGCATTGAAGAAGCAAATATTAATATGTCACAGAAAGATATCATCAAAATGCTGACTGGTGTCATACAAGATATAAGAGAAACAATACAGAAAAAGGATGAAATGATAGAGGAAATAAAGGGTATGCACAAAAGGAAAATAGAAGACCTAAATAATGAAATAATACAAATCCAGTAGGAAATTCACAAACTTTAAGAACAGGCTTGAGGAGTCAGAGAATCACACCATTTACCTAGAAGATAACTAAGCAGACTTCAAAAACCGGAATGGCACTCAAATAAGATAATCAGACAAGCTGATGAAAACTTGTGAGCCACCTCTTATGCTATGAAGAACAACATTTGCATAATTGGACTACCTGAACAAGACACAACTAAGAAGGCAATGGAAAAAACAGTGAGGGAATTCTTAGGGGAAAACTTCCCCAGCTTAGTGAATGAAAACCAGGCAACCATTTTGGAGTCCTAAAAAAATACCAGCTAGGCTGAATTTCAAGAAGAAGTCACCAAGGCATATGATAGCTAAACTATCAAACTTTAAGGAAAAGGAGAAAATTGTGAGAGGAGTTAGGGAAATATAAGCAGTCACCTTTAAAGGTAACCAAAGAAGAATGTGCCTGGACGGACCTATAAGCAGACACTATGTAGAAGAGGAGAGAATGGAGTAGCATATTCCAAAAATGGGAAAATAGCACAAACGAAAGAATGCTCTATCCAGCCAAATTATCTAATAAGAAAGATGGAGAAGTAAGAGTCTTGCCAGACAAGGAAAAACTCAAACAATATGTTAAAGAAACCCAGCCCAACAAAAGATTCTTGCCATCCCAGTATGGGCAGAAGAACAGCACTCACTGAGCACAAATAAGAGACCACTACATAAAAAGACCCTACACAAAGGAAAACAAAGAGAAAACAGCCCCCAAGATATGATTGGTTTAAGGGTAGATATAAGGCAAGAATGAATCATACACACTCACATAAGCAAAATAAAGGTACAAAATGACATCACAGAGTCCACAGATATATGTAATAAAACTGAATGTCAACGGGCTGAACTAGATCATTAAAAGGCAAAGGTTAGCAGACCTATTGGCAAACCAAACTTGTCAGTCTGCTGACTACAGGGGGCACATCTCAAGATTACAGGAAAAAAAATAGGCTGAGTATCAGAGAATGTAGAAAAATGTACCAAGCAAATGGCAATTCAAATAAAAGCTGGGGATGTAATCCTAATCTTGAACAAGATTTATCTCAAGGTGCAAACCACGACAGGAGATAGGGAGGGGCATGATATAATGCTCAAGGGAACGGTAGACCAAGAACCAGTGAGCATAATAAATACATACCAAATGAGAGACACGTGAATTTACTAATCAAACACTCCAGAGGTTGAAAAAAAAATTACAGGCTCAACAATTATAGTAGGTGACTTTAATACACCACTGTCTGAGAAAGGTAGTTCACAGGGAAAGAAGCATAAGGAGGAGGCTACAGATATAAACATTATGATTAAACAAATTGACCTGATAAATATTGTCAGAACTCTCCACCCAAATGCAAAAAATTGACATCCTTTTCAAGCCCATGTAGCACATATTCAAAGATTGACCACAGCTGGGAAACAAGTAGAATCTGTCTAAGTTCAAACACATAGTGATCATGCAGATGTGTCTCTCCCACCACTATTCCATAAGCCTGGAAATTAAAAATCAAAGGATGATTAAGAAAACAAGGGCAAACAATTGACCAATGAATAGCTATTGCAAAAGGAGTGGGTACTGGCTCAGATCAGAAATGAATTCAGGAAGTTTCTACAAACCATTGAGATTGAGAATATGACATACCAAATCCTTTGGGAGACAGCAAAGGCAGTTATCACAGGAAGTTTGATAGTAATTCATGCACACATGAAAACAGAAGAGAGAATTATGATTAATATGCTTACACTAAACTGACAGCAAGTAGAGCAGAGTGAACAGAACGATCCTACTAGTAGCAAGAGAAAAGAAATCAGAAAAATCAGGACTGAGATCCATAAGGAAACCAAGAAAACTATGGGATTAAATAATGCAGCTAAAAATTGGTTCTTGGAAAGGATTATAAGAATAGACAGACTGCTGGTAAACCTAACCAAAGAAAGGAAGGTACAAATTTCAATAACATGGATGAGGGATGAATCATGGGACATTACAATAGACCCTAAAGAAATCAAAAGGATAATTACACAGTCATATGAAGGCCTGTATTCCAATGAATTCACAACTTGGAAGACATACACAAATTTTTGGAAAAACAATCCCTCCCTAGACTATCCTAGATGGATGTCATGAATCTCAACAGATGCATAGCAATGGAAGAAATAGCCAAGGTTATCAAGGAATTACCAACAAAAAATACCCTTGGACCAGATGGCTTCACAGGACAATTTACCCAGCATTCAGGGAAAAACTGGCACCAGTCCTACACAAATTCTTCCAGAAAATAGAAAAAAGACGCCAAACCCATGAACTCTTTATATTAAGCTAGTGTTACTCTGATACCTAACCCGGTAAGGATCCCACAAGAATTGAGAAATACAGACCAATATATCTAATGAATGTTGATGCAAAATTCCTTAACAAATACGGGACAGAAGAATACAAAGTATATAAAATAATATTCACCTTGACTAAGTGGGATTCATACCAAGGTTGCCTCAATGGTTCAACATATGAAAAAATATTAGTATCATTCGCCACACTGACATTAAAAAGTATAAGAACCACATAATATAGATGATGCAGAAAAAGCATTTGACAGCACCCAAAACCAATTCCTGTTTAAGACACTCAAGAAGATAGGAATGGTGAAAAATTCCTCAATATAATACAATCTATATATGAAAAATGAACTGTCAACATTGTAGTCAATGAAGCAAAGATGAAACAATCC
>NW_022103958.1:150437-151935 GCF_000313985.2 Echinops telfairi | reverse complement strand
TTCAAAGAATTGAAAAAAATGATTACCAACTTCATATGGAGAGGGAAGAAGCCCAGAATTAGCAGAGAACTCCTCAAGAAGGACACAGTGGGAGGTCTTGCTTTCCTTGACTTTGGCACCAATTATATAGCCACAGTGGTCAAAATAGCATGGTTTAAGTATAATGACAAATACTCAAACCAATGGACAAGAACTGAAAACCCAGAAATAAAATCTTCAGCATACAGTAAGCTGATCTTTGTTAAGGGCCCTAAAAATATCAAATGGGAAGCGGATGCCCTGTTTCATAAGTGGTGCTGGAAAAAATGGAGATCTAACTGTAGAAAAATGAAGCAAGACCCATATGTTACCCCAGGCACAAGAATAAACTCAAGGTGGATCATAGACCTTGAGGTAAAATCCCCAAATATTGGGGCCATCAATGGGAGATTTGGGACAAACCTGAGAACTTTGGCACAGGGAATACAGAGGCTATCAGAAATAGGTAAGGAAACACATACAAATGAGACACAAATTGACAAGTGGGATATACTGAAGATAAAACACTGGTGTACACTGAAAGAATTCACCAAGATAGTAATAAGAGAGACCACAGACTGGGAAAACATCTCTAGTAATGACTCATCAGACACAGCAGACAAAGATCTTATTACTAAAATCTACATACTCCACTAGCTCCCAAAAAGAAAACAACTAATTGCCAACTAAAAAGGTGGGCAAAGGACCCGAACAGAAGTTTCAGAAGGGCAGAAATCTGAATGGCAAATAAACATATGAGAAAATGTTCCCTATTATTAGCCATAAAAATGCAAATTAAAACAACTATGAAATATCACCTCACACCCTCAATTTCATACGCAGAACATCCTTTTACAAAACTAACAGAAAAACAATGTAAAACAGATAAAAATCTAAATCTAAAAGAAAGAAGAAAATATCAAAACCTAGAACAAATTTAAATGAATCATGAGGGAGATCAAGTGAAAGTGTCCTAAATTTTAACCATAATGCATCTGCAACAATCCACTTCCCAATGCATTGTGCATGATAGCAAGGCTCTTCACACCCTTAATTCATGGTCAGAGGGGCTTCACTAGGGGCTTAATTCATGTGTATTTCCCCTTCACTTTAAAAAAAATCATTTTATTTGGGGCTTTTACAGCTCATTATATTCCATACATCAATTGTATCAAGCCTATTTGTACATATGTTGCCATTGTCACCTCCAAAACCTTTTCTACTTGAGTTCTTGGTATAAGCTCCTCTCTTTCCCTTACTTCCCCCACCTTCAGACCCTCCTATCCTTCATCAATTATATGGTGTCATTATTTTATATTCTCCCTTCACCAACATTTCCATATTCTCCCTTCACCCACTTTTCTGTTATTCATCCCCTTTGGGGAGAGTTGTGTTCTCTATATCCAAACTTGTGATGGGTACCCGCTCTCCCCTTCTCCCTCCTTGACCAGCCCCCTACCCTCATGCCACCTGAAGGTGC
>NW_022103958.1:145985-147934 GCF_000313985.2 Echinops telfairi | reverse complement strand
CATCAACTTCCCATTTAATGGTTTTGAGGGCTTTGTCAAAAATAATATTTCTGTATGCTGTTGTTTTTATTTCTTTGAGTTCTGTCCTAATCCATTGGTCCATGTGTCAATAATAATACAAGTACAGTCTCTTTAAATAACTGTAGTTGTATAGTAGTTTTGAGATCAGGTAGAGCAACATCACCTACTTAATTTTTTGAGGATTTCTTTGCCTATCCTGGGCTTCTTTCCTCTCTTTCCTTATAAAGTTGGTAATCATTTTTCCCATTTCTTTGAAGAATGATGATGTGACTTATTTTTGGATTGTGTGCAACCTGTAAATTGTTTAGGTAATGTTGAAATTTTCACATCTTAAGTAATATAAACAATATTCGGTCTTCCTATCCAGGAAGAGGGGGTGTTCTTCCATTTGTGTAGATCCCTTCTGGATTATTGTTGTAATATTCTCTAGACTTCTTCATATAGGTCTTTTTTGTTCGTTGTTTAGCTTTATTCCTGAATATTTCAGCTTCTGCATGGTGATTGTGAATGGTATTGTTTCCTTGATGCCTTTTTTTCAGCATTTCCATGCCTGGTGTATAGGAAACCAATTGATTCCTGCTAGTTAATCTTGTATCTTGCTATACCACTGAACTCCCTATTGTTTCCAGTAATCTTATTGTGGACACCTTGTGATCCTCAATATATATAATTATATCTTCTGTAAATAGTGAGATTCTCTCTTCTTAGCCTAGTAGTACTCGCTTGATTTCTTGCAATTGTCTTATTGTACTGCTAGGGCTTCCAGCACAATGTTGATTAAGGGTAGGGATAAGAAGACTCATTGTTGGTTTCCCTGACTAATTGGAAATGTTTTCAGCTAGTCTCTATGAGGTGCTGGTTTTTCATATATGGATTTTATTGTATTGAGAATTGTCCCTTCTCTTCCTATCTTCTTCACAATTTTTATTAGGAATGGGTGTTGAATATTATCTAATTCTTTTTCTAAATCAATTGACATGATCATATGGCTGTTGTTTTTTTCCTTGTTAAAATGGTGGATTACTTTATTTGTCTCTCTAATGTTGAACTATCCCTGCCTTCCTGGTATTAATCCCACTTGATCATTATGTATTTTTATTTTTTAAATAGTATGTTGGATTCTATTAGCCACAGTTTTGGTGAGAATTATTGCATATATGTTTATGAGAGCTGGAGGTCTATAGATCTCATTCCTTGTGGAGCCTTTGCCCTGTTTTGACATCAGGGTTATGTTGGCTTCAAAGAATGTTTTTGGAAGTTTGTTGTCCCTTTCTATGTTGTGGAAAGGTATGTGTAGGATTGGCGTCTCATATGAGGCAGCTTGATTTTCTCCAGGAACACCTTTGGGGACAGAATTGATTAGCTGGGAATAGGAACACCTGTTAAAGTATTTGCCTAAAGGATGGAAGTTTGAATGTCCCCTTTTATGGCCAAAAAATCTTGCTCTGGCAAAGATTACAATTAAGTAAACCAATTGGAGCATATCTACATTGGGTTGCCATGAGTAGAATTCTACTTCACTGCCATGGATAGGGTTTAGTGTGATAGCTATTTCACATGAATTAGTTTATATATATATAACAGGGTCTGTTATATACTTTAAAAACATAAAATCAAAACAAAACTATGGCATGATAACATCATTTCTTGCATCCTAGATTGTAAATATTTCATTTCACCTGGGATTTAATAAACAGATAATTTATTTTCCCTTGTTAAATTTCCCCAGTGACTATGCTTGTGAGTCTGTGGCATCATTTAGACCTCAAGCAGACTGGACAGAGTTTGTGTTGTTTTGTTCCTTTTCTTGAATTGCACCTTAACTCTACTCATTGGGGAATATGTGGAGCATTGTTGGTAATTAGCAGGAACATCAAGGCTTTTAAAAATTTCTCTCTGATGAATTGGGATATGGGATTTAATTACAT
>NW_022103958.1:143445-145560 GCF_000313985.2 Echinops telfairi | reverse complement strand
TGTTGTGAAGTGCCATTGAATGGGCTTCCACCCATAGTGGCTTTATGCAAAATAGAATAAAACACTGTCTCCTGTGCTAGCCTCACTATTTTTTCTATGCCTAAACACATTGATGAAGTCACTGCCCTTCCACTTTACCAACCATGATTTCCATCTTCATGGACTGGTTTCTCCTGACAAAATATCCAAAGTACTGGCCTTAGATACTACAAATAAAGAGCTGTTTATTTCAAGTGAAAATTTCATCTCTCTTAAAATAGAACCTTGGAATGAAACTATCAGATTATTTTTTAAAGGTATTCAATTATACTTAAATTTCAGACAAAAGAGGACTAATTTTTAATATAAGTATTTTCATGTAATGTTTTATTATCAAGCTACTTTTCTTTGAAACATTTTTGGCATGCCTTTAGAGTAAGTATGCAGCATACAATATATGATAACTTGAGCATCATATTAAGAATAGCATATCCACTCCAAAAACTCAATTTGCTCTCATTTTCATGGTTTCAATGGATAGTTTGTTTAATGTGTTCACCTTGGTGCACAGCTTACTGATAGGTCTGATGTTTCAAAAGGACATTTTAAACAGTTTGGGTAGACTGACATATATTTTGTGGTCCTAAGCTTCAATTATGGACAACTCACTGAACCCCAAATAATTCCACTTGATTTCACTATAACTTCACTTTTTCCTCTTTTGTCTGCCCTAATGGTTACCACCAAATATAGGTATTTAAATGTGTTAATTAAAGAGTGGCACAGAACAAAATAAAAGAAGTGAGAACAAGTTCTAGATATTTTGTCCCAGAAAAGAAGGTGAGGTGATCAAATTATTCAGATATCCTCAGCAAGAGCAGTAACTGACTGTAACACGTGACATTGATCCATTACACATTAGGTGTGTGTTGAGGACTTTCAAGTGGCAGAATTAGTACTGAGGTCTGAATTCCTGTGATCAATCCATGATAGCAAATCCTAAGATGAACAAATTGCAGATCAGAATTTCAAAGAGCAGACTTTTTTTTTTTTAATGTATAAAGAAAAAGTAAAACACACTCACTAATCTCCAGTTGCCTGTACTCAATCTGTTGAGTCAGGATTGAAAATTTGAAAGAAAAAAAAAAAGAAGAGATCCTTGGTATGCTGCTAAGTTCTTGTATGTTTTTGGCAGCTCCAACATTATAAAGTATAGTAGCAGATATATGCTGTAATGGTTCTGGACTGAAGTTAATCCAGGTTATAGGCTTAATACACTAAGTACACATCCAAGCACACATTCATATGAAAACAATCTTGTTGGAGGTCCCTGAAATGTCTTGTGTGAGAGTTGTGCCCAATAACCCTTTCCATCTTGCATTTTGTGCAACTTAATATTTTGAACGCCCTTGGCTATCACCATTAAAACTCTGATGCTTGCAGGGTCTTTGTTTTTCTTGTTGGGGACCCTGAAAACCTGAGCAGTTCTAATGATAATTCATGGGAATTAGGTTACAGAAGCCTCACTACCTCCAATCATTGAACTTCAACTTTGTTTTTCTGATTTTCCATGTAAAACTAGATACAGTAGATTGAGAGGTAAAATTGATATATTTTCAAAGCATAGTGGCATTCTCTTTAATTTCAGCATTGTATAATTACAGAAACAGACAATTGTACCTCCTTTGATCTAGCCTGGTTATCAGACAGAGAGTATTATAGAGATGATTAAAGTAGATTAAAATGATAAATTTTACTTGAATGGTTAAAATCTAGTCATTTGATCTCTCTTTTGATACATTTTAGGTTAGATTGCTTTTTACTACTTTCTCTGTTCATCTCTTCAATTTGGGACTTATCTTGGTTGTATTTTGTTATTTGGGGTAGCCTTCTTCACTTTCTGTTATTTTTCTATATAGAGTTGGGCATAGGAAACCCAGGATGGGTGAATCTGTAGAAATCGTAACTAGATATGGTTCCTGAGGTAATAGGAAGGGAGGTAGTGAAGTAGATCGAGATGGTAGAACAGTGATTGAAAAGAATGAACTATTGCATTATGTCCAAGTGATTTGGGGAAGATATCATAGAAAATGTGTTAAAAGCTAGTGTGATATTTCCTTTGAAGTATAATATTCT
>NW_022103958.1:140169-142353 GCF_000313985.2 Echinops telfairi | reverse complement strand
CCTGCAGGGTCATTAAGAATCAGAATAGACTCCACAGCAGTGTACTTTTGGTTTATGGCTTGTTTCAATCATTTAAAAGCAGACCTTCAAACTTGTCTTTCCCAATTCCGTCCTGACATCATTTAAAAACAAAACAAAAAAACCCCACACAACTCACTGTCATTGATTCAATTTTGACATGCAGTGAATCCATAGGAGAGGGCAGACGTGCCTCTGATTGTTTCTGAGATTGTAACTCTCCTGTGAAGACACTCATGGTTCTGAGCTGGTGACCTTTGTGGTGAGCAGCCCAATGTGTAACCACTATGCCAAAGTCAAATATAGCAGTATCCCCACTGAAACCTCTGGTTGATCCCGTTCTTTGAATGTGGGTAGCTCTCTGGATTCCTGGCAATAATCCAGTCTTTATGTATAAGCATTCTAAGGGCTCACTCAACTCTTCCATAGATATCATTCTAGGATTCTGACATATCATTTATTTCCATCTGGTTACTGAGATTAATCTTCCATAGTTGAAAAGAAATAAAAGGGAATGGAGAGGGGATGGGGGCACATTCTCTCATCCTTTTAACTTTGTTGTACATGACAGAAGCAGTTTAAATCATTCCCAAGCCCCACTTTCTAGGCAACAATGAATTGTCTATAAATCAGACTTTGTAACTGGGAACTCCTTATAATTCCTCATTTGGCATTTCTCATTTATGATAATAGTAAAATCTACTTTCCCTTGAATTATGCCTAATATTAACCAATACTAGACTCTAGATCAGAGTAACACTAGTTGTGGTATTTATACTCATGTGTCCAACAGTCTGAGGCTTGATTCTCCATGATCTGGCTGTCATGTAGTGATTTGATTTCACAATTATCAAATTAAATTATTAATGATGCAGTTGGCATGGAATGATGAGCTCCATGTCCATTGTGGGATTTCATGTGGTCATTCATAGCTTTTGTCTCATTTCAATTTTTGCATACTGCCCTCTTTTTTTGAAACATAACAATATTGATACATGTGGACTGGGAGCATTTGAGATGATAAACATATATTTGCAAAATTACTGAATTGATGTCCTAATGGGTTATACTGAGTTTCCTACCCATGCTCCAGTTAGGGGTAGTAAAATCTTTTACAGCTCTATTTTAGCTTAAAATAAGATGTGATTATTTTTCCATTTTTAATATAAATTAAATGTCTTCAGTTGCTCTACAAGTAATACAATCTGTTTAGTAAATACCATGCACAAGCTAATATCAAACTTTCCTCTTCTTCCTAGACTATATGGGTCAACAGAATCTATCCATACCGACTGAATTCATTTTAATGAGAGTCACAAAGCGACCTGAGCTGCAGTTCCCACTCTTTGGCCTCCTTCTCATCATCTACATGATTACACTGATGGGCAATCTGGGCATGATCATCTTGACCAAGGTGGACTCCCGCCTACACACACCTATGTATTTCTTTATCAGAAACTTGGCCTTGATTGATCTTGGTAATGCTACTGTTATTTATCCCAAGGTGTTAGCAAGTTTAGCTTCCAATCAATATGCCATTTCCTATTATGGATGTGCAGTACAGATGGCCATCTACCTAGTGTGTATTATCTGTGTACTCTATGTTCTGGCCGCCATGGCTTTTGACCGTTTTGTGGCCATCTGTAACCCTCTGCTCTACAATGTCATCATGTCTCAGAGACTCTGCCATGTGCTCGTGGGCATTCCATACCTCATCAGTATTTTTCAGTCGGTGTTCATCACCAGTAAGACTTTCACCTCAACCTTATGTGGTACTAATGTGGTCAGTCATTTCTACTGTGATGGTGCTCCCTTTATGCTTTTGCTCTGCTCAAATGCCCGAGAAATTGAACTCATAATCATCACTTTT
Source organism: Echinops telfairi (assembly GCF_000313985.2). NCBI lineage: Eukaryota > Metazoa > Chordata > Mammalia > Afrosoricida > Tenrecidae > Echinops > Echinops telfairi. The sequence continues at coordinate 140,465 of NW_022103958.1, read as the reverse complement.
TCAGGATTTAATGTGATTTCCACCCTTGTAGTCATTCTCACGACCTATGTGCTTATACTGAAAGCCATATTTCGAATGCATTCCACTGAGGGAAGGAAGAAGGCTTTCTCCACCTGTGGTTCTCACCTGACGGTGGTGGTTGTGTTCTATGTGTCATTGTTATATATGTACCTCCAGCCTGAATCTGCTCACTCTTCTGATAATGAAAAAATAGCCTCTGTGTTTTACACTTTATTCATCCCCACGCTTAACCCATTCATATACAGCTTAAGGAACAAAGAGGTAAAGAATGCCTT
>NW_022103958.1:136722-138915 GCF_000313985.2 Echinops telfairi | reverse complement strand
TGCATCATTGTAATATCTCTTTTATCTCTCATTCTCTCGATGACTTTAATATAATACTTATATATCTCAACCATACAATTGTGCTTACTAAACCCTTGGGTAGTAGTAGTGGTGGGGGCTGGCCCCCTACCCACCCCAAACTTAATACTACACTCATTAATAAAACCAAAACCAAACCCACTGCCAATGAATTGATTGTGATTCACAGGAACCCTATATAGTGTTTTTGAAGTTGTAAATCTATACTAGAGCAGCTAATCTGTCTTTCTCTCTTAGAACAGCTGCTTTGAAGCACCGACCTTTTCAATTGTAGTCCAATGCTTACTTGACGGCACCACCATATTTAATTGTAGAGAATGTTTAAAAAGGTTGTATTAGTCAGGGTTGACTAGAGAAACAAATTTATAGACATTTATGTGTGTATATGAAAGAACTTTATATAAAAGAGGAATTGTATATTGAAAAAACATCTTAGCCCAGTCCAGATCAAGTCCATAAGTCTGATATTATCCCATATGTCCCATACGAGTCTATAAATTCCTCTTTAGACTCACACAATGCATTCAATGATGCCGAATGCAGATCACAGGCCAGTACGTGGAAAACCCTGTGGATCCAGTAGTGGTGAAAGCATCTCAGAGCTGGTGTATGTCTCCACATTGCTTCTCCAGCTCCAGGGCTCTGGTTCCATCAGCAAAGCTCCACATGGCTTGTCAACAGGAATGTCTCACAAAGAGAGTGGGTTTGACTTCAAGACCCAGTCTAGATCATGTCCATATGTCTGATATTAACCCATGTGTCCAAAACTCCTTTTCATACTCACACAACACATGCTGTGATGCGGAATGCAGGCAAACCACGGCCAGTGGATGGAAAAGCTTGTGGGTACAGTGGTGATGGAAGGAGCCCAGAGCTGATGTGGGTCTCTGTGTGGCTCCTCCAGCTCAAGGGCTCTGGCTCCATCAGCACAGCCCCACATGTTTTGTCAGCTGGAACCCAAAGCAGAGAATTTTGTCTGGCCTCCAGTGAGCTATTTATCTCCATCATGCCTTCAAATGAGGTCATCAAGCTTAGACGTGATTGACAGGCTATACCCCACCCCTTCACTCTTTTTTCCCTTGCTGTTGTTTTTTTTTAAATCATCTCATTGGGGGCTCGCACAACTACCATCACAATCCATATGTGCAGCCATTGTGTCAGGCATATTTGTACATTTATTTCCCTCATCATTCTCAAAACATTTGCTTTCCACTTGAGCCCTTGGTACCAGCTCCTCATTCCTTCCCCTTCCTCCTCGCTTCCCCCTACCCCATGAACCCTTGATAATCTATAGATTATTATTATTTTGTCATATCTTGCACCATCTAATGTCTCCCTTCACCCACTTCTCTGTCCGTCCCCCAGAGAGGAGGTTATATGTAGATCCATGTAATCGGTTCCCCCTTTCTCCCTCACATTCCCTCCACCCTGCCAGTATCGCCACTCTCACCACTGGTCCTGAGGGGTTCATCTGTTCTGGATTCCCTGTGTTTCTAGTTCCTATCTGTACCAGTGTACATCCTCTGGTCCAGACGGATTTGCAAGGTAGAATTGGGATCATGATAGTGTGGAGGAGGAAGCATTCAAGAACTAGAGGAAAATTGTATATTTCATGATTGCTACACTGCACCCTGATTGACTTATGTCCTCCCCGCAGCCCTTCTGCAAGGGGACATCTAATTTCCCACAGATGGGCCCTGGTTCCCCACTCTGCACTCCTCTCTTTCACAATGCTATGGTTTTGGGTTTTTTTTGGTATTAGGTGCCTGATCCCTGATCCCTAGGACTCCTTGTGATTTCACAGTCTGGTGTGCTTCTTCCATGTGGGCTTTCTTGTTTCTCAGTTACATGGCCACTTGTTTATCTTCCAGCCCATAGGACCCCAGATTCTATATCTTTTGATAGCCAGGCACCATCAGCTTTCTTCACCACATTTGTTTGTGCACCCGTTGTCTTCAGTGATCGTGCCAGGAAGGTGAGCATTTCAGACTGCCGAATAGTGAGAACAAAGTGTTCTTGTGTTAAGGGAGTACATGAGTAGGGGCCACTGTCCATCTGTTTCCTTTATACTAAACCTATATATGTATGGACATAGATCTATTTCTCCCTCATTGTATATAAATATATTTACATCTGTATATGCCTGTATTTAGA
>NW_022103958.1:133960-136300 GCF_000313985.2 Echinops telfairi | reverse complement strand
ACTGAGTACAACGAAGCAACAATAGAAAGTAAAGCAATAGCTACAACAACAACAACAACAAAGAAAAAATACATATAAATAATTCAGGGTCTATTTGTTGTCCTTTACAAGTGCTTTCCAGTCGAGTCTGATGGTGTGCCATGCCCTGGCCCCATATCTATCCCTGGGGACTTCATTGCTCTGCTCCCCTCCCTGCTCTGCTGCATGCCCCCAGTGGCTGTCTTCGGCATAGTGGGCTCAGGGCGGGCACAATTCCCTTTGTGTGTCTCTAGTGTTGTCCCAAATGGTTCTATGGGTCAAGGAGGAACTCTGTGTCCCATGGTGAGGCCAGGCTTGTGGTCATCTCTGTGTATTGCTGCTCTGAGCAGAAACATTGTCTTCAGGGCTTGGTGAACCAAGATGTGCTTCACTTTTTTTTCCCCCTTCCCCTTTCATTGGCTCCTGTGTGTTCTGATCAAACAAGTCCTTCTTGAGCTGTAGCTTCAGTGCTGTCCTCTGAAGTGAATTCTTCTAAGGAGAGAGTGTGGTGCTGTCCACTTAGTTGGCAATGGGGCCGGCCCCTCAGGCCTCTCTATCGGTTCCCTGCTTCATGTCAGTGTGTTGCATTCTTATCTTGGAGCACCGGGTTGGAGTCAGGTCCCTCTTTGCCTTTAGAGACACAGTCAACACCCTCCCCCTGTGTGGGTTAGTGCCGTGTACCCCTTGCTACCCATGTCTTTTTTTCTCCCCTCCTTTTTAGTGGGCGACCATATGTATCCCATATGTATCCCTGAGTTTATTCTGGCCCCTTCCATATCACCTGGACCTCACCCTAGGGACGTATTTTTACAGTAGCTTTTTCCATGTGCCCCTTTTGAATTTTTTGAGCTACCTCAGCAGACTCATGTAGCTTCACTTCTTCCTTCCTCAGACAAATACCTTTGATGTCCTTTCTTCACTTTATATTGTTTGCTAGAATCTCAAGTACAATGTTAAATAGGAGTGGCAGCAAGGGACATCCTTGTCTAGTCACCTTTTTCAGAAGAATTAATCTCATCTTTTCTCCATTGAATATCACATTGGCTGTTGGTTTTTCATATATAGCTTGTATTATATATTGAGGAACTTTCCTTCCATTCCTATATTCTTGAGTGGTTTAAACATGAATTACTGTTGGAAGTTGTCAAATGCTTTTGCCTCATCTATCAATATTATCATGGGGCTCCTTTACTTTTTATTTTCAATGTGACAAATAAAACTAATGGTCTTTGATATGTTGAACCATTCCTACATCCCTGGTATGAATCCCCGCTTGGTCATGGTGAATTAATGGTCTTATATACTTTTGTATTCTGTTGGCTAGTATTTTGTTAAGGATTTTTGCACTGATATTCATTAGGGAAATTTGTCTGTAGTTCTCAATTCTTGTGGGATCCTTGCCTGGTTTAGGTATCAGAGCTTTACCAGCTTTACAGAAGGAATTTGGGAGTTTGCCATCTTTTTTTATGCTCTGGAAGAGTTTGTGTAGGATTGGTGTCAGTTCTTCCTTGAGTGCTGTAAACCCATCTGGTCCAGGGGATTTTTTGTTGATAATACCTTGATAACCTTCTCTATTTCTTCTATTGATATGGGTCTGTTGAGGTTCTTGACGGACATTAGGGATAATCTAGGGAGGGATAGTTTTTCCAAGAATTTGTCCATTTCTTCCAAGTTGTTACTTGCTACTGTGTTGCCTCTTATTCATGGAAATATTATGTATAAGAGAGCATTACATTTTCTGGTCCTTTGCCAATTTGAAGAGGATACCCGATAGCATAGTGGGTTACAAGATGGGGTATTAATACAATGTTGTAGGTTAAAACAAACCAGATGCTCCTTTGGAGAAAGATGAGGTTTAGTGCTTGCTCCCTTAAAGACTTACAACATCGGAATCCCACGAGATACTTTTAACCTGCTCTGTAGGGATGCTATGAGTAAGAATAAACTCTATGACAGAAAATTTGTCTTTGTTTCTCTAACTTTGGAACTATTGGCATATTTTAGTCTATTGTAACATCTTAATCACTCTAATTTTTTTATGCTTACTCAGTGTAAATCTTTGCAGAAAAATACTTGTTATATTTCAAATTTTTGTTCCTTTTAAACAAGTATTTTCTTGTATTTTTTTCATCTTAGACACATAAATAAAGAATGTAATTATGAGGGAGAAAACACAACTGAATACCAGTGTATTTCAAAAGGCAAAGTTTTCACTTTCTATTTTCTCTTAGCATAGAATTAAATCTAAGAAAAGCGTGTCACCTCATAAATATGATGACTTCTCAGACAAGCAGGCAGATAGATTTGCTAAAGAAATGACAG
>NW_022103958.1:114973-133170 GCF_000313985.2 Echinops telfairi | reverse complement strand
AGATCAATTTGTCCTTATACGAGCCCATGTTACTTTCAATTTTCTCTCCAGCACCATAATTCGAATGCATTGATTCATCTTTGTTATTCAATATGCAACTTTCACATGCACATAAGGCAATGGAAAATACCATGGCTTGGTTCAGGAGCACCTTAGTCCTCAAAGAAACATCCTTGCCCTTTAATACTCTAAAGAGGTCTTTAGAAGGATACCTTAAGTAATATATAGTCATGTGTCTATTAGGTATATATAATATATATGGTGCATTTTATTTATCATGTTACTTGCTTTATCTCTGTGAGTAATAAATTACATAAATTACATTACTCTGTGAGTAATAAATTACATTTATTAAATTTTATTTGTTTTCTACTTTATCAAGCTTTATCAAGATACTTGCTTTATCTCTGTGAGTAATAAATTACATTTATTAAATTTTATTTGTTTTCTACCAATTCATGTGATTTGCACTTGTGGGAGCCATTGCTGACACACCACACAAAGCACCAACAAGCCCCTTTTGGGTTAATGCTAAGCAAATTCATGTTACAATACTAGGACATTAATAAAGGAGACATGTTTCCGCTGCCATAAATCTCTAATTTTTATTGATTTTTTAATATTGTGAACTGCATATTAACTAGTCCTGTATTATTACTGTCTTCTTAAGATCAGCTTGAACTTTTGAGGCTTTCCTCCCCTAACTACTTGGGTGTTCAAGACTTCTTAAAGTGAAAAGCAAGTATGTCACCTTGTGGACAGAAGTTCACCTGATCCAAATCATGGATTTTCAACTGCCTTGTGTGCCTGTGAAAGTTGGGCAATTTATAACCAAGAATACAGATAAATTGATGCATTTGAATTATGGTGCTGCCATAGAACATGGAAAGTACTGTGGCCTGCCGGAAGAGCAGACAAATGTGCACAACGCAAATGCTCCTTACAAATGAGGACAGCTAGCTTTCAGCTCATCATGTACTTTGGACATGTATCAGCAGGGACAATTCCCTAGAAAATGACATCATGCATGCTAAAGTAGAGGGCCAGCGGAAAAGAGGAAGACTATCAAGGAGATGGATTAACACAATGGCTACAAGAATGGGCAGAAATGTAACCGTTTTGAGCATAGCACAGGTCCAAAATGTGTTTGTTTCTGTTGTACATTGGATCAAAATGAGCCAGAACTTACTCAAGGCACCTAACCACAACAAAGTGCAGGTGTTATAAATTGTGTCTCTTCAAAATATGGATATAATCCCATTGGGATATAGGTTTTCCTTTGCTTATTAAAAATGATATATCAAGGTGGGGTGTTTTTTAATGCTATCAATTGTGAGATGTAAAAGGAGCAGAATAGCAGTGATACAAGCAGCCTAAAAAGAACGAATAAGAGATGCCATGTGGAAATATTCTAGGAATGCAAAGAAAAACATTAGAAAGCCATGGCAAAGTTTCCTAAGAGCAGACAAAGGTAACCTTCTCTTAAAACTGATGTTCTCCCTTCGAATTCTAGCCCTTTTAAACTGTGGGGGAAAAATTCCAGGTCTTTCAAATTTTAATTATCCATCTGGGGTATTTCTGTTATAGTAAGAAAGAAAGACAGTGAATAAAGAACTAAATCATGCTTTCCTTCTGGGAATTCAACAATAACCCTATGCTCTGACCGTGTTAGAACCCTACTGTCTACTAGGCTGGTGACCTCAGGAATCATTCAGTGTAGCTTTCTCATCATTCTTTTCACAGCCTTGTAGAGTTTTACTTTAGCCACGCCTGATCTTAAATTCAGTCCAAAATTGAAAGGGATCAATTGTAGCTATTATTTTATAAATATTTCCTGATTCAAAAATAACTTATTTGGCAAATTTCAGCTACCTCAGCCTCCACCAAAGTCCAATACATTTTTCCTCATTTCAAGAAGCTATTCTTTGTTCAAAGTTCCCTGAAAACCAGGAGCTTCCAGGATGACAGAGATGGTCTTATTTCAAGTCACCACAAACACCATGGGGTTGGACTTCCTTGTTCTCTATTTTTTCAGAATCAAACTCAAGCTGTATGATATCTGAATTTCTTTGCCCTGCATTTTAATTTGCACTGGCTTAAAAAAAGCCATTTTACATAAGTGGAATTTTCAGGGTCATGGAGACAGATGTTCCTATATTCCCTTACTCCCTTGGACTAATCATGTCCCTGTGTTCTAAATTTCATCATTCTCTTTTCTTCTGCACCTGGAGTAACCGGCGGTTTGCCCCTTGATCCTCAAAACAAAAAGACACAGTTATACTTGAGTCCACTCTGATTCACAGCAAACTCATTAGTGTCAGAGTAGAACTAAACTCCATCAACTTTTTTTGTTCTTTGCTTTTTTCCTTATGTCTAATTTTTCCATACCTTATTGTAATCAGTTCAGATATTTCCAGCTAGTATTGAACTGACCACCATTTGTTAGGAATTTGAAAAGCTAGTGTAGAGAATATGACTGAACTCTTCTGCCTTCTTCACAAGAGTGAACGAAAATCACTCCATATAGGGTTGCTATGAGTTGGAATCAACTCAATGGTAGTGAGTATTCATCTATCTATCTATCATCTATCTATCTATCTATCTATCTATCTATCTATCTATCTATCTCAGTATTAGATTGTATTGAGCATCAAACAACAGTGGAAAATCTTCATGCTGGGACATTTGTCATGGTAACACATTACATTATAACAATTCATAATTATTTACCATACTAAAGGAAAAGGTAAATATACAAGTAACTCAAAATTTTGTAAAAAATTAGATAAACAAAACTATCAAAATGTAAAATTATTTTTTCTACATGTTCTCTTTCTACCTATATACACATCTGGAAATGTGTCTGCCTAATCCTTCCCTAAAGGATCCCTGGTGGCATAATAGTTATGCATTGAGCTGCTATGTGTATGTTTGGTGGTTCAAAATCACAAACAACTCCAGAGGAGAAAGACTGGGTTTATTACTCCCGTAAACAGTTATAATCTCAGAAATCCATGGGGAGACACTATGAGTCAGCATGGCCTCCATGGCAAAGAATCTGGTTTTGAGATTAACCCTTCCCCTACAAATTCTCTGCTCTTCAATTTCATACCCCTTCAAAACCGTAGTTTGGCACCCTCAAGTGACTCGTCATGATCCGTGTAAGTCTTCAGTGGATCTGGAGAACAAAGAGAATTGTGAAAGTACAAGATTAGGGCAGTATGGTGCACGCAGACAAATGTGCCAGTGAGATTCTTGCTACCCCAGAATAATGAGCAGGTGACGGAAATGATTTATTGATGCAACTTTTCTGGAATCTTTTTCCTTACCCTTATACTTTCAAATTGCCTTAAAAATGCATCATAATAAATGCCAATGATAGTACTCTCTCAATGAGAAATTCTACCAATATTTACATTTTGCAATCCCCCTAATTGTCAAAATGAACTACTGAGCTGACTTCTGCCTTGAATATAATTAGCTCATCCTTACCTGTAGGAAGTCCCTATTCTAATTTGCAAACTTTTTTTTTTAAGACACCCAAGGAGATTAACATGAATAACTGAGAGGCCATTCATGTATGGGCTAGAATCTTTAGCAATACTTTTGGTTGATCCTCATCTATCACTGATTTGTGTATTATGGCAAAGTGAAATGAGGTTTTAATCTTAAGTATTCTAGTCACCTTATAATTTCAAAAAATTTATATAGCATAATTATATAATTATATGTAACTACAGAAGCTCAATGTCTTCTGAATGTAAGAACACCCATTGACTTTAAGTAGATTCTGACCCATGGTGACCCCATGTGCACAGAATAGAACTGTGTTTCATCAGGTTTTCAATCCAGGTCTTCTGAGTTCCTTCTGAGCGTACAGTTAGCGGTAGAATGTGTTACCCATTTTCACCACCCCTTGAATCCAGAAAGGATGTAGTATGGTAAATATATGCGTTAAGTAATGGGATTAACAGGTATGAATAAAAGACAGTCCCTGAAAAATATTACTCTTGGTAATAAATTCAAAGAAAATTCCTGTGAAGTGATGATGGTGATGTGAATTATTTCATCCTTTTGTGCATCTGCTCCAAATTTATTATTTTTCTAGACTGTGTAAGTGATTGGGCACCTTTACATTCCTCTAGATTGCATGAGACTTTATTGATCACTCATGTTTTGATACTGTTGTTGATTTCCCCCTTTCTTCCTTTCACTTGAGAATAAATAGGATGTTCCAGATAATTAGAAGGCACATCAAGGGAATGTTTAATTCCCTAAGAACATATGGTTATACATAGTCAAATATAGGCCAATTCCTTAGGGAGCATCCCAAAGGAGAAGGAAACCATATATTCATTCCTTGCAAAGAAAACAAAGGAACCACTTCAGAAAATCAAATCAAATTCCTTATGAAAGGTGAGTGGACCTGAATTGTCTTTGATTCTGATTTTGGTCATTTACAACACCCCCTGATTGCAGCTGCATCATGGCCATTAATACACGATCAGTTTTAAGTTTGCTATGAAAATGTAATTAGCCTTTTATTAACTATGAGTTCATGTAACTCTATAGTATTTTCAGAACCATAAATCCTATAAGTTAAGAATTCAAGTTTATTTCTTTGGTGGGAACTAGCAGTGGCATTTGATTACGGCAAAGGGAGGTCAGTTCCTGAAATACCTAAAAAATGTCATCACCAGATTAGCATAATAACATCTAGTTAAGGGTAGATTTATTTTGGACATATCATCATAAAAGACCAATTCCTCAAAAGAACATATACTTGGTAAAGCAGAGGGCCAACAGCATGGGAACTAGGATCCATCAATGAAGTGCGTGACACCGCAGGCACAAGGAAGGACCCACAGACCTGCAATCCTGAGGATGGCACAGCAATGGTCACCACTGTATTCTCTCACACCCAGGATCACAATAATTCACAACAAACTCAATAGCAACAAATAATACAAAATTAAGGTAAAGATGCCCAGTAGTGTGCAGAAGACCAGATGCATTTGAATTTAATAAAAAATATTTTCATATTGTACATATGCCCATGGCAATATTTGGTTATTAGATATTCTTTTAGATCATGTTTGTCCAACAAAATATTTCCTCAACATGGAATATTATTAGTATAAGTATGTATCATGGATTATTTGGTGAATATTTAAATATTTTACATGAGAATCTCTCTTAAAATATTCCATTTTTGTTGTTATAGAGCATCATCATCATGTTTATCTCTTGTTTACTTTATAATTTGGTTACAACTGTTTTTTTTTTCAGAATGAGCATTATAAAATGATGCAATAGGCTAATGAACTATTAGCCTATTGTTATTATTTTTAAGAGTCACGATGGTATTAATAATCACTCCAACTTAAATAATTCTTAGCTGTGGTTCCCATATCTGAGATTAAAAAAAAAATTATTCACTTCAAGCTGTTTGGTTTAATGACAGTTCTCCAGATTTATGTGAAATGCATGTACTTACATGTACAGAAACATTCTGATAATTGTGTTCCAAAAAATGGGAAATTGACTACAGTAAAAGAATTTTGATATCTTCAAAGGGAGATTATGACTAGCTCTAGATTTCAGTTATTCTCTGCCCCATCTAGGACCTTGATGAGGTCCCATAAGGATCTACCTGATAGCTTAGCTCTCTGCTGCATTATTTGTTGCTAAGTGCCCTGCAATTAATGCTAAGTCATAAACCATGCCCAACAGAATGAAACGCTACGCAGCCTTGCACCATCCTCAAAATCATTTTTGTTCTTGAACTCAGTGTTGCAGTCACTGTGTTAATCCATCCCACTGAGGAAGCTCCTCTTTTTCACTGACCCTCTACTTTCCCAAGCATGATGGCTTTCACCAGAGATTGGTCTCCATTGAGTCCATGCCCTAGGTCTGTGATATGAACTCTAATTGACCACATTTCTAAGTATAATTCTAGTTGTATTTCTTTTGAAATAGATTTGTTCACACTTCTGGTAATAAGAGGTGTATTAAATTTTCAACAACAATAACATTAATTTTCAATGGCCTCAGTTTTTCTTTTGTTTGCCTTGTACATCGTTCAACTTCTACACATATAAGAAGTGAATGAGAACACCATGACTTGGGCCAGGGGCACCTTATTCCTCAAGGTGACATCTTTACTTTTTACATGTGAAAAAAGTCTTTTGCAGAAGGCTTGTCCAATGAAATATATATTTTGATTTCTTGACCGTACTCTCCATTGATGTTGTAGAATTCCAGAAATTAAGAGTTTTTAACCAATTATGTTATGAGTGCCAAATTACATATTCTAAATGCTTTATAAATTTTTCAACTGCATTTTATTGTCATAGAAACATATAATTAGATATTCCAAATCTCTGTATACTAATATAAATCTTTGATTATTAGTAGGAATCAATACAGATCCTTTGATCTAGAAGATTATGCAAATTTGAAGGTTTCTATTTTAAAAATGAAATATTCTTTTAAATACAGATTGAAGCAGAAATGTGAATATTTAGTTTGATTGGAAATCTAGGTTATTGAAAAAATATCTTGGTTATAAATGTAATAAATTCTATAAATATAAATTTTCATGAAATAAATTCAAGACATAGTTCAGTACAGTGGGTAATAGGCATGCTCTTACAAGGTATTCTAAGTAGCCATGGTGGTTTACACATTGAACTGATAACCAGGTCAGCAGTCCAAGCATACCAGATTCTCTGAGGGAAAAAGATGAGACTTTCTGTTCCTATAAAGATGGACAACAGAAAAGTGGGTGAAGGGAGAAGTCAGACAGGGAAAGACATGACAAAATAATAATTTACAAATTATCAAGGGCTCATGAGGGAGGGGGGAACAGGGAGGGAGGGGAAAAATGAGGACCTGATGCCAGGGGTTTAAGTGGAGAGCAAATGTTTTGAGAATGATGAGGGCAATGAATGTATAAATATGCTTTACACAATTGATGTATGTATGGGTTGTGATAAGAGTTGTATGAGCCCCTAATAAAATGATTTTAAAAAAAAGAATGACAGCTCAGAAACGTATAGGAGCAATTCAAGCCTGTACTAATTGTCAATCAGTCAGGATTGCCTCAATGATGTTGAGTGTGCTTTTTGATTGATGCAAGGTATTCATACACCAGAAAATACATTAATAAATAGTATATGACATTGGTTATGAATCCCAGAATAAAACTTCTTATCCTCACATAAAGTGTTATAGATAAAATGCCCAATTATTTGGGCCCAGAAATACTTGCTGACATGCCAAGGGAAACCAGAATTGGATGACGTGTAATGAAAGGGTCAGTATGGTAAGAGAGAGTGCGTGTAATTGATCACAGTTCAGCATTTTGGAAGAGGGAAGAGCAAAGGAGGTGCTGAAAAATTTAAGGTTCATTAAATTCATGTCATCTCCAACATTGTCTTTAAGAATATCAATATCCGACAACTATTCTTAGACAAAAATGGGAAAGGTTCTAAGGTAAAATGATGATGTTACTCTGTAGATCAGAAAAACATAATATTTCCATATAAGCAAAACTATGTGTTTGTTACTAATGAATATAAATAGCAAATACTGATGGCTGTTTTACAATCTATGTTATGTCAGTAAGGTAAACATTAGGCTGTTAACCAAAAACCACTGGGCTGAACCAAAAGTTCAGTGGTTCTAACTCACTAGTCAGACACTGACAGATGACGCTGTGTGTTCTAATAAAGATTACAGCATTTAGAACTACATGGGGATGTTCTACTCTGTTCTACAGCATCACTAAGTTGGAATCATTTTAACAGCAATGGCTATGTGTCTATATAATGTATTTCTTCTGAATCTCTCTTATTTGAGGTTGAAAAAGAGTCTAAAGATTATTTTAACTTCAAAATAAGATAGAAATTTATTTTCTCACAAATACATGAAGAGATTCATTGGTGATTCTTGCCTTCATATTATTTGAATACTGGTATATAAATTATATTACAAGTGTCTCTCTCTCTCCCTCCCTTCCTCCCCACTCCACCCCCTCTTTTATCAGAAGAGTTGTTTCCTGGACAAAATGGGCCGACAGAATCTGACAGGGCTGACTGAGTTCATTCTAATTGGACTTACAAAGCGCCCTGAAACCCAGCTTCCCCTTCTTGGGGTCTTCCTATTAGTCTACATGGTCACAGTGATGGGCAACCTAGGCCTGGTGATCTTGACCAAGATGGACTCACACCTCCACACCCCCATGTATTTTTTTATCAGACACCTGGCTTTCATTGATCTTGGTAATTCTACTGTCATTTGCCCTAAAATGCTGATAAATTTTGTTGTGGATAAAAATACTATTTCCTACTATGAATGTGCCACACAGCTGGCCTTTTTCCTTTTGTTCATTATCAGTGAATTCTTCATCTTGTCAGCCATGGCCTATGACCGCTATGTGGCCATCTGTAATCCTCTACTCTACAATCTTATCATGACCCCAAGACTTTGCCATGTGCTTGTGGGCATTCCTTACCTCTACAGTACCTTTCAGTCTCTGCTGTTCACAACTAAGATTTTTACATTGACCTTCTGTGGTTCTAATGTCATCAGTCATTTCTACTGTGATGATGTTCCCTTGATACCTATGCTCTGCTCAAATGCACAAGAGATACAATTGCTGATCATCATGTTTTCAACGATTAACTTGATATCCTCCCTCTTGGTCATTCTTGTGTCCTACATGCTGATTCTGATAGCTATATTCCGAATGAATTCTGCTGAGGGCAGGAAAAAAGCTTTCTCCACATGTGGGTCTCATCTGACAGTGGTGGTTGTGTTCTATGGGTCTCTACTATTCATGTATTTGCAGCCCAAATCTGCTCATTCATTTGAAACTGACAAATTTGCCTCTGTGTTTTACACTTTAGTCATTCCCATGCTCAATCCCTTGATCTACAGTTTAAGGAACAAAGAGGTAAAAAGTGCCTTCCACAGAGCCTTTAAGAATCTCCGTAAGCTTTCTATTTAGTATTCAATATTCAATATTATTTGGAGGTCAGTGTCATGCATGATATTGCCCAAACACAGGACTGCACCCAGAGTTGACCTGGCACAGTGAATATATGGTTCCACACCAAACAACAATGATAAAGCAGAGGCAGATGTTTTGTGTCCATTTTATTTATTCAAATACTTCCTTATAATATATATATGAAATTAAATGTATTTTTTTCACAATATTCTTTGTTTCCTTTTAACCACATCCCTTTTTAATTCCATGGAATCTCACAATTCCACAATGGAAAATGTATTAGGCATCTCATTGGTAAACTGCTTTAATTGGGTTTTTATGGGTTTCATTATCCTTTAAGACAGGAATATTCTCAATAGTGTTTCCATGTCTTTTCTGAGATAAAAATAATAATTGAGTCAGTGTTATCAGTGTTTGATGCTTTCACGAATACTTTTAATTTTATATCATTTTTACTATAATAATAATTTCTTATCAATTCTGTTCTACATAGCTTGGAGTATGTTAGGTAATTTTGATCTGTTAGCATTTAATTTTATACTGTTACTTCTTGCATAATTAGCCCTGGTGGTAATTATCTTGCCTTATTCTACATGCACAGATAGTAACTAAGAATGAGAAATTTTATAATAAAAAAGGCAATAGAGGCAGAGTAGACAAAGGAGATAGGGAAAATATATCATAGATATCTGAGGTGCAGCAGTATTTACTAATGTGAAAGTAAAAGGAGATGATGTTTTTGAAATATTGTAAAACCAAGAGAAAATATTTACATTTCTTATTTATTTGTTTAATATATTGGAGAATATCATACATAGTTAAATGGAAGAACACTTTATCAATTGGCGTTAATATGGAGTGAAATAATTTTATTGGCAAATACCTACATATATTATTGAAGTTTAAATGTGGATATTCCTGTTCATTTGTAGAGGATGTATAATGACCTATATTCTACTTAATGAATAGATTATTCTATAGATGAATAAATTATTCATACCATTAATTACTTTTTATTCCATAAAAACCATTGAAGAAATCATAACAATTAAAACATGTCTTCCTTTCAAACAAGTAAAAATAATATTTTCTATCGCTCATGCTGTCTTCATCTTTATGATCTCTGCTATATTTTACACAAAATTAAATTGTTTGTGATGCTTGTTTTGCCTAGGCATCAACAGAATTCTAAAAGTAAATGAATAAATAAGTCTTAACTGTGCAACAAGATGGTCAGTCAAACAAGAATGTAAAAAAAATCTAACCATTATTCTTACAGTTCTTTTTGTAGCTCCAGTTGATTTTTGTCCAGGCTTCATAGAATGCAACTAATCTTGAGCAGTGTATAATTTAATATATTGTATCAAAATATACATTTTTATTTTTATTTTTAATCTAATGATATATGATGGAGCTGAAAAATACATGTAACTCCTAGTCTAACCAATTGTAGAAACATCATCAGAAATGTAGATTATGAAACTATCAAAACTCTTCAAGAAATCACTACAGTTTATGTCAGAAAAGCTCCTATAGTAAAAACAGTTAACAGAAAATTATTCATGTAGTCATAATCCTCCTGAATCAGAATGACTCAATGGAAGTAGATTTATTTTTTATGGTAATCCCAGATTTATGAATAAATTTACATTAAGTGATGTTATTATATACTATTATTTGGAGTATTATTGAGTACAATGATGTAGTTCACACATTTTATAGAAATTATTTAAGACTGTAATGAATCAACAAGAATGGAAATTAAGTGTTTAAAATGTATTTTGCACAGTTGTGGAAATTGTCTGGTGTGCCCCATGCACAGCAGCGTGAAACACAAAGGGAGTGCCACAGGGCAGCAAGGGGAGCAAAGTAACCAAGTCCCCAAGGAATCCTGAAAATAGATTTTTGACTTGGGGGACAGGGCTTGGCACCTCATCATACTTGATCAGAAAACATTTAAAAGGGTCAGGAGCCAGACTTGGAACTATATATTCTTTATGGTGTTTTTTTTCTCATTTTGGTTCATTTGTTCATTGGTTCTTGTTGGTTCGATGGTTGGTGTTTGGTTTATTTCACCCTATTTTTATCAATATAAGATAGTCAGGGCAAACAATCCTGGAGAGAAAACAACAGTACCAACAGTTCAATGGGTATCAGAGTGGTAGCGGTGGGGATAGGGAAGGGAGCCAAAAAACTCAGAGATAAGGGAACAACAAGAGATCTTAAATTGATGGGGAGTAGGGCATAGAGTGCCTGGTGGGGTTTGATCAAGAGTGATGTATATGAGTTGAAATACTGAGAGCCGAATGGAGGGTGAGCATGATAGTCATATAGGAGGATGGAGAAAGGAAATAGAGGAAAGAAATAGGAAGCAAAAGACATTTATAGAGGTATAGCTATAGGCACGTACATGTGTAAATATATTAATTTATAATGAAAAGGATAGAGGTCAATGTACATATATGTATATGTTTAGGTATAAGATCGTAGATGGACACTGGGCCTCAACTCAAGGCCTCCTTTAACACAAGAACACTTTGTTCTGATAACATGGCAATCTTTGATACTAATCTTCCCAACATGATCTCTGAAGATAAAATGAGTGCACAAGCAAAGTGGTGAAGAAAGCTAATGGTGCCTGGCTATTAGAAGATATAGTATCTAGGGTCTTAAAGGCTTGAAGTTAAATAAGCAGACATCTGGCAGGGAAGCAACAAAGCCCACATGGAAGAAACACACAGCCCATGTGATCATAAGGTGTCAATGGGATCAGGTATCAGGCATCAGAAGACACAAAACAAATAATCATATTCATGTGGATGAGGGTGGAGAGCCTAAATGTAGACAATTGGAAAGCCTAAATGTAGACAATTGGAAACCCCCTCACAGAAGGGCCACAAGGATGGGACAAGTCAGCTAGGTTACAGTATATCCCTGAGGAAACATACAACATTCCTCTAGTTCTTTTATGCTTCCTCGACTCCACTATCATGACCCCAGTTCTACCTTACAAATCTGGCTGAACTGGAGAATACACATTGGTAGAGATTAAAGCTCACAACACATGGAATTCAGCTCAGATAATCCCCTCAGGAACAATAGTGAAAGTAGTGATATTATAAGGGTAGGAGGATGGTTGGGGAGGGGGAAGGGGAGACAGGGAGAACCTAACACAAGTTTGGATATGTAGCACCCTCCTTCCGAATGGGACAAATAACAGAAATGTAGGTGAAGGAAGATAATGGACAGTGTAAGATACAAAATTATAATAAACCTATATACAGTTTCTGAGACTCTATATCTTTAAGGGAGTAGGCAGCCTCATTTTTCTTGCAGAGAGCTATAAATGGATTTGAATTGCCAACCTTGTAGTTAGCGGCCTAGCAATTATGACTAGCATCATCAGATATTATATGTTGTTGTTAGGTGTCATCCAAATGGTTCCAACTCAAAATGATCCTATGTACAACATAAAGAAACACTACCTGCTCTCCCTCATCCTCACAATTATTCTCATCTTTAAATCCATTGTTGAATCCATTCTGTCAATCTATCTCAATGATGGCCTTTCCATTTTTTGCTGCCCAGCTATTTTACTATACATAGTATCCTCTTCCAGGACTGGTCTCTCCTGACAATGAAAGGCTCTAGAAATCACATTTGATTGATGAATAGGTTTTAACCTATAATAAAATACCAATTTAAATAATTATTAAAATATAATTGACAAAGAACTATCTAGAAACATGGAAAAAACAAATCACAAATCCATAAGGAGAGCTAAAAGTCCCAGGGTAAGCAAATAACTTAAAATTGAGAACTAGTAGGAGGCCTTACACTCCCTGACCTAAACACTACTCCATAGCCGCAGTAGTCAAAACAGGCTGATACTCGTACATAGACCAATGAAACAGAAGAGAAAACCCAGAACTAAATACAACATCCTACAGGCAACTGATCTTCAACCAAAGACCAAAAACTTTCAAATGGTATAAGGACAACCTCTTCAACAAATGGTGTTGGATAAATTTTAATCTTCATATGCAGAAGAATGAAAAAAATACCCACATATCTTCCCATGCACAAAAATGTGCTCAAGATGGATTAAATACCTAGATGTAAACTCCATACCTATATGATCATCAATAGGAAAATGGTCACAAATTTAAGAGTGCTATTGCAGGGCATAAATAGCCTACCAAGTGTCATAAAAGAAGCACAGGCAGTATAAGACAAAAGAGATGACAGGGACATGCTAATGATCAATCACTTATGCACATCAAAAACTTCATCAACAGAGCAAAAAAAGAGCCCATATATTTATATATGTTTCCAACAACACAGTCAACTAGAGTTTAATCACCAAAATGTACAGAACTCTACAATAGCTCAATAAGAGATTAAGAAATGACCCAGTAAAGAAGTGGGCAAAAGACATGAACAGACAATTCACCACAAATGAAGTACAAGGGACTAACAAATATGTGAAAAATGCTCATGATCATTAGCTATCTGGGAGACAGATATTAAAGTTATAATGAGATACCAACTGACACCCATAATAACAGCCCAATTCACACAAGAAAACCCTAGAAAACAGCAAATGCTACAGATGATTTGGAGAGAATGGAACTCATATTCACTGTTGGTGGTTTTGTAAATACATACATACAACCATTATAGAAAGAGATATGAAACAACCTAACCAACTGGGATTTGAAGTACCATACTTTCTAGCAATATCATTATGGGGCATAGATCCCAGAGAATTAAGAAACAAAAGACCAGTGGATATATGCTCTCTCATATTTATTGCAGAATTTCAAGTAACTGGAAATAGCCCAGATGCCTAAGAGTGGAAGAATGGATAAAGAAATTATGCTACATAACACAGTGGAATATGCATCCCTAAACATCAGTGATGCAAAGATGAGACAACATATGACATGGAAGGATCTGGATACCATTTTGCTGAGTGAAGCTAGGCAGTCACCAAAGGAAAAGTGTTGTATAAGCTCACCATTATAAATAAAAACATACATATAAACTTCAGAGATCAATTTCCAAATAAAGGGACAAAAAGCCTTATAAGCACTAAAGGTTTGAAGATAAACAAGCGGCCATCTAGCTCACAAGCAACAAATCCCACATGGAAGAAGCACACCAGCCAGTGTGACCACAAGGTGTCAAATGAATCAGGTATCAGACATCATCAGAACAAAATATCCTATCATTGTAAATGAGGGTGCGTTCAGAGTGGAGACTCAAAGCTCATCGATAGGCAACTGGACAGCCCCTTACTGAAGGGTTGTGGGGAGGAGATGAGCTAGTCAGGGTCCAGGGTAGCAATGATGAAACATATAACTTTCCTCTAGTTCTTAAATGCTTCCTCCCCCCCACTATCATGATCCCAATTCTACCTTACAAATCTGGCTAGACCACAGGATGTACATTGGTACACATAGCAACTAGAAACACAGGGAATGCAGGACAGATGACCCCTTCAGGATCAGTGGTGAGAGTGGTGATGCCTGAAGTGTGGAGGGAATGTGAGGTGGAAAGGGGGAACCGATTACAAGAATCTCCATATAATCTCCTCCCTGGGGGATAGACAACAGAGAAGTGGGTGAGGGGAGACATCGCACAGTGTAAGATATGACAAAATAATAATAATTTATGGATTATGAAGGGTTCATGAGGGAGGGGAAGTGGGGAGGGAGGGCGGGAAATGAGGAGCCAATATTAAGGGCTCAAGTCGAAGGCAAATATTTTGAGAATGATGATGGCAACAAATGTACAAATGTGCTTGAAACAATGGATGTATGTATGGATTGTGATAAGAATTGTATGAGCCCCACAAGAAAATGATTTTTCAAAAAACACCCCAAAAGAGTAAACCTCCTATCAGGTTGGAAGAACAGGAGAGAAGGGGCACTCCTTCAAGAAGGGGCAAAAGGGAGAAGACCTCCTCTTAGTGTCATACAATTGTGAGAAAAGGTCTTCCCACATGCACTAGCGCTCCAAGGAATGAGACGGAACCTCATTAGAAATTCAAGTCAAGGTCAGGAGAGGGGAGAATTGAGATTTCAGAAGAGGCATGTATACTTCCATTGATGGTTAAATGGGGAGAAGCAACTTCACACCAGGAAGGGCTGCACAACAATAATTATGGTGAATGTAAGAGGAAAATAAACCCAAAAAGTGTCCTGGTGAGACACTTTTGAATTTGTTTCTATCCAGCCCTTGGGGAACCACGCTATATGCTATGTACTATGATGCCCTTACACTGTCCTTTCAGGGAACATGACACCCCCCATAGGCCACATGAGAAGGATTTGACATGGAAACCTCACAGAGTGAACTGAGTGGTGCCTCAAAAGTACCTTTCAACGTACCTGCAAGAAGCAGAGAACTAATGTAGAGGTCTGTGGAGCCAGTCCCAATCCAAGTTAAGTTGACCCCCCTCCATAGAAGATTCCACTTCAGAGAACAGCACTAAAGATACAGCCCAGGGAATATGGCGGGTCTGCCAAGACCACATAAGACCAAAGTAAGAGGGAGAGAGAGAGAGGAGAGGGAGAGAGAGAGAAAACTGTATCCTGACCCACAAAGGATGGTAGCGTCAACCCCACCATGAGACATGACATCCACTCACTGACCCACAGCACTGCTGAGGACAGCACTGGAGACACAGAACAATCATTGTGCCCAGTCTGACCACCACACACACATACCAGGGCAAAACAAGAAGGGTGTGCAACAGAGCAAGGGGAGCAGAGAAACGAAGTCTCTGAAAAATCTAGAAAATAGACTTCAGACTCAGGGCAAGGCTTGGCACCTCATTAGACTCAATCAGAAAATGTACATAAGAGTCAGCACACAAGCCTGAAACTATTTATAAGACCTTTTCAATTTCTTCTTTATTTTTTTAATGTCTATCTATATAAGATATGCAAGATAAACATGTGTACAAAAGTTCTTAATAAAACTGATATATGAATTATCTAAAAGCTAGAAGATCCCCCAATAAATTGATTTTAAAAAAAGAAGATTGAAATTTCCTGGGGTGAGAAGGAATAACTGATGGCCACCCCACGACTATGGAATTGGTGATAGTTGGAACTTCATTGTCATCTTTGGCTTAGCAAATGTCCAATGAAAGGTGACCCACAAGATGACCGAAAGGATTTTCTACCATAAATAGACTAGAATATCTCCACAGTGAACCAAAGACAGATATAAAACAGAGATTCAAGAATGGATTTTGGGATCATACATAATTCTACCTCCAATCTTAATAACAATTAGGTCTTATGACACGACCCTGCCTTATATTTGCCCATGGGAAGCAAACACAAAAGATATTGGTGTTGTAGCAAAGTCCAGTGAAAAAGATACATGGTTTCTATCTATCAGAAAGAATCATGTCTGGGGCTAAAGGCATATTTTCAAAGTGAGATAGCAAGTAAGCCCGCCTGGAGCAAGCACAATAACATCTGTGGTCCAAGGATTATAAATTATATCATCTCAGCCTGAAGAAGGGAATGCTATCAGAGCTTAAATTGTGAGATTCTGATGCACAGAAGACAATAGATGACAATGGAAGTCCAAAATACATTTTCAGGATCTATACAGGGAATAAGGGGATGATCCAAAGGCTTAATCCCATTTGGTACTCGGCAGATGATTTTGGACACCCACTGTCCTCCAATAGCCTTCACCAAATTGAGTGTTCCCAACTGAAGCTCATACCTTTCCCTCCATCAGTTTTGGATTTTATTTGTCATCTCTGAATCACACAGGCTGGTGTGCTTCTTCCATGTAGATTTAGTTGACACTTCATTTAGATGGCTACTTATTTGAATAAAAGACTTAAAAACCCCAGATATTATTCTTTTTGATAGCCAGATACCATCTGCATTCTTCATAGGAGAAAGTGGAGGCCTATTGCCAAGATTTACACCCTTGGAAGCCCTATAAAGGGTCCCTATGAGTCAGAAACCATTCAAGGCAGGGAGTGTTTTCACATACTCCTTTAAAAACGCATTTAACACAGGCCTTCACTTTATAGGCAAGTTTATTCAATTGAATCACAACCACCATTTTTAAATACCAAAAACACTACAGTTCTAGTAGTAAACATAAGAGAATCATTTTATGACTTTGGTTCCAGAAAATATCTTATAGACATATTAAAAACAAATGCTCTATTTAAGAAAGAAGTATAAAACATTGGACAAAAAAATTAAGCTTTTTACTTTTCAAAACTACCACATAGAAAATGAAATAGGACAGAATGTAAGAAAGTAATTGAAATATCACATATTCCAAAAAAGCCTGGCACCAAGAAGTTATAAGGAATATTTACAATGCAGGAATAAGTAAACAAATCATCATTCATGATGAGTAGAATATTTAAATAGATATCTTTCCCACCTAGAGAGGGAAAATAATCTAATCTGATGCACAACAGCAACGGCCACTAGGAAAATACAAAGTAAACATGGTACCTATATACACTGAAACAAACAAACAAACAAACAAACAAACACGACTCTAATGAAGACAATCGACAATAGTGGGCACCTATAAGTATGTGAAGGCACTGAAAGTTTCATTCATATATGCTGGGGAGAAAATTTTCAAATAATCTGACATATTCCTAAAGGGTGAATAGCACATTGTCCTAATGATTCTGCCTCTAGGTATCCGCTCAAGAGAAATGAAGCATAACACAACCACATTCGGTAATTAGGCAAAAGGTCACAGAATGCATAATACAATTTCCAAAAATTGAGAGTCAAATATCAATTATATGGCAAATGGAAAAATAAAATGTTTTCCATGAACTTTTGAAACCCCCTCATAACTATATATAAGTTGAAAGAAATGAAAGAAAACAGAAAACAAGCTATTACATAGTACATGAAATTTTCCATTACATTAATATTCTACAGCCTATATTAATGCCCTCATAATTTACTCACTCACTCACTCACTCACTCACTTCCTCCCTCCCTCCCTCCCTGATCAACAGTTAGAAACCATCAGTTGCTCAGCAGGAGGAAGACAAGGCTTTCTAATCCCTTTCAGAGACTTCCTCCCAGAATCCCACAGGAGCATTTCTACTCAGTCCTGCAGGATTGCTGTGGATCAGAATAGACTTGATGTCAGTGAATTT
>NW_022103958.1:113239-114083 GCF_000313985.2 Echinops telfairi | reverse complement strand
GGACGGTCTGAGACTCCCAGGAGAATGAACTCCGTCACCCAGGTGAGATTTTGAGGAGCCATGGAGGAGTTTGGAAATTCATCTGCTTGGAAAATTAAAAAAAGGCAGTTAAAAACTCATGAACCATGTTCATAGGTCTGCAAGGGGGTCGTGGGAATAGTCAAACACAATGTGGACAGACATTGCTTTAAGACTGCTTGGTGAGTAAAAGTGAATAAGAATAAGGGAATTGGTGAGTAAGAGTTTTGGCTTGGTTCAAAATAGAAGAAGTGAAGAAAATAAGAGAAGGTAGATGTGACAGGATTGAAAACAAGAGCACTTCCTCAACATTACCTATATCATATATCATTCATTGCATGAAAGATAGTTGAAGGAATGACAGATGGATATGGATTAAGAAAGCTGTTTGTGTTGGGGGCTTTTGTGACTGGATGACGACCATGATACAGTATGAGTATTAGAAAAAAAGATTATGCTATTTCGATAATCATTTATGAAAGCCAATACGTTAGTTTGTAGATGTTGTCGTTAGGTGGGGGCATATTTGCTCTGACTTATAACTATCATATGTACCAGAAAGAAAACACTGTGGGGTCCTCTGCTCTATTCACAATTGTTCCCTTGATTAAGCCGATTGCTGGAGCCCTGGTAATATAGTTGTTAAGTGTTAGGCTGTTAACTGCAGGGTCACCCGCTTAAGACCTCCAGCTGCTCTCTACTTGGGAAAAAGATGGGGCTTTCTCCTCCTATCAGAGTTATAGTCTGGAGAACTCACAGGGCTGGGGCAGTGCCACCCTTCCTGTAGGGCTGCTCTGAGCCAAAATCAACTCAACCAACTCAGAGC
>NW_022103958.1:110257-112402 GCF_000313985.2 Echinops telfairi | reverse complement strand
GCAAACCATTATATGAAAGATAAATGTATTTTACCTACCTCTAGTAGAAAAATGGCTGGTTCTTAGTGATCATCATTGCATGACCTTACAGGAGGAATGATGGAAATCATAATGCTTTGAGTGCCTATATCTAAAGTGCAAGTGAGACTGGATGACACTGATTGTGTTTTACTTACTTGCGGAAATGCCACCTGGGACTGATTCCTTAGGAAGTTTTCCCTCTAGGAATTTGACCAGGTACCCATTGGGGCCACTTTATACTGGTGTGAGCCTATGTCCTTGAAGTGAGTTAAACTCTACGGTAACTCAGGGTTACAATGGTTAAATTCCATCTCCCCAATTAGCTCTTAGGCATTCAGAGATTAATCGCTTCTGAAGATGGAGTATTTGAGAGCTAAAGAGCAATGATCTAGCAATAAAATGAGAACATACGATAACTAAATAGCTGTGTAGTGTGTTTGGTGCAAATAATGTTCTTATTATGCCATTTTTTATTGTTTCTTCCTTCTTCTTTTTGTCAAAGTATACAGTTGGCCTAGTCACCAAGGGATGAGTTAAAGTGGTGATAGAATCTATGTAAACACATTTAATGTAATGAAAATATTCTTTACTCATATTTTAGAGAAAAGGAAGAAAGAAAATATGATTATCCAGATATTCACTGAAGAAGATTAAAATACAATATTCAAGGTGAAACTTTTTTCCCTTATGTTTGAATATGAAATGTATGGAGCTACACATTCAAATTATTTTGAACATCAAAACTCATAAATAGAGTTTATTCATGTAATGCCTAATATAATTATGCAGACAAGAATTATTCCTGAGACAATTCGCTTCTAAGTAGTTTAAATCTTCTTTATAGAGATACTTCTCTTTATTAATCACAAGATTGCCAATTGGTGACACTATAAGTCTTTCATTTATTATTGGAAGCTGAGATATATGGCCCAGTGTCTTTTATAAAGAGTATAAATGTATGTTCATGGTAGAGATATTAATTTTGTAAGGAAATAAACAGAATGATATTACTATGATTGAGATGTTTGCAAGATAGGGATAGGAATAAAGATAAAGTGAGATTAAAAAAAAGATGGGAGGAAGAGAGCAAGATGCATTACCAGGGCAACAATGCTAGTGTCCTTTGAAGTGAGGAACAATCATTCTGAATCCCATGCTTCAAGGCCCAAATCAGTTCAAAAGAATCATATCTTCATTAGATCTGAGTTCAGAAATCTGTTATGCAAAATGAATAAATGAAAATCATTACAAGATCACTGTTGATTTGAAGATATAATGGGGGGGAAAATAACTACCTTTGTTCCGCTGTATGGAAGGGCGAAGATGTATTGGTCTTCGGACATCCTTCTCACTCCCACTTCAGCAGATATCAAAAAGTTATGATACTACATTTAACCTGCAGGCATCTTCCCATATACTGAGATATTGTTTTAACCATTTGGAATTTGAGGAAACATTCCCCTTGAATATTGTCAACCCATGGATGCTTAAATTCACAGATACAGAACATACATATATGGAAGATCAATATGTACACAATAGGAATTTATTAAGTAATTTATAAATATACACCTGGTGGCACTGACTTGTGAGCTTAAGCTGTTATCTGCAAGGTCATATGTTCAACCCCACCACCAGGCAGTCAACAAGAGAAAGGTGTGGCTATCTGCACTGGTGAAGAGTTACAGCCTTGGAAACCCTGTATGTGGTTGCCATAAGACTGAATTGACTCCATGCCAAGCGGTTTAGTTTTGGAGTTATATATGTTATATACCTTTTGACCTTTCGCTTATTCATATAGAAAAGAAATTTGGGCAAAAGTTCTGAGAAACAAAATAAAAATCGTATGCAAAAGAAAATGCTATACTGGTTTAACTTTTAAAATACACACTACATGACATTTTAACTTGTTAATGTTATTGGTAGATGCTGTTGAGTTAATTTTGCCTCCAAAGGTCCCATGTTACTTACTGTCCTACTTGAGTTACCTAGTTGTATTCTTTATGGGAGAAATTTGCTGGGTCTTTTCCCCTATAGAGTTGTTGTTGGAATTTAACCTCCAACCTTTTGGTTAGCATCAGAGAGCACTCAACTTCTATGCTACCAGGTTCCATTTGTTTTATA
>NW_022103958.1:103844-107778 GCF_000313985.2 Echinops telfairi | reverse complement strand
AAGCAGATTCTCTATTACGGTGAGTAGCAAACCATGGCCTTTGAAACTTTCCAACACACACAACTACAGTCAGGTCATCACCAAAGACTTTGAAGAACCTTATGCTCTGCAAAACTCTTCCTTTGTAACGTGCTTCTCTTTTGTTTGGATCAGTGTACGTGTAAGATGTCTTATACTGTCCCTAATATTCTATTCTGAGTATTATTTAGTTCTTAAATTAGCTTTCTTTGTCACTTATTTATTCAACAGAGATCTTTGTCTGTTAACTTTACGTAACTTCTCTTCATCTCCCATCTTCTTCATCTCCCATCTCCTCAAGATGTCCCTATTAGGGTGGTAAAATGTAATTGCATTTACAAGAACATATTATAAAGACAATTACTGGAATTAGAATCCTAAATCCAGTACTCATTAGCTGAATTATTTAACTGTGCTTTGTATCAATTTCTTTAACACCCATGTGGGAGTATTTACACAGTTTCTTTCCTAGGGCTATTGTGTGAATCATGTGCTACCATACGTAAATTCTTTAGAGAAGTGCTCAGTACATAGAGAACTATTTATGAGTTTGCTATTCATTTGTATTAATCTCTCCTGAATTTCTTTTTAAAAATCTATATTCAAGATTCATTACTAAGCAGAATGGTCAGGTATTTTGTGTGTAGAAAAACAATATATGATTAGGAGAACATTAGAATAAATGATTCAGTAGACAGAAATGACAGGTGCAAATACATATTGTTGTTGTGATCATCAGGTTCTATCAAGTCCATTCTAAGTTGTCTCAATGTGGACAACAGAACTAAGCACTACCCAGTCCTGTGCTATCCTCACAAAATACACAATCTTTAAGCCCATGGTTGCAAATACAGTGCCAATCCATCTGGACAACAAGTTCCCTCTTTATGGATGATCCTGCAGTCCAGCACACATGGTGACTTTCTCCAGAGATGGGTCTTTCCTGAAAACATGATCAAAGTGCAGGAGATGAAATCTCACCATTTTGTCTTCTTCCAAGACACATTTTTTTTTCTTTTTCTGGCAGTTCATGGTATATATAACAATATTCTTTACCAATAAGTAAATTGCGAAGCATCAATTCTTCTCTGGTCTTCCATATCCATTGTGCTGCTTTAGGACTGAAAACATCCTATCTTAGGTCAGGTGTACCTTAGTCGTAGACATGATATGCTTTCTCTATAAAATGTTAAAGAGATCCTTTGCAGCAGATTTCTCTAATATTTGACTTTATTTGACTTCTTGGCTGCTGCTTCCATTGTTGCACACTATGGATCTAAAAGAAATGAAATCCTTGATAGCTTATATCTTTTCTCTGTTTATCATGCTGTCTTTTGGTCCAATTGCAAGAATTTTTATTTACTTTATAGTGAGGTATAATCTATGGAAAGTTGTAGTCTTTGGTTATCATCAGCAAGTGATTAAAGTCCTCTTTACTTTTAGTAAACCAGGTTGTGTCTTCTGCATATCACAAGTTGATACTGAACCTTCTTCTAATCCCAATGCTTCATATAGACCTACTTCTCAGTTGTTTTTTTGCTGAGCATATAGATTGGATCAGTATAGTGAAAGGATATAAACTTGACCAACACTCTCCTGATTAAACTAGAAAGCCTCATCTTTCTGCCAAGGGAGAAATATGAGTCTTTCTACTATCATAAAGAGTTATAGTCTTAGAAATGCACAAGGGAAGTTCTACCCTGTCCTATAAATTTGTTATGAGTCAGAATTGACTCGGTGGTAGTGAATTTGTTTTTTTGGTTAAATATCCTCTTGTTCTGTGTCTTAGTCGATATTCTGTATGAGCATAATAAAATGATAAGTATTTTTCACAAAGTTATTCATAATTTCTTTTGATCCATACAGTAGAATATCTTTGCCTCATTAATTAAATACAGATAGACATCTTTCTGGTATTCACTGCTTTCAGCTAAAAACAACTGATTTTCATCTATTCAATTTTTAATCAGGCTTGAATTTCTGGCATTTCCCCCTCAATTTAATTCCACAAATGATTTTTAAATATTTTCAGCAAAAATTTACTTGAATGTGATATTACTGAAAAGATTCAACAATTTCTTCATTTTTTTCGTATCACTTTTCTTTTGGATGGGCACAAATACAGATCTTTGTATTGGACTGTTATCTGTCGTCCAATACATTGGACAGTTATCTGTCGTCCAAATTTCTTGGTATAAGGGAAGTAGAGTGGCCACATTGCATTTCTTTGTGGAAAAGTTGCAACTGATAGTCCTTCAATTCCTGGAACCTTGTCCTTAGTCAGTGTGTCTGCCTATTGTGGACCCCTTCCTGCAGATGATATAGCGTGTGTTCAGAGTGAGTGGACCATAGTCTGGCCTTCCTTCTTCAATTTCTATTTACCAAACCTATTTTTCAGTTGGTTTCTAAATTCAGGGTAATATACTCATGATCATAATTTAGATCTCATGAAGCCCTGGTGGACTGA
Organism: Echinops telfairi; assembly: GCF_000313985.2. Classification (NCBI taxonomy): domain Eukaryota; kingdom Metazoa; phylum Chordata; class Mammalia; order Afrosoricida; family Tenrecidae; genus Echinops; species Echinops telfairi. The sequence continues at coordinate 105,293 of NW_022103958.1, read as the reverse complement.
TAGGATAAGAACTGGGCTATTTGATCCTATGAAAATTTAAAGTCTAAGAAATCGTATACAAGGTTTCCCTGAGACAATAGTGGTAAGGTCAGTAATTTGAATCCAACAGCTTCACCATAAGAAAGAGCTGAGGCTTCTTGCTTCAATAAACATGTATAGCCTCAGAAACCCAAAGGGGGAGTTCTACTCTGCCCTATCAGATTGCTATGGGTCAGATTTGACTCAACGGCAGTGAGTTTTGGTTTGAACTTGTATTCATTTTCATGAGCTTCAGTACAAATTTACATTTGAGCATGCGGTTCCACTCAGCAGGTAGTCCATGGCCTTATTCTAACTGATTGTATTGAGAATCTCCATTATTTATTTTTACAGCTATAGCTAATTTGATTCTTGTGTATTTCACTTGGTGTGGTACACATGTATATTTGTTGACAAGAAAAAATATTTCTAATGGATGATCTTTGAGTCTTGCAAAGAATCTATTGTGACATCTCCAACATAATTTCTGTCACAAGGAGTATCTTTTTCACTCCAATTCTCCCTTTTTCCCTTAATGTTTACCTTCCACTCACCAGCAAATATCAACTTATGTTTATTACACTTCATCAATTTCAGTTTTCAGAAGTGAGTAGAATTTTTATTTTTTCTCATATCAAGTCATGTTCATCTTTATTTCATCGCATTTTGAGTCATCAGCAAATGCAGGTCCGAAAAACTTTATTCTTTCTAATTCATTTAGACTTACTCTACTTTGAAGAGGTGCCTCTTCCCAAATTATATTTTGAGTATTCATAACAGCAGTGGTTTTTGTTTTTTTAAATCCTAACCTGAGAGGTTCATCTTGCAGTATTTTATCAGATTATATTTCACTATTATTCTTAAGGTTTACACTAGCCTTTTTTTCCCTAAAGGAGACTGTTAAGTTTTTCTTTCTAGTGTGTTTTAGTATTAAAGTTTTGATTAAAACTGTCCACTATTGGTCACCCTGCTGATATTTGAAATATCAGGGCCATACCTTCCAGCATCACAGTAACCTGTAAGCCATCGCAGTAAGGAAAACAGACTGCTGTGGAATTACATATTAAATTAGCCATTTAAAATTCTAAATTTACAATGTTACACATTATCTTTTTTATTGAGTAGACAAGAATTCAAATGAGTAGGATTCAGGGAAAATTTATCGTTAACATTATTTTCTTTCCCCCACTCAAATATAATTAGAAGCTGTGAAGCATATGCTTAATCATCACATTTCCCATTTACCACCTGAGTTTTTGTTCCACCAAAAATCTGAAAAATCACTTCATTCTTTTCTACCGTATAGATAGTGATGATGTGTAACTGCATGCAGCTTCTGGTTAACATATAGATATTGGTTTTATAAGATATATGAACATTTTGTATAGCTGAGTGAAATGTAATATATAGCTTTTGGGCACATGTAAAATG
>NW_022103958.1:100318-102567 GCF_000313985.2 Echinops telfairi | reverse complement strand
AGTAAAAGATGCACTAAAAAGAACACTAAGTAACCGATGCAAAATCTCCATCCTATTTTAACATACAGTGTGAATGTGGATTCAGCATGCTGACTTTTACACATTTTTAATTTCCCCATAATGTATTTCACTTCAATGGATATAACTAAACATTATAACCAGATAATAATCCAACTAATGTTCAAAGGCATAATAGGACCTATATTATTTAGAAATAAGACCTCAACATTGAGGTTTAAAGTAGGCTCATAGGGATAACTTGGACTAATATTATAAGGGTAAAATTAACTAGAAACTTAGTCCATTCCAAGAAGATCTGCACCCAAAATAAGGTAGAAATTATTTTAAAATATCATTAATATCATGCAGTAGCTACAAAATTGCATGTCAACTTAAAGATATATAAAAATGTAGGAGTGGTATTCCATCTGTCAATCAGGTCGCAGCCTAATGGTGCCTCTTTGTGGGCATGGCCTTCTCAGAAGGAGGACCCTGGGAACCTCCTCTTCTCTCTTTGCCTCCACCTTTCTTGCTGGTTAATCCCGACTGCTGCAGGAGCCCTGCGATGTTACCATCACCATTCGATCCTCACAACTTTGCACCCACCTGCCTGTGATATTCCTTCATTCTGCACCATTGCTTGTGACGGTGTGAGTTTCAAGAGGGACTTGTGGACTAATATTGGACTTATGGACTTGAGTTGGACCAGGCTGGGAATTTTTTTGAGATATAATTACTTCTTGATATCAAGCTCTTTCTTATACATATATGAGTGCCACTGGATTTGTTTCTCTAGTCAATCCTGCCTAACACATATCACCTGCAAGAAAAATTTTGCAAGTGAAAATTCAACTGTTGTTGCATCAGTACATTTTCAGGGAACTGACAATTTCCAGCCAGACTCAGAAGAGGATGTGGAACAAGGGATATTATCACTAATGAAAGATGAATCTTGGATGAAAACAAAGAATGCTGTAAAGATGTCCGTCTGTGGCTTTAGTTAGTTTTTCTTGTACGTGGGGTGGAACTTTATAGTAGTCATTAGTTTCATATTCAAGGATTCATGCACATTCTGCTTCTTCTAAGTCATTGTAATTTCTGCAATGCAACAGTGCTCATTCCTCCTTGTGTTTCCTGTCTTACTTCTTCGTTCTTTCCCTAACTTTCTGTCAGAGAAAATGTTCAATTATTGCAAATTAACAATTATTTAAAATTGTGTGCACCTCAATAGTGTTATTTCCCCCATTATAGACCTTTTATCTGCTTAGCCTAAAATTGAACCACAGGGATGAGCTCCGTTCTAGACCCAAAGAGTATGAGTCTCAGAGATCCCACCATTCTTCATCTGACCAGCAAACCTGGTCTCTTTCTGCATTTGAATGTATTCCACACATTTCTCCCACTTTACTTAGGATCCATTTAGAATAATTGGTGGTGGTAGCTGGATGTCATCTGTTTTTTCTTGTCTCAGGATTATGGACACTTGGTTCATTAGTCCATCAGGATCATTGTTTCCATGTACAACTTGGTGGTTTATAAAAATATATGAATAATATTGAATAGAATAAGAACTCCAGAACACTAACTGTGCTCATGTATAACCTGTGCAGAGACCAAGAGACAATCTTTCAAATAGTAGAAGGAGATACTTCCTGGTTTTAAACCTGGTAGGGTGTGTTTCAGGGTTGTATCCTTAAACCATGCTCATTCAATCTGTATGCTGAGCCAAGAATCTTAAAACACTTGATAATATGAATAGGAATGTGGCATCAAGATTGATGGTAGACTCATTAGCAACCTGTGATATACAGATGACACACTGAGGATATATACAAATTATTACTAATAAAGTTTCAGTTCATACATGCATTTATCACTTCCAGACAAAAGCGGTGTAAATATATCTCTGAGTAGTTGGTGACTGTAGACATATTCTCATAGTTTTATTAAAGTATTTTTTGGGGAAAAAAGATGTCCTACGGAAACAGTTCCTTTCAATTGCATGTGCTAGGTCATTGATATCCAAGGCGTAGAGGTCAGCTCAGAAGATGGTGCCGACTTATTTGGGGAACTCTAAAGGGGTGATTTTGATAAAACTAGTACAGTTGAATTACTTGGCATGGTAATTTCCAGATGTACAATTTGTAATCCCCACTGGATAACTGGGTGAACCATGTAAATAAGGTGTATGGAGCCGGTCACTCTTGATATTCTTATACAGGGTATAAAGTGAGTCATCTCAAAAGTAA
>NW_022103958.1:97672-99955 GCF_000313985.2 Echinops telfairi | reverse complement strand
TGACTTGCAACCTGTTAGCTTCCCTAAAACATACCATGTTTGTGAATGTTGTGTTGTCTGTGCATATTCGGTGTGACCATTGTAATGGATTGTCAATGCCAGGAGAGAAGCAAAGGAATAAATACAATTATCATTGGTGTCAGAATAAAAAAAGATGGGAGGGTGAAAGTATGTCTGACCTCTGCCGCCTAGAAATGATTTTGGAACAATCGGGAGTAGGATTCTCCTTCCTTGTGTAGTCAGGGAAGGTCAGACACCATTTCTTCAACTGACATTCTTGCAGGAGACAAGATGATTATTGGGGGTTATTATTTAAAAGTTTTAAGAAAGAGGAAAATCGCATTGGTGATAAAAGTGTAATTTGTGATGAGAAATATATATTGGAACAAGTGTAATTTGTGATGAGAAATGTATGTTGGAACAAGGGTTTTGGTGGAGGGGGCACAGAGAAGGGTGGGGGCGTTAAAAGAGAGATGATGTCAAGGAGTCCAGGAAGGAGAAGTGTGTTTGGAGAGTGATTATGGTAGCAACTGTACAATTCTATTTGATGTGATTGAACTATGGAATGATATGACATATGTATAAACTCCCAAGTTACAGCAAATTAAACCGGGGGCAAAAGAGCATAGATGCTAGAATGGGTTTGGGGCTCACACTGAATCCTATCTCTAACTTAAAAGCAATTCCTTCTTACATCATGGCTCTGCTTGATACTTGCCTCAGGAAGGATACAGAGAAGATACAGGTGCTATAGCAAAATGTTGCCAAGAATTTAGATGGTGCCAGCTATCAAATAAAATGGTGTCTTGGGCCTTAAAGACTTGTCTCAAAATAAGCAGCCATCTAAGTGAGATATGAACTAAGTCCACAGGGAAGAAGCACATCACCATCAGTCACCAAAGGATTGGAACCCACATAATCCGCAGTTGAAGGAGGGATCAGTATCAGAGCTGAAATTGTGAGAATCCGATGTACAGAAGGCGATGGATGACAGTGGGAGCCCAAGAGTCATTTGTGGAACTACCTGGGAGAACTCCCTCTACCTAAAATTCAGGGATGGGAGAAAGTGATCCCTAACCAGAGTGCTTGGAAGAGAGGAGTATAAAAGATCACAGGCATAAATCTGGCCTGAACAGTTGAAACTTTGTCACTAGATCCTCACTGTGATGCAGGCTGGACCTGATCTGGTTTCCAAAATATTGTGTATTATTGGTTTGCACAGTTTTGCTTGATCATACCAGAGTGTATCTCAGAGGCATTATGTCAATGGAGGTCACCCTGTTGAAGCTCTATTATCTGATTTTCTGGTTTTTGGTATATGAAACCCAGGATTGTAGAATAAGGAAGGGGGGGGGTGGGAGTGGAGAGATAAGGTGGTAGTGGTGGGGTAAAAGGGAGAAGATGTCAGTGTATCCATGTAGCAAAAGAATGTTGGGAAACTGGTTGTGGTAGCAATTGTACCATTCTACTTGATGTGATTGAATTATGGAATTACTTGATATATGTAGTAAATCCAAATGAATAATTAAAAAAGGAAGAAAATCATCTATATGCCTTTTTATTCTTTGAGGTTACCTGGGAATTTCTTGTGACAATTTCATTGGGAAACTTTGCATCATCCACTCTAAAGCACTGATTTGAAATTCCTTCAGACTTCCTTTTCTCACAAAGTTGGGGACATTTCAAAAGAGCATGGTTTGAGTTCCATGGGTTGGCAAAACAGAGTCCTGATAGTGCCATGGGGTAGGTGTTGGGCTCCTGTGGGACCGTGAATTACTTTACATGACTTTTCTAACCATACTCTCTGTAAATCCCAACAAGGGATGCAGGTGGAACATGCAGACTTGGTTTATCTCCTATTTCCATGATGGGTTTGAAGAAGAGAAGGTGGAAGATGATGCTGAGAAGATTAAATGTTTCAGTTGCTAGTGGTTCCAAACAGGGTTCATTATGATTGCGAAAACATGGAACTCTAGCATGAAAAATTGGTCAATTTTACCATACTGTTGGATATAAAAATGGGCCAGCTCAAAGGGGAAATTAAATTATCATAACGAATTAAGAACCACAAGTCCAGAGTAGGTCCTCTGGACCTACAGTTCCTGTGTACTGAATCTCTTCAGTCCAAGAGACAACTGTGACACCAGAATGGTGGCAAAGTCATAGCAGAGGAGGAGCTGCACATCATCAAGAGCTAGCACACAGAAACCCTGGTGTCCTTCCCGGCCCATGGAGTGAGTATAGCTGAGTGCCTTTGGCATACAGAGGTGCTTACAGACACTG
>NW_022103958.1:70910-78243 GCF_000313985.2 Echinops telfairi | reverse complement strand
CTTTAACATATATACATAATAATATGAGAAGCTTAAAACAGAAATGAATTTTAAAGATACTGGAATTTTCCCATGAACCTTTGGCAGTTCTTTCATATGAGTTTTGTTTTTTCTTTTTTTCATGTTAGGGAAAAATTGGTTCTGCACGTGCGATTTCCTCCAAATGGTATGTTTAGGTGTGTGTGTGTTTAATTCATTTTATTGGGGGCTCTTACAACTCTTATAATAATCCATTCATCAGTTGTATCAAGCATATTTGTACATATGTTCCCAACATCATTTTCTAAACATTTACTTTGTATTTGAACTCTTGGTATTAGCTCCTCTTTTTCCCCCTGCTTCTCTCAACCTCCCATAGTCGTGAACCCTTAATAAATGATAAATTATCATTATTTTCATATCTTACCTCAACCGCTGTCTCCCTTCACTCACATTTCTGTTGTCAGTCCCCCTGGTCGGGGGTTCATGTTTTGATCATTGTGACCGGTTCCCCCTTCCTCCTCGTCTCCTCCCATCATTGTGACTGGTTCCCCCTTCCTCCTCTACCCTCCTGGTGTGACTACTCCCATTTCTGTTCCCGAGGGGTTAATGTGACCTAGATTCTGTAGGTCTTGAGCTTTATCTGTGCCAGGGCACATTCTCTGGTCTAGCCCGAACGGAAAGGCAAGACTAGTGTCATGATAGTGGCAGGTGAGGAGGCCTGCTGCACCCACATGGAAGCAGACCAAGAAGGAAAAAGAGAGAGCGTTAAGAACGACACTTTGTACTGGCACACCATTCCCTGAAGGCTATGTCCCTGCACGGGACTGCTAAGGCACAGAGAATACCTTGACAAAGGACAATGCTGGGGACACATGACAGGGAGGAAGTCTGGTCAGATAATGCCACCCCCCACCCTCCCTGCCACCATGGGGCCAAAGAATAAGGGAACATAACAGATCAGCAATCAGCAAAGGAGCAAAGCCAAGCCACAAAGCCCCCGAGGAGCCCCCATAATATAATTCAGGCAGGAAAGGGAGTTCCCAGAACCCTCCAGGACCAGTGGGGAGGTAATCATAAAGGTCAGCAGACAGACCTGGAATTATGTATGTTTTTTCGGTGTTTCCCTTTTTTTTTTTCTTCCCCTCATTTTATTCGATCCTAACAAGTCATGCTGACTGCTTTGGTGTCCTCTGAACACATTATTGGAGGACCTGAGTTTACTGACCAAAGAATTAGAGCTAAGTACCTTGGGTTGTGGTTTATAATGGAGTAGCTTACCCTTTGGGTATTTATTGGAAGTCCTAAAAGTGCTTTGTAACATTACCCAAGCAAGTCCAACAGGCTGGGAGCCAGACAGAGGCCTATCTGTGGGCCTGAGAAAGCTTGTCATGACTGAGCAACGGAATCCTGAGCACATCTCCCTTGAATTGTAACATGTTAACTTTCCTAATAAACCCATCATAGGAGTATCATCTGTGAGTTCTTTGTATTTATTAAATAAATTATCAAACCCTGCTGAGAAGCAGAGTGCCTTGACAGGAATAGTTGGAGGATGGAGGTTATGTCTGATCTCAGCCTCATAGAAATCCATTTAATATTTTGTTTAAGCAGAGTTTGATTTTCCCTCTCTCTTGTGTAGCCAGAGGAGATCAGATGCCATCCCCATGCCATTTCTTCTTTTTTATAATAATTAAAGTGATAAATAGTTCTGAAAGTATACCGTTGTAACACATACTATGATATGTTTCAGAAAGTATTCCCATTTCTACCATAGAAATAAAAGCCGTTTTACCTCTAAGATATTGGCAAGGGATGTAATATAACCTAAACATCATTTTAATCTTTTTATATCAAAAATGTACGTTTATAGTCTTGGTGGTGCCATGGTTAAGTGCTTCATAGCTAAGATTAAAACCACAGTTTAAACCTTTCAGCCATTCAGTGGGAGAAGGATGAACCAACATTCTTCTATGAAAATTTACATCTTTTAAAACACTATGGGGAAGTTTTACTTTGCACTGTAAGGTTCCTATAACTCAAAATCAATTTTACTGGAATGGGTTTGATTTAGTTTATTCAAGTGAGTTATCCATAATATCATACTATAGGTTTTAAATGAAGTACACATTTTAGCAAGACTCAATTTGGAGTTAGAGATGAAAAATTTAAGGCAAAATAATATATGCACTATCACATACGATAGTTCTTAAAGCACATAGGGACAAACTTATATTCATGGTCTATAAACAACCCACCCTACTATGTCTGGCTTTAAGTCTCTATCCAAATACTCATTTCCAGGGAGTCAATCCTGATTCATAACAACTCTCTATAGGGTTTCAAGACTGTAAGTCTTTACAGGAGCAGCAAGCTTCATAATTCTCTCGTGGAGAAGCTGGTGGGTTTGAACTGCTAATGTACATGTTACCAGCCAGAAGCTGACCTGATAGCACCACCACAGCTCCTTACTTTCCACACCAATATTGAAAAATACTAACATTAGGGACTCTAATTCACAATTGAACCCTGTAGTAATCAAGATAGTATAGTACTTTGCAAAGATTGCTAAATAATAGAATAAAAAAGAAAATGTCCAAAGCACAGGCTTGTATGTATGCTCAATTGTTTATTATATAAGAATCTAAATAAAGTTCAAATAAAATTTGAGAGTAAACCTGTGAGATGTAGGAATTGTGTAAATATCCTCAATAACAAAAGTAGTCCAATAAAAGTAATTGGACAGACACTTTACAGAAGTGAGTGGCCAATAAACATTATAAACAATTTTTTAATCCCTGCATCCTGAAAAAGCAAGGAAATTAAATTGCTGTGAGGTACAAAATGTATCCACTAGATTGACTAAAATTAAGGGCACTGACATTACTAAATAATTTTTGGAATTACAATCCATTTCTGGTTGGTGTATGCAGTTGTATAGCCACTTGGGAAAACTGACAATTTCTATCAAAACTAAACACTTAGTTATAATATGCCTGAGAAATTCTCCTCCTGATCTTTACCCATATTCACATTATTTATCAACAATTTTCAAAATGAACAAATTGTATACTTATATAATACTCATAACAGTAAACTACAGAAAGTCCCCATGTGATGAATTGCAAAGTTACATACAACTCCTACTTGCCCTTTTTGCCTGGCTCCTAACAAACTAGAATCGCTTCTATCATGACGTACTAAGGGAAACAGGAACAGACCAGAGTATTCATATGTTGGGTGATCCATCATGGTTACTGGCAACTAGAATGGTAAAACTTCAAGTTGAAGTACTTAGAATGGTAGATTTCAGAGAGGAGCAGTGAGCCCTTCCAGAAGCAATACATAAGAAGTGGATTGTTAGGACCACAGTACAGCACAATGTGGTAGAGTCAGTCACCACCTTTTAGTGGGGAAGCACTGCTTTGACCTCCAACTGCCCTTACATTTATGAATTTGACTTGTCACTGTTGTCAGGTTCCACTGAGTTGGCTGTGACTCATAGAGACGCTATGTGAAACAGAACAAAACACTATCCTGCCCGATGTCTTTCTCACAATTGTTCTTACATTTGAGCACATTGCATCAGTCGCTGTGTCCATCTGTATGGTCCTGGGCTTTCCTCTTTTTCACTAGTCCTGCACTTTTTCAAGAATAAGGTCCTTCTCCGGGGACTGGTAAGAAAAATTCTGGCTGTACTTCTTCCAAGACAGACTTGTTTGTTCTTTTTGGCAGTCTATTATACTTTCAATATTCTTCACCAGCACCATGAGTCAAATGCATTCCTTCTTTTATAGTCTTCCTTATTCAACGTCCAAATTTCATATACATTTAAGGTGATTGAAAAATACCAAGACTTGGACAGATGAATCTTAGTCCTCAAGGTAGAATCCTGGCTTTTTATTCTTCATCACAGTAATTTTCACTTACTGACATGCAGCTTTAAAACCATTGAAAGGATTTCAAATATTTCTTGTTTAAAGACTATGTTCCCAAACTTGGCTGATCACTGGAATCACTTGGGGATCTGGTTAAAAATTCATATCCCTGGGCTCTCTTTGGAACAGAATGAATGAGAATCTCTATAGGAGGAGCCCAGGGTTTTGTACTTTCATCAGATCTCCAGATGATTCAACTGTACAGCCAAGTTTGGAAACCTGGTGCTAAAGCAAGGGTGGGGAATGTCCAGCCCCCTGATTCATCAATACCAGCAAACATCTCAGCCCCCACCAAAGAGAAGTAATTGCACCCATAACATTAGGGGTGAGTTACTTAAATGTTTGACCACAGATAAAAGGCTAACTGTAAAGTGATCATTTTGATTGGCCTGCAAATGATGTTATAAATATCTAAATGTCCCTTGGTATAGAAATGGTACCCCAGCCCTGCTAAAGCCAACAGACCCACAAATTCTTAAAGATGTTGTGAACTAGCAATGAAAATAATTTTATGGTTGGTGGGTCATCACAACATGAGGAACTGTATTGAAGGGCCACAGCATTAGGAAGTTTGAGAACCACTGCGCTAAGGAGATACATAACTCGCTGGAGGCAGGACGCACAGTCACTCCCTGCAAGACATTCTTGGGGAGAAGGCACATGGAGTTATGCTATAGCCCTGGAGCTGAAGGAGCCACGTGGAGATTGGAGACCCCTGCCAGTGCTGAGATGCTTTCACTGCCACTGGATCCATAAGACTTTCCACCCACTACTTGTAGTATTAAATTAAAAAATAATAATTATGACGCTTAGGAAGGGTGAGGGGCCGGCCCCCACCCGCTGATTACTCCTACGAGTTCAGTAATACTACTTCTGGGTTCAGTAATGCACAATTGTACGGTTGAGATATATAAGCATTATATTAAAGTCATCAAGAGCATGAGAGATATTACAATAATACAGTCAGGCATGATACATAGCAACATTGCTCACCTCAGCCCAGCTTGGTGGTCCACGTGGAGAGAGGGGGAAGGGAAGGAGGGTAAGGGAACAAGGGAGAGGGGAGTGACCAGGGAGTGAGCAGCAAGGAGCTCAGAGTCAGAGAGGTTTTCGCCTATATTGCTGACCCATGCCTATATACCTTTTGGGGGCATACCAGCCCACTAATTACAGGTAGAGACATACGTCACAGGAAGGGGCTGCACTATAGGTTACATAGCAATGAGAGGGTGGTCTAGGGGGTGGTCTCTGGGTCTCCATAGGAACATTATCAGTAGGGTGCAAACCCCGCCTACAGGAGCCTGTCCATTGTCCCCAGAGGCAGGGAGCAGGCCCACCCCTGTGGAGGGATGAGACAGCAGTCTGGCAACTGATTCCCTCAGGGGAGGGAATGCCTGTGCATCTGACCTCCCCCCACACACTACTCTGTGATCTTCCTGCATTCGGCTTCATTGCATGCGTTGTGTGAGTCTGAAGGGAAATTTATATATTGGTATTGGATATATGGACTAATATCAGACTTATGGACCTGATCTGGACTGGGCTGGGATGTTTCCTCAATATTCAATCGCTCTTGTATATAAAGCTCTTTCTTATACACATCTGAGTATCCATGAACTTGTTTCTCTAGTCTACCCCGATTAACACAGTACCGAACAACAACAATAAGAGGAATCGATTAAATGTTTGATGTATGAAATGAGAAAACTAACTGAAAGATTTCAACAAGTTGATGAAGCACTGGAGGTAATAACTCATCTATGCCAGGAAATTCAAAAGATAGTTACTTTGTCAACTGACTGGAGGAGATTCATATTTCTTTCCATTCAAAACAAAAATGATCCAAAAGAATGTTCAAATTATAAAATAATATTATTGATATCACATGCAAATAAAATTATGCTGAAGATCATCCAACAATAGTTGCAGAAGTATATTGATAGGAAGTTGTCAGAGGTTCAGGCCAGATTCAGAAGATAACATGGAAAAAGGAATATCACCTATGAAATCAGAAACATCTTGCTGGAAGCAGAGAACATCAGAAAGTTGCTAACTTGTGTTTCATTGACCATGCAGAGGGATTCAACCCTGTGGATCACAACAAACTATGGATAGTCTTGAGAAGAATGGGGATTTTAGAACCCTTCATTGTGCTCCTTTAGAATTTGAACAGAGGCAGTTGTATGAACAGAACAAGGGAATATCCTGGGGTTTAAAATCAGGAAAAGTGTGTATCCTCTAACCCAGTGATCCTCAACCTGTGGGTCACAACTCCATGGGGGATCGAATGACCCTTTCACAGGGATCGCCCAATTCATAACAGTAGCAAAATTATAGTTATAAAGTAGCAATGAAAATAATTTTAGGTTTTGGGGGGGTCACCACAACATGAGGAAGTGTATTAAAGTGTCTTGGCATTAGGAAGGTTGAGAACCACTGCTCTAACCATACTTAATGAATTTATATGCTAAGCACATCATCAGAGAAGCTGGATTATATGGAGAACAATGTGCAATACACAGGACAAAACCTTGCTTACTGGAAGTGGACTTGCACTCAAAGTGGAAGTAGAAGAGTCCTTGAAACACTTCCTGATGATTAAGAATTGCAGATTTCAGTGTGTATCACAACTTAATTGAAATAAAACAAATATTATAACAACTGGACTGATAGGTGACATCATGATAAATAGAGAAAAGTTTAGATCCACCACCAATGGTCATGGATGCAGCAGTAGAGATCAAATGATGCATTGTATTGGGTAAAATAAAGAATGTTACTTTAAGGACTAAGGTAAGCCCAAACCAATCCATGGTATTTTAAATTGCTTCATGTGCATGTGAAAGTTGATCAGTGCATAAAGTATAACTAAGAAAAATTGATGCATTTGAACTATGATTTTTTTGAAAATATTATGGACTGCCAAAAGAACACAGAGATATCTGTCTTGGAAGAAATACAGCCAGAATGTTATTTAAGGGTAAGGATAGAGAGTCGTATCACATACTTTGGACATGTTCTTAGGAGAGATCAATCCCTGGAGGACCACATTCCTGGTAATGTAGAGGGGCAGCTATAAAGGGGAAGGTTCGGGACAAGATTGAAAGACATAATGACTGCAAGAATCAGCTCAAGCATGGGAACAATTATGAGGATGGAGGACTAGACAGTGATTCCTCTGTTGTACACACTGTCCCAATGGGCCTGAGGCCCCTGGAGGGCACCTAACAACGACAAACTTCTCTTTCCACCGTAGTTGATTTGATGCCAGTGTATGATATCTGGTGAGATCCATGTCAAATCAGGATTTATGTTCTTGAAAAAATGCATTTTCAGCAGATAAGAATTTATCCTGCAAAATTCCATTCTCGATCTTCAATGTCATTTCTGTCACCAAGGTCATATCTTCCATCTAC
>NW_022103958.1:63405-70150 GCF_000313985.2 Echinops telfairi | reverse complement strand
TTTTTTATTGCCACATTCATCTTTATTCCTTTATCTAGTTATTTCTACCCTATTCAGGTAAACATCCTGTGATGTTTTTCATGCCAACATGGCTCCCAGAGGAACAGATGGGCAGAGGTTAGCCTGTCAATCAGATGGAAGTTTGATTGGAGGGCAACTGAGATAAATGGCTCTTCAAGGCCTGTATCTTCCTCTTTATCCCTGATGATCAGACCAACGTGCTGCTGCCTGAGTTAGCTGCTTTGCCTCAACCACGTGGATTGTGGTGGATCGTGTCGCCGTGTACATCGCTATGTCTTGTGGCACCATTGCAACCTGCTAAACTAAGCTGTTGACCTACTGGCCTCTGCTACGTGGTGACATCTCATCTTCCTGTGGTTGCATCCCCACTTGCCTTGTCTGCTGCCTGCGGGCAGACTCTGCTTGTCTTGCATGTGGCCAGACTTCTACCTCCCACCAGCCACTGCTTCCTGTCTGCTTCCTTGACCTTGGACCAGAAGTGATCGTGAGTAGAAAGGGCCTTCGGTATATTAACTATCCCATGAAAGTGAGTCAGACGGAGTCCTCTGTTGTGCTATATGGACTAATTAATTGTTGTATTCCTTCTCACTATTTAAACCTATCCATATATATATATATATATATAAAATTATAATTGTCCTGGTTTTATTTCTCTAGAGAACCCTGCCTAACACATGTCCCATTTAACTCACTATCATAGTGTTTGTTTTCTTATAAAACAAACATTAATATCTTATACACTACATTTATACCTTTCATATAATGACATTGTATCATATATCAACTTCCAATATTAGATTTAATGTCCACAGTTTAACAAGTAGACAATAGTGTTAAAAAAAAGAAATATTACTGTAAAAGACTTAATATTCAGAAAAGATTTGTCTCAGTAATAGTTCTTTTTACATAATTATATTATGAATCAAATATATTCAAAAATATGTTTTTTAAATAATCACTTTATATCTCCAGAAATTTCACATACAAAAATAAGAAAAAAGTACACCTTTAAATACTGTTTTAAACTTCTTGGTACTCATCTTCTGGATAACTATCTTTTTCTTAATTGAAATACATAAGTAGAGAATATTATATTAAGGTTATTTTTAAGAGGTAGCATCCTCCACTTTGTCACTTTGTTTAAATTAATGATTATATTATTGCTAGGTTTTTTATGCAAAAGAGGGAGGAATAACAGCATCTATATTTTTCTCCACGAGACTCTCTGTGGGTGGTGTGTTCTGATTTGATTTAGACTTTTGATTCCTAGATTCTCAATATTTAATGTTGTCCCTCCCTTGAGCAGTTGAAATCAACACAATAGATTTAATTTTTTGTTTTGAGTCAGTCTTTGATTGCAAATGAACTACTTTGGGAGACAAGACTTTTAAATATTAGGTCCCTAAATGACATAGAATTTCACTAATTTCAATGATCATTGCCCAGACTACCACAAAGTGGTCCCAAAGGGTGGATGGTTGAAGTCCTAAAGGGAGATCCTCCTATAGAACCAATCCATGTTGGCTCATTCCCAAAGGAATTAAAAGAGAATTTGTACAAAACACTGTGATTCAGAGAATAGGCCACAGAGTCTTACAGAGCCCCTCAGGTTTCACAGTCAAGACCATGTAGTGATGCTCGCTGAAAACTAAATGCCGATGATTTTTCACCGGAGGTTAGTAGAAAATCTCTCTCTCTCTCTCTCTCTGTAAAATGGTCTTCAAATAATGCAAAATTTATATCTTAAAATAAGCCACATCAAATTATTTGTTGTAAGACACTAAGTGGCATGTGTAATAAAAGGATACACTGCTTAAGCAGTGGGTACAGGAAGCGGGAACTGATAGCATCCCCCCCTCCTTGGGGGGGATGAATAACAGAACTGTGGGTGAAGGGATACATTGGATGGTGTAAGATATGAATATATATATATATATATAATTTATTAAGAATTCACGAATGTGGTAGGGTGGGGGAGGGAGGGAATACAGTGGAGCTGATATCAAGGAGTTCAAGTAGAAAGAACATGTTTTGAAAATGATAATGATAGCATCTGTACAAGTCGCTTGATATAATTGATATATGGATTGTTATAATATCTGTAAAAGCCCCCAGTAAAAATATCAATTTAAAAAAGTCTGTGGTTGAAATTACCTACTTTTCATGCCTGTTGTGCATAAAATTTTTAAGCCTTCTTTTTTATATATATCAAAATAAAAACTTCATTTGTATAATAACGAAAATTTTCATTTCATCACTGCTAAGGATTAACTGTGGTACCTCAAAATAAGTGTTGTAATCCCAGCCTATGGCTATAATCATTGGAGCCATGGTGGCATAGTGGGTTCTATTTTGAGCTGCTAACTGCAAGGTCAGCACTTTAAAACTACCAGCTGTTCTAAGAGAGAAAGATGAGGCTTTCTACTCCCATAAAGAGTTACAGTCTCAGAAACTCATAAGGGCAGATCTAGCTTGTCCTATAGGATGCGATGAGTCAGAATCAAGTCGATGGCAGTGAATTTGGCTTTGGATGGGTATATCCTCATTTAGGAATACTGTGTCTTTTCTTGTTAATGAGACAGGGATAGCAGAATGTGTATTTTGAATCATTCTTTTACAAAATAGAAAAGGAACAGGATAAGTAAACAGAGATGGTGGAAGATAACTGCCAAGTCACATGAAAATCTAGAAGGTACCAGGGAACCATGGCTTACAAGACAAAGACCATCACTCAAAGTCAACAGAGAATGCCTTCCCTTAGAGATAGCTTTATAACCTCTATAACTGTGATAAAATAATAGTTTCTTTGTTAAAACTTTTCACTTGTGCTACTTGTTATTTCAGAAGTAGATAACTAAGAACATTTTAAAATTGCTCAAACATTTATATCGTAAACTCACCCCCAAGTCCACCAGACTTAAACATTAGTCACTCTAAATAATTTCTTAAACGATTCATAAGCTCCTAAAACATTACATAGTAATCATTATAATTAATCCCACCTTAAACTACTTTGTTGTAATATCAAACTATACTGTGGCTTTTCATCCAAATGCCAGATTACAGATTAAAAAAAAAAACTTCATCCTATCCCATTGCTCATACCTTTATATATATCTTATATACTCACTGCATGAATTTTGTTAAAGAAGACAACTTTACATCTTTATTTACAAATGTAGCTCTTTCCTTCTATCTCCAGTTTAAGTCAACCCAACTCTCTTGTTTCCCAGTCATTTTATAGCAACTTTATAACATGGCTCTTTATTCCAACCTCTACACCATTTCAAGGCTACAATTCATTGTTCTCATAGCATTCAATATAATACAGTAAAATCTGCAAAAGCTATAACCGATATAAGCTAGAAATCTGCTATGAAAAGAAAATTCAACACTGAAATGAAAGAAGATTCTTAGTAAAGTTGAATCAATTCTTAGATTTGTTGTTAATTCCCCACCTCCATCCCATAACTTGAGTTCAATAACTGACTTAGAATACTAAATGGCTCAAAAGGAGTAAATCTTTTCCTCTAACGGCAGTCCTAGAAATTAATTCCTTAAGGCTTTATGACTGTCTTTCCTTTTATTCTCCTAACAGATGAATTTTAAAACTCTTCTATGGCTTCTGAAAATCTCACCAGGGTGACTGAATTCATTCTCTTGGGAGTCTCAGTCCGTCCGGAGCTCCAAGTTCCCCTTTTCTTTGTTTTCCTGGTGATCTATGGGCTGACTGTGGCAGGCAACATGGGCATCATCACCCTCACCTCTGTGGACTCACGGCTCCAAACCCCCATGTACTTTTTCCTTCGACACTTGGCTATCATCAATCTCAGCAATTCTACTGTCATTGCCCCTCAAATGCTGGTGAACTTCTGGGTTAAGAAGAAAAGCATCTCCTACTACTGTTGTGCAGCTCAACTGGGTGGATTCTTAGTCTTCATTGTAGCTGAGATTTTCATGCTGGCCGCTATGGCCTATGACCGCTATGTGGCCATTTGTAACCCCCTGCTCTACATGGTGGTGGTATCGCCACAGATCTGCCATCAGCTAGTCTCCTTCACATATGTATATGGCCTTTTTACAGCTGTTTTGGTTCCATCTTGTGCATTCTCTATGTTTTATTGTTCTTCTAATGTTATCAACCATTTTTACTGTGACATCGTTCCTCTGTTAGCGTTGTCCTGCTCTGATACGTACTTCCCAGAGACAGTAGTGTTTATTTCTTCTGCCACAAATTTGGCTGTCTCCATGATTATAGTTATATTATCCTATTTTAACATCATCCTGTCCATTCTCAGGATACGGTCAGCATCAGGAAGGAAAAAAGCCTTTTCCACCTGTGCTTCTCATATGATGGTGGTCACGGTGTTTTATGGGACATTGCTATTCATGTACTTGCAGCCCAAAACTGACCATTCATTAGATTCTGATAAAATGGCTTCAGTGTTTTATACACTTGTGATTCCTATGCTAAACCCTATGATCTACAGCTTGAGGAATAAGGATGTGAAAGATGCCTTAAAGAGGTTCCTGTCAAACCCATGTGGTTCCTTAAAGTCAATGTAATTTTAGTTTGTGTGAGTAAATGATATGATGGTTAATGTAGGTTACAGGTTATGAATATAATGACCTTTTTATATAAACTGAATCATAGAGTATATAGTTGTCAGTGTCTGGTTTATCTCATTCTTTTCTTTTCTTTCTTTCTGCTTTCCATTTCATTCAGATTGTAGCCTGAATCTAAATCTCACTTCTTGTTTTTATTTTAGTACATGTATGACTTTTCAAAATTCCATTTACTATTCAAGTATAGGAGTTTATTGCCTCACAATTTTGGACACTGGAAGTTGAAACCAGGTGTTTACTCTAGGGAAGAAATGCATTGCAAGAAGAAGAGTCTTCACATTGTGTGTAGTTTCTCTTTGTTTATTTCTGTGCCTGTTTTCTCCTTTGTATAAGTCATCACTCTGGAGAGATTAGGCTCAGACTCACTCTTGCATGGCATCAGTAGCATAACAAAAGAAAGCTCTTATGTTGAAATGGCATTAGTTTGCAAATATAAGGCTTAGGATCACAACATAACTTTTTCTGTTTTAAGTTGGGATTTGATGTATATATCATATCATCCCATATTTCAATCACATCAAATAGAATGTATAATTTCTACCACAATCAATTTTTGAACATTCTTTTGCTACATGGACTCCTTCACATTGTTTCACTTTTACCCCACCACTGCCATCACTGTACCCCTCTCTGCCCAAACCCCTCATTCTACTTGCTTTCCCTATGGTTCATCAATCCTGGATTTCATAAGCCAAAAAATGGAAAAGACTATACCACAGCTTGAAGAAGATGACCTTCATTGACATAATGCCTTTGAATATACACTCTAATGTGAACAAACAAAAATCAAGGCACACAATATAAACCAAAAATACAGAAAATTTTGGAAACCAGATCATGTCCAGCCTGCATCATAGAGGGGATTTACCGATAATTTTTTAACTTTTCAGGTCAGATTTATGCCTTCAATCTTCTTTCACGGAAACTGTTAAAATAATTTCTTTTAGAAGGATCAACAAAAGGTTGGTCCCATTGAGGTAGGGGTTAAAATGTCTCATATGTCCAACTTGTGCAATATACTATCCTACGCCATCATGTCTGATAACAACCACCATTTCTCCCCTCAGTATCATCACTCACTCACACGAAATCAGGCAGATGACTCACAAGGCTCTGGAAACTGATGAATCAGGTCAGGTGATGTATTGGTTCAAGTCTCAAGAATAGCAGTCAGGCAGAGGGAAGCCTGACCATGACAAGTATGTAACTTCCTTCAAGATCTCCTGGGAAGTCTTCTGCTAATCCATGACACTGCAGCAATGGAGTGAAAATGTACCAGGTGGCCTAAGTTTTTAGTTCCATATGGACATTTACAGTGATTGAAACACATCCAATAAGTCTGTATTGTTGCTGTTAGGTGTTCATCAGCCTATTGTGGCTCACAGGCTTAAAGAAATCTACATATAACAGTAACAGCACACTAGTATAAACTTTATGGGAACAAGTCTATATTAACCTCCATCTAATTCAACTACAGCTCTGAACACCATCACAGGAGTGCAGATCTCAAAATACACAATCCTTCCCAGTTTAGAAATTTTTCTAATTTAACTACCTAAGGGGCATCTTTTTTTTTTTAACCAATGACATATTTATCATCAATACTGCCCTCCAGTCAGGGCTAAATAGCCTCCAATTAAAAAATAATAATTTTAGTAAAAACTTTTTATAATGAATATGTGAAGGTTTACAGAGCAGACCTCAGTTTTACATTCAACAATTCATAACACACTGTAATTCAACTCATTACATTCCCCTCATACTGTGACAGGAGACAATAATGAGGACATAGGGCCAAGAGACAGTGGGGGAGTGGCGTATAACAGAACAGCAATTTAAGTAAAGCCAAGCCACAGAGCCCCTAAGGAGGCCTACATATGGACTTTGGGTGAGGAAGGGAAGCCCTTGGATCTCCCTCAGGACCAGGGGGGACGATCTCATGTGGACCAGCAAACAGATCTGGACCTAAGAAGGGTTGTTTTTCTGTTTCTTTCTTTTTCTTTTTCTTTTGAGATAGTTAAAGTCTATTGTGCCAGTTCCCTGCTTCAGCTGCCAAGGCTCACTTCCTTCAAGAAGACATCCCTGAAGAGAAGCCACA
>NW_022103958.1:60864-63260 GCF_000313985.2 Echinops telfairi | reverse complement strand
AGGAGGGCTTTGTGGATTGGTATCAGACATATGGGCTAATGTTGGACTTGTGGGCTTGGGCAGCACTGGGTTGGGATGTTTTCTTGAGGTGCACTTACCCTTTATATAAAACTCTCTCTTATACATATGAGTTTCTTTGGATTAGTTTCTCTAATGTACCCGGACTAACACACTTTCTTTCTTTTATTTTTCTTTTCTCTTATCTTTTTTCTCTTTCCTTTTCTTTCTTCAACCATATTGACAAGTGGGATATACTGAAGATAAAACACCTGTGTACATCGAAAGAATTCACCAGGAGAGTAATAAGAAAGCCCACAGACTGGGAAAATATCTTTAGCAATGACACATCAGACAAATGTCTTATTACTAAAATTTACAGGACTCACTAGCTTCCAATAAAAAAACCCACAAAAAACGAATTGCCCACTGAGGAGGCAGGCAAAGGACCTTAACAGAAATTTCATAAGGACAAAAATCTGAATGGCCAAAAAACATGAGAAAATGTTCCCCATCATTAGTCATAAGAGAAATGCAAATTAAAACAACTGTGAGATACCACCTAACATCCTGAAAGATAGCCCAACTCAAAAAATCAGAAAGTAACAGGTGTTGGAAGGGCTGTGATGAGATAAGAACTCTCATCCACTGCTGGTGGACCTGTAGGTATGTACAGCCACTATGGAAATCAATTCGGCAATATGTAAAACAAGTGGAAATCGAGTTACCATATGACCCAGTAGTCTCCCTAATGGGCATATACCCAGAAGAGGCAAGAAACAAATCTCGGACAGATATATGTGCTCCAATATTCATCGCGGCACAGTTCACAATCGCAAGGTGCTGGAAACTACCCTCATTTCTATCAATGGATGAATAGATTAAAAACTGTGATACATACATAAAATGGAGTATTATGCATCCCTACAAAGCGGTGATGAATGCATGAAGCACATTACTGTATGGGACGAACTGGAGGAAATTATGCTAAGCTAGGTAAACCAAGCACAAAAATACAAGTACAACATGAGTCCACTGAGGTAAGCTTAAAAATGCAAAGGGGGCATAGGGGAAACCTACTGAATACATACATTCCTGGGATGACGTCCAGGTAGTATGGCAGGGGCCAGACTTGATCCAAGGATACATATGGCACACAACTAAAAGGAGGGGAAAAGAAAAACAAAAAGACATGGGTAGTGGGGGAACAGGACACTAACCCACCAAAGGGGATGGTGTTGTTTATATCTCCACAGGAGAGGTAGAGAGGAACCAGACATCAACCTAGTGCGCCAAGGTGTGAATGCAACCTACCGACATGAAGCAGCGAACTAATAGAGAGGTCTGCAGGGTCGGCCCCTATCCCAACGATGTGGACCCCCGCCGCTCTCCAAGAATTCACTTCAGAGGACAGCACTGAAACTACAGTTAAGGGAGAGGGGCGTGTCTGATCAGAACAAACAGGAGCAAACGAAAAGGGAAGGAGAGAGAGTGGAACATATCCTCACCCACCAAGCCCCGAGGTTCAATATTTCTGCTCGTAGCAGCCAATGCAGAGAGGACCATAGTGCCAGCCCACCATAAGACAAGGCCCACTGGCCCACAGGGCTACAAGGGACAACACTGGAGGCACAGTGCAGGAATTGTGCCCAATCTGATCCCACCACACTAGGGTAAAACGCTAA
The DNA here is from genome assembly GCF_000313985.2 of Echinops telfairi. Taxonomy (NCBI): domain Eukaryota; kingdom Metazoa; phylum Chordata; class Mammalia; order Afrosoricida; family Tenrecidae; genus Echinops; species Echinops telfairi. Next base: position 61,578 of record NW_022103958.1, on the reverse strand, counting down.
GAGCATGCAACAGAGCAGCAAGGGGAGCAAAGCAATGAAGTCCCTGGGGAATCCCAAAAATAGACTGTGGGGTCAGGGCATTGAGCCCTATCAGAGTTGATCAGAAAACATTCCTAAAGGTCAACAAACAGACCTGGAACTAGTTATAGACCTTTTTTCTTTTTTGTCATTTGTGTTTTTTTGTTTTGTTTTGCTCTGTCTTGTTTTTGTGCTTATTTTTGTCTCTGCATTTCTATCTAGATAAGATAGGAAGGATAGACAATCTGGAGAAGAAAACAACAGACTCATAGTCGGAGGGAGAAAGGAAGTGGATGTTAATAAACCTAGGGACAAGGGAACAACAAGTGATCTAAATTTGATGGTGAGGAGGGTATAGCAAGCCTAGTAGGGTTTGATCAAGGGCAATTACTGAAACCTGAATGAAAGCCAAACATTATAGTGGGACAAGAGGAAAGTAAAAGGAAATAGAGGAAAGAACTAGGAGGCTAAGGACACTTATAGAGGTCTAAATACAGACATGTGTATATGTAAATATATTTATATGCAATGATAGGGAAATAGATCTATATACATATATTTGTATTTTAAGTATTAAGGTAGCAGACAGACATTGGAGCTCAAAACACAGGGAATCTAGGACAGATAAACCCCTCAGGAACAATAATGAGATTATTGATACCAGGAGGGTAAGGAGAAGGTGGGGGGAGAAAGGGG
>NW_022103958.1:24918-60519 GCF_000313985.2 Echinops telfairi | reverse complement strand
CCAGGAAATTCCGTGACCAAAAGTTAGGTCAGGGAAATTGCACCTGGCAGTGAGGCTGTGGGACTTATTTAGGGTCTGAGCCAAGGAAGTATGTACTGATAAGTGGAAGCAGGCTTTTATGGCTGCAGCTGCAAGGCCTTGAGGCTAGGGGAAGGGGCTGTGTGGACCCTTCCCAGAGAGATAAGCTCCTCAGAATGCTGAAGGCAGGGACTGCAAAGTCCAACAGATCATCTGTCTTTCTGAGAGGCTTGGGGAAGAGGCTGCATGGTTCAGCCCCGGCCCAAACAGAACTGATACCAAGGGCTCAAGTAGAAAGAAAATGTTTTGAAAATGATGATAGCAACAAATGTACAAATATGCTTGACACAATGGATGGATGGATGGATTGTGATAAGAGCTGTAAGAGCCCCCAATAAAATGATTAAAAACAAACAAACAAAAACCACTTCATTGTGCTCATGTTGAACTTATAGATCAGTGGTTCTCAACCTTCCTAATGCTGCAACCCTTTAATACAGTTCCTCATATTGTGGTGACCCCCAACCTTAAAATTATTTTCATTGCTACTTCATAACTGCAATTTTGCTACTGTTATGAAATGTAATGTAGATATCTGATATGCAGGATGCATTTTCATTGTTACAAATTGAACATAATTTAAGCATAGTGATTAATCACAAAAATGATATGTACCCTGTTTCCCTGAAAGCAAAGCATCCCCCGAAAATAAGACCTAAAGTTTTGCCTCTCACTGAAATATAAGGCATTCCCTCAAAAATAAGACCTCCCTGAAAATAAGCCCCAAAGCTACCTTAACTCTGGACTCTGGACTGTAGCAGTGGGAGCCGCCGCACAACTCACTGTGAGCCGCAGTGCAGCTGGAGCAAAGAGGAAGTGCAAGGTCTCTTTTAATAACACAATGAACAATAAATATGTACCGTATTCACCTTCATGGAAAAATAAGATGTCCCCTGAAAATATGACCTAGCGCATCTTTGGGAGTAAAAATTAATATAAGACACTGTCTTATTATCGGGGAAACAGGGTAATTATATATTGTGTAATATTTATTTCTAATTACAAATAAATGAAATTTTGTCTTGAAGCATAGTGTAGCATGGGTAACAGTCTTCACACTGGCTACTCATATGTGGGCATATCTGCATGTGGGTAGACCTGCCTGGAGACTGAGTGGTGTCTGGGTTCCTAAGACCATTGGAAATATGTGTTTTCTGATGATGTTAGGTGACCCCTGTGAAAGGGTCGTTTGACCCCCAAAGGAGGTGGACCCACAAGTTGAAAACCGCTGTAATATAGATGGTTCAAGAATCACTTTTACTGTCAAAAGAACAAACATTTTGGAAGAGGTTCAGTCTTAATGCTCCTTGAAGGCAAGAATGGCTAGAATTTGTCTGACATACTTGGAACAAGTATCAGGAGAAACCAGTCATAGAGAAGAATATCTTGCTTGGTAAAGTGGAGGGGCAAACAAAAAGAGTAAGGCTGTCCATGAGATGGATTGACACAGTGTCTGCAAGGAGGAGCTCAAAGGTAAGAAAATTGAGAGTATGGCACAGGATTTCTTTCTGTGGCATTTCTTTCTTCTGTACATAGGGTTTCTATGGATACCTAACAACAACAGTAACAACAACATAGATCATACATATATAATTCCTGTCCTGATTATCATACACTATATAAATCTAGATTACTATCTCTAGGCGTTTGTTACATTTTCTGATTTGTCCTCCTCACCATTATATTTCAGACCAGTACTATGTTTAGTACTGGTTAGTATGTTAGGAACTCATTTAATAGAAATGGAATAATTTTAAATTCATGGAAAATACGCAAACCATGTAAGTGTACTCTTTCTCCATATGCTAAATTGACAATCCCTCCGCCGTCTTCTAATTTATAGTGAGTATAATATAATCATATTACTAGATTTTTTACTAATTATCTTTGCACATGATATTGGATCTGGACAGATAAGTCAAGAAAAATATTCAATGTATAATTTGAGACATCTATTTTCAATAATTTTTACAAGGTCTTACATTTCTTTCAAAGCCAAATTCAAAACCCAATACTGATAATGAACTATATATAATATATGCATATACATTAAGTTAACTAATAAAAAATATGTGAGCAGTTAGAATCTTCTGGGTAATATTATGGCACTAATATTGTTTATCTGAAATTCCTTAAAGGCAGCATCACATGGATAAATCTACAGAGTGACTTTGAATTCCAGTGGGTTTTGGACTATAATTTTTCTGCTAATCTTACTTGAATCATTGCTCTGAGATTAAATCTTTTGGGACTGAGGCACTGACAAAACCATGTGATTCATTGCTATCCAGCCATTCTGAGAAGTTTTATCTAGCTAGGGAGTCAAAAAGATTTTATTTCAAAATGGTAAAATTTATTCATTTTAGGGATAAATTAATCAAAAATAGCTGAAGAGAAACATGTTTAAATGATATAGATTGAATTTTATAGGTTGACAATTTTGAATTTGAAGTGTATTTTTTAAATAAAGATAACATTTGTATCCTCTTTCATTTCAATTTAATGTGTGATTATGTGCTATGATATAACAATAGTTGATATAAGATTGAAATACACAAAACTCCTAGCATTAGGAAAAGTTAGGCGCTTAGTTGACTAGATTATTTTCTATGTCAAAACTTACAATAGTTAGATATTTTGCCCAATATTAGTAAGGAGTACGTTGCTTAGCAATAAATTCCTAGAGATTTTGTTAAAGTTTATACTTTCAGAATGAAGGAAAGGCATATTCTAATATTATTACAAAAATTCCTCTTTAATTTTCCTTTGCCTAGAATCTAGAAGAAACTACAATAAAGAAGCAGTGAAAACAGGATGGCTCTCAACCACCAAGTGCCAACAGTGTATCAGGAGAAGCAGTATGGATACATATGATTGATATAAATGTAAGAAGAAATTTAAATGAGGTTTGTCAACATTTCTAGAATATAAGCATGATGTTATCTCAACATGAAGGAAAAAATCTCAATGATTCTATCTGAACTCGTGAAGAAAACAAAATTTTCTTTATAGAAGAGGTTATATTTAGATTACTAGATTCCTTACAACTGACCAGTTTTCTTGATGGCAATGGCATTGTCTCAAATAGAAAGTAATCATGTACAAATTGATGACGGTAACATATGTAAAAATATGCTTGACACAATTGATGTGTGGATTGTTATAAGAGCTGAAAGAACCACCAATTAAATGATCTATTTTTTTAAACAGGAACATGCATACTAATATTAAGATTTATTAGGATTGTCTTAACACGTGATTATGTTTGATACCCACACCCCCGTCAGAAAGACTGATAACCATACTATTAAATTAGCTTTTTAAAGGCATAAAATTTAAATAAATAAATAAATGTAAAAAGGAATCCTGTAGTTAATGAATGGAGCCAAATCATATTGATCTAATCAAGATTGTCCAGTGGTTGGAGAGACTTCCTGAAAGTGGAATTATAAATATATTCTGGGGCTATTTTTTGTGAGCATTTATATATGTTTTCCAACATATTTCACAGTCTACTTTCAATATAAAGTAAAATCACTTGCATTCTAAAAATCTCTCAATTATTTGTGTTTTGGAAGTGAACACAAATAATGAAGAGGAAAGGAGAAAAGAAAAATAGAGAAAAGTTGTATAAAACTTTCTTTCCAGTCTTACCTATAATATGTTCGTTCACTATCTTCAGCTCTACTTCAGCTTCTAAGTAGTTCCTGAACATTGATAGGTATCAAAATACATTATTGAATAAAAGAACGGATATATGACTAACTTACAACACCATTCTAAAGAGTTAGCAGTTAGACATATCAAGAGAAATTGTAAGGACAGAAAATGTACAGTCTTGGTTAAAGATCAGAATGAAGGATATTGCTAGGAATTATCTATAGGACAATGAGCCATTGTGACACTGTTGGGTAAGCATAAGACCACTAACCATAAGCTCACTAGTTCAAAACCACCAACTGCTCAGAGAGAGAAAGGGAAGACTGTTCGCTTAAAGCTTTATAGCCAGGAAAATTGATTCTGAATGGACTCCATAGGTAATTATCTTATTACTTATGCTAGTAAAAATAATCATGGTGTATGATGGTCTAAACTGGGGCTCCTTAACTGTATCTATAGCTATGAGTAGATAAATAAAATTTATTAGATCTTGACAAGCATTATTAGGATAAAATAAAATAGACTATATTGCAATCTCACTCATTGCCATACAGTTGATTCCAACTCTGAGTGACTCTATAGGACAGGGTAGAATTGTCAGTGGATTTCTGAGACTATAACTCTTTACGGGAGTAGAAAACCTCATCTTTCTCCTGAGGAGGGGCTGTTGGATTCGAGTTGCTGAACTTGTGGTTAGTTGGCTAATTGGTAACTACTGCATTACCAGGGCTGCATGTTGCAATAGAACATATTGTAATAGGACATATAAATATGCATGTCGGGTGATGAGATCATTAGTCTGTATATATTTGTTAATTTCATGTCATCTGGTAACAAGTGTCTCCTCCCACCACCACTGGGTTTGGGGACTAAATCATTTTGAGTCAAGAAGCAAATCTAGGGAATAGTTTTTTCTGAGCAACCTTAGAAACAAAAAAATCACTTTTATCACTTTTTTGGTCCCCTTATTCTTTTATGTTTCCTTTAAATTTGACTTTTATTGGTTTTAGATGGAAATTACACATTTGGGATTAATGGATTCCTTATACCCTTCAATTTTCATGTAGCTAACGTTGTACTCAAGAAATCATAAAAGATAGAGTAGAATTACCACACAGGATTTTTAAGGCCTAGTGCTCCTGTAACGATTTCTGCCTCAAAAACCCTAGCTGAGAGTTGCTATGAGTCAGAACTGATTCATTGGAAATAAGTTCAGATTTTCATTTGGAATTTTTATAGAAGCAAACTGCCTTATCATTCTCCTAGAAGGCAAGTGGTGTTTATGAACAGCTGACTTCCCAGTTAGCAGCTAATGTTTGTTTCACAAACCATCGGGGTTCTTAAAATTCAGAATAAATCTAAATTGATACATTATTTTATTTGCATAATAGTTACGCTTACTGTGATTTAAATATTATATAAAGTTATATGAGTTTTAATAAGACATATTTGTTTTTCTTTTTATTTTATTTTTAAAAATTTGTTTTGGTTTTCTTTTTTCATATGTAAAATCAATAGAGGAGAGAATAAAGGAGAGAGATGGCATGTAACATCTGTATATGAATAGCTAGAACCCTAGTTTTATATTTATTATATTTTCTTAAGGTAAATTATACTTAATCAATACTTAATTTAGAGTTAAAATGAATAAGAAATAAGATGTCCAACTTATTAACAGTAAGAAAACAAGAGCTCATATGATAATATAATTCAAACATGTCTCTTTAATAAATGGAAAAAAGTTAAAACTGAAAAATTGATTTTCATAACCTCTTAGAAGCATATGTCAACTTTACTGTAATTTTCAATATATTTAAAATTATTTAGGCTTTATTCACTTTGATTAAGTATGAGCATGCTTTATATGTAGAGTTGCTTATGTAGCATTACATCAAGCAAACCTGAAAATAGTTTTGTGTTTCCAACATCACAAATAATAGGATATTGAGCGCATAATGATAAGGTATGTGGACTCCTGGATCTAAACATACATATGTGAAAACCACATGTGTGTCACACCATATTGCTCTATGAGAACAATCCCTATATTAGCAACAGGACTCTGTACAAACTATTAAGGTGAAAAAAATCTTTTATCAAGATGGTAAAATAGATTTAATATTTTTTTCTCTTCTTCCACATGCAGATACCTTGAAGAGATACATGGCTCCCATAAATTGCACCCAGGTGACAGAGTTTATTCTTGTGGGCCTCACAGATCATCCAGAATTGAAGATGCCTCTCTTTGTGATATTCTTATCCATCTACCTTTTCACAGCAGTAGGAAACCTGGGTTTGATCCTGGTCATTAGGACAGATGCAAGACTCAAGACACCAATGTACTTCTTTCTAAGCAACCTGGCTTTTGTTGATTTCTGTTATACTTCTGTCATTACTCCCAAAATGCTTGGAAATTTCTTGTACAACGTAAATATTATCTCCTTCAATGCGTGTGCTGCTCAATTAGGCTGCTTCCTTACCTTCATGATATCAGAGTGCTTGCTGCTGGCCTCCATGGCCTATGACCGATATGTGGCCATTTGTAACCCACTCCTGTATATGGTCACAATGTCACCAGGAATCTGCCTTCAGCTTGTAGTTGTCCCCTATAGCTATAGCTTCCTGATGGCATTCTTCCATACCATCCTCACTTTCCATCTTTCCTATTGCCATTCCAATATTATCAATCATTTCTATTGTGATGATATGCCTCTCCTCAGGTTGACTTACTCAGACACTCACACCAAACAACTATGGATTTTGGCCTGTGCTGGTATTACATTCATTTCCTCTGTTCTGATTGTCTTCATCTCCTACATGTTCATTCTTTCTTCCATCCTGAAGATGAGATCAGCTGAGGGAAGGCAAAAAGCCTTCTCCACTTGCAGTTCTCACATGTTGGCTGTCACTATATTCTACGGGACTCTGATCTTTATGTACCTACAACCGAGCTCAAGCCATTCTCTTGATACAGACAAGGTGGCCTCTGTCTTCTACACAGTCATCATTCCCATGTTGAACCCCTTGATCTACAGCCTTCGAAACAAAGATGTGAAGGAAGCTCTAAAGAAAACTGTCAGCAACAGAAACCAGGTGCTTGTATTCATAGGAATAAGAAACTGACGTGAATTAACAAATGTAGACTTTCTTCCACTATGTGCTTTTGAAAATGTTTTGTCTGTTCCCCACCTTCTCCTCCCATTAATAAAATAAGCACATTTGCTTTGGTGTTATTGATAAAGATCTGTTGCTGACATAATTTAAAAAAATCCTTGCTTTTCGTGCGTTAAAATATTTCCTATGTAGAAGTTAAAATAAAAATTAACATTAAGTCCATTATTTCTCAATAAAATACGTGTTTTATTTGAAATAATAATATGTATTATGTATTATATTTTCCATAGACACACAGGAGGTGCTAACCAAAGTTAAAATTTGCAGACAGCTTCAATGGTTAAATATAGTATTCTAAGAGTGGTATAATAATATAATCAAAATTAAAACCCAAGAGTCAACTATAAACCACTCAGAGTGACATTTCCCCCCAAGGAATACTGGATAATGCTTTGAAACACTTTTGGCTGTACTATAGCTTGATACTATGGCTATATGGAGAGTTGAGCCCTAGCATGTCCAGAAAAGCCCCGCACATAAATAATTATCCAGTCCAAATGACACAATTGCCAATTAGTTAAGCCATTCTGCCTTAGGGTATGATTTCCTAAACGATTCTTGATACAGGGAGATTTCTATAGGTTTTATACATATCGAACTCATTGATACTGTCATTCAAGTCTTCTTTACCCTCTTTGGTTTTCACTTTATTAATTATTAAAAACGATGTGTTAAAATCCCCAATTATCAATGTTCAATTGTATCTTTCATTTTTCGCAAATATCACTTCTAGTTAATATATGTGGGGGTTCTTTTGTCAATTATGTATGAATTTATAATCACTAAATCTTATTTAGGTCCTGATAATATATAGGTTACAAGTTGGTCTTTGATCCACACGGTTCGCATTTTGAAACTGCCAGCCACTCCAAGGGAGAAATATGCGACTTTCTACTCCTGTAACAGTTAACAGTCTCAGTAACCCCCAGGGGCAGTTGTACCCTTTCCCGTAGGGTCACTATGAGTTGGCTTTGACTTGATGGCAGTGAATTTGGTTTGGGACTTAAATCTTTGTGTAATTTGGTTTTTGGAGTGTTTTCCATCCTCAGTTAAATACTTGCCTTTCTGCATTGATAAACAAAAACCACCTCTACATTTGAAAACACAAATATGACTTCAATTACCTTCCTTATCTTCCCACCCACCCATATTTTGGCAGTGTAGTGGCATATTTCTAGTTCCCTATGAAGCATGCCATTTCTTAATCAAAATTGATATATTGTTCTTGGACATCCTTACTAGGGCCACAGATTTGCATGAGAAACCACCCTGAAAAGGTGCTTCTCGGATAGTTCATCGAGGAAGGTAAATAATAACAGAGAGTGGAAACCCAAATGAGGAAGTAAATGTGCGATGACCATTTCAAAGAGGAAGTTTTAAAAAAATGGTATTTCTTACAATACCAGGAGTAGTTTGTTGGCGGAATTGGACATCCATCCCTTGCAAATTATGTTAAAAATACTTTCAAAAGGTAATTTTTGTTTTCAATGACACATTCAAACTCTGTTACAACAATAACAATATGCTTAAGTAAAACCTCAGTCAATAAATAGTATTTAAAAATTGGGGCACAATAGGACAATAATGTGATACTGAAAACAATGCTGCAGACATACCCTTTTTCATAACTGGAGAATAACATTAATTAATCTCCAACCTGCCTTGGGTCCCCAGTGGGGTGAAAAATGTAATTTTTCTGATGGTCCCACTTGCATCATGTCCTCATGATCCTTTGGGACATTCACTGACAAAACTCTGCAGTTTTTTGCCTTCCAAACTCAGTTGGAGAAGAAATAGGAGCACCCTCTACCTAGGTAGGTCAGAGACTGTATACATAATGCAATTGGGGTGAAGATAAACTTTTTAGTACTGAAGCAGAACATAAAAGGATTTTCTTTGATATTATTTTTAAAGAAAAAAATATTGTGAATTGGGTAAAGGTTTACCAAGCAGATTGTCAATTTTACATTCAACAATTCATATACCTATTGTTTCTACACACCAATTGCAATATCATTTTTGCACCATCATTAATCCCAGTTCTTCCCTGCGTTTTTGTCTGTTTGGTTTTTTTGTGTCAATTAGGGGGGCATTTTTCATTTCAGTTCTTAAATTGTGTATTCAAGGATTTAAACCAATTATCAAAATACTCAGTAGCTAACCTTAAACCCGTCCTTAGATTTCTCTTCTTCCCCTTGTGGATAACTGTCTTCCCCTTCCCTCAATTAATGGCTGTGAAGGCCCTAGCCTATTGTTTCATCTGCCTCCCCTTGTCCTCCCTACTTGTCTATGCCCTTTTGTCTGAAAGTCTTTGTCTTAGTTTTTTCCTTATAACAATGGTCTTATACAGTATTTGTCCTTTGGTGACTGACTAACTGTATTGAGTATAATGTTCTCCAGGTCAATCCACGCCACCAGGTGTGTAGATAGCATTGTGTGCATGCACCAAAGTTTCTTTATCTGCTCTATTGATGGGAATTTAAGTTGTTTCCGTCTTCTTGCTGATGTGAACAGTGCTGTGATAAACATGGGTGTGCATATGTCAGTTCTTGCTACCACTCTTACTTCTTTTAGGTATATACCCAATGGAAGGATTGCTGGATTGTATGTAATTCCTATTAGCAGTTGTTTGAGGTAGAGCAATATCGTTTTTCATACTGGTTGTCATTTATGTCTCACCAGCTATGTAAGAGGGATCCAATCTCTCTGCACCTTCTCCAGTATTTGATGTTTTAAGGGTTTTAAAATCTTTTTTTGAAAAAATAAAATTAATTTAAATTATAATCAATCCCTGGATTACCAGTGAGATCCAATCTTAAGGTGGTCCTTAAATCTAAGGGAAATTTTAAGACAAATTTGGCCGCTGTTGGTGGTGTAAGGTGGTTTCTAGTCGTGGCTTTGATTCGCAGCTCCCAGATGGCTTCTTCATGTGGTTATTACCCATTTGGCTGGAATAACATTAATTTTTAGCAAGTACAACAATTGAACCAACCTGTCTTTACAATCAATTCTTCATCACAGGCACCTTTACTTGCTGTACTCATAGCTTTTAAGTCATGTAAAAGGCTGTAAGTCTCTTCTTGCACTAAAATTTTAAAAAAGAAACAAACTGACTTCCCTTGAGTCCATTTTGACTCAAAGCAATACTAGAGGAAAGAACAGAGCCGCCCCCGTAAGGTTTCCCAGGCTCTAAATCTTCAGGTAAACAGATTTCCCTCTCTTTCTTCTGCAGAGACAGTGCTTGGTGAGTTCAATCTACCAACCTTTCGGTTAGCAGCCCACTGCTTAGCCAGTGGTGTCACCAGAGATCATTTCTGGTATTAAAAAAAATAAAAGAGGAAATCTTTGATGAGTCCATTTTAACTCAAAAGGTTAAAAAAATGCACGTTATGACTTGCCTAAAATTTGTCTTAAAAGCTTTCTTAGATTAAAGGACCAACTTAAAAATGGATCTCCTTGGTAAACCAGGAACTGCTTGCAAGTGAAATAAAATATTGTAATTGGAAATTTCTGAAGTCAGGATTGTGTTTCTGGTAACCATTTTGTATATAACTATGTATGATTACGAAAACTATATTTTTTATTATCTTGATATAACAAAAAATTCTTGAAAGCTCAAGGATAGAAACTTTTAGGAATTTTGAGAAAGTTGGGAATTTGATTAACTAGATTATAATCTATGGCAAAACTGTCCTTCCCCATTGGACCTCCACTCAAATACTTACTCAATGAAAACATTTGTTCTATTAAATTGGCATTCCATGATGCACACCTTCCCGATATGATCACTGAAGACAAATATGTGCTTAAGAAAATGTGGTGAAGAAAGCTGATGGTGCTAGGCTATCAAAAGAGATAGCATCTGGGGTCTTAAAGGCTTGCAGGTAAACAAGCATCCATTTAGCTCAGAAGCATCAAAGCCCACATGGAAGAAGCACACCAGTCTGTGTGACCATGAGGTGTAGAAGGGACCAGGAATCAGACATCAAAGAACAAAAATTCATATCAGTGGGTGCTCAAATTTCTGATATGATCACTGAAGACAAATGTGTACATAAGCACATGTGGTAAAGAAAGTTAATGGTGCCCAGATATTGAAAGATATAGCATCTGGGGTCTCAAATGCTTGAAGATAAGCAAGTGGCCATCTAGCTCAGAAGCAACAAAGCCCACATGGATGGAGCACACCAGCCTGTGTGACCATGAGGTGTCGAAGCGATCAAGTATCAGGCATCCAAGAACAAAAAATCATATCATTGTAAATGAGGGTGACTTCAGAGTGGAGACCCAAAGCCCATCTGTAGGTAACTGGACACCTCCTTCCTGAAGGATCACAGGGAGGAGATGAGCCTGTCAGGGTGCAGGGTAGCAACGATGAAACATACAACTTTAGTTCTTAAATGCATCCTTCCCCCACTATCATGATCCCAATTCTACCTTACTAATCTGGCTAGACCAGAGGATGTACATTGGTACAGATAGCAACTGGAAACACAGGGAATCCAGGACAGATGATCCCTTCAGGACCAGTAGTGAGAGTGGTGATACCTGGAGGGTAGAGGGAAGGTAGGGTAGAAAGGGGGAACTGATGACAAGGATCTACACATAACCTCCTCCCTGGGGGATGGACAACAGAAAAGTGGGTGAAGGGAGACATCAGACAGTGTAAGATATGAAAAAATAATAATTTATAAAATATCAAGGGTTCATGAGGGAGAGGGGAGCAGGGAGGGAGGGGGAAAATGAGGAACTGATATCAGGGGCTCAAGTAGAAAGCAAATGTTTTGAGAATGATGATGGCAACAAACATACAAATGTGCTAACACAATGGATGTATATGTGGATTGTGATAAGAATTGTACGAACCCCCAATAAAATGGTTAAAAAACAACAACAAAAACAAAACTGTCCTTCCCATCCTTAAATTTTTTTTATTAAAATGTTAATGAGTTATACAGATTGAGAGTTGGGTACATTTTAATTGAATCAGTTACACATATTTAAATATATTTGCAATAGGTAGATTATCTTAATTATAAACAAGGATAAACATTGAAATATCAATACAAATGTTTATCTTTGATTTCCTCTTACTAAACAACTAAAATGATGTTATGGTAAGAACAAAAAAGCCATTCCTCCCCAGTAGAGTCTACTGAGAGAAGCATGAAAACAGATAGTTGCCATAAATATATAAAAATAACAGATAGTAATTGAAAATGAGCATTAGAAAACCATGTGATCGTCACAAAAAAGATGAAATTTTAGCCAGCCTTTGATTCAGAAATATATAGGGGTTTTCCCTTCAACTGTCCATTTGATATAAAACAAAATGACTTATTAAGGTTCTTATATCTACCAAAGAGAGAAGCCTCACCCGGTATCTTGAGAATTGGCTATAATTTACATCAAACATTACGCTAATCTTTAAGAGGGGGATTATCTCTGTTTTACATATCTACAAACAGGATAAGAATGTTTGAATAATTTGGCTAAAACCAAACCAAAAAAAAGCACTGCCTCAAGACAATTCCACTCTGCTCTGCTAGGACAGAGTAGCACTGCTCCATAGGGTTTGGGTTTTCAAGACTGAAAATCTTCATGGGTGCAGACAGCTTCCTCTTTCTTCCACAGAGTGGCTGGTGGATTCAATCACCACTACATCACTGGGGTTGTTCGATTTAACCAAGGCTGCTCAACGACTTGTGTATGGCATTGCGGACACCTGAATTCCTGTCTTACACTGGTACTTTTTATTGTTATGCCACACTGCCTCTTTTCTATGAAACATCACCAATATCATGAAATAAATATGGTTAATATAGTTTAAGTGGAAAAAAATCATAATGCATGAATCAACTATAGGCAAGTAAGATATGATGCTAGAAAGAGTTTAGAAGAGAAGGTGCAGTATAGTTCAGCAAGTATGATTTGAGGATCCACTGAATGATTAGCAGTGTATTAGAAAAACAAAAGGCAATCATGTGTCTTTACTCATGTTACATTTCTATGGTTTTGATTCAGTGTCTTATCAAACATATATCTGCATATCTGTATATCCTTGTGTAAGCTTAAATATATGTTTAAGGATATATGTTAATGAATGTATATACATTTTTCCTCTTAATATAAATGTAGAATAGAATTATTGGTTCAAGTACTACTTTCAAGGAAAACATGACACTTTCATGAGAAAAGAAATGAAAGAAATATTCAGAGAAACTAAGCATATTTCTGCTAAGTGACACTTTTACTTTAGTAGTCATAGCCATCATTTGTAATGAAGTGAAGATGGAAAGTATTCGTGCATACTGCTCATAAATCTAGATAAGTGTATTCATATCTCCAGATAATTATTGTATTTTTCTGAATATATAAAAATGTATATGCATATAGATATGGCTTATATAATCTGAGAACAGGTTCGGTTCGAGAGTTTTTAACTTGCCATGTGCAATGAATTTGTGAGGAGAGAAATATGATGTGCTAGTCTGGGTTGACTAAAGAAACAAATTCAAGGACACTCATGTGTATGAAAAAGATTTACATACAACAACAGTTGAATATAGAGAAAACATCCCAGCTTAGTCCAGATCGAGTTTATAAGTCCAATATTAGCCCAGATGTCCGATACCAATCTATAAAGTCCTCTTCAGACTCACAAAACACATACAATGATGCCAAATGCAGAGGACCACAGGCCGTGGGTTGGAAGTCTTATGGATCCAGTGGCATGGTAAGCATTTCAGTGATGGCAGGGGTCTCTCCAGCTCCAGAGGTCAGGTTGCATGAGAGTAGGTCCATGTGGCTTCTCCAGTTCCCAGGGCATAGGACATGTGTCTTCTCAGTAGATCCTCTCCAAGGGAATGAGCTGAGAGAGAAGTGTCTCCCTTGTCCAAGGAGGAAATACAGGATTTCCCAGGCCATACCCACACAAAGGCTCTTTGGCTATATCCAGATTGACAGCTAGGCTCCTACACTCTTAATCCTCAAATTGACACCAGATTATGTAACTACCACATATGCCTTTACTGAAAATGTTTTCATTGATTCCCGGAATCATTCCAAGACTTTGAGTATGCTAATATTCTTCATATTAGTGCATTCATATTGACACTAAAACTCTATTCAGGGTACTATATCAAATGACTATACAAACAGCGACTTGAATTTAACTCTCCTCTCCTTTTCCCCATTCAGATGTGTGGAGGAGACATATGGCTCCGATAAATTGCACCCAGGTAACAGAGTTTATTCTTGTGGGCCTCACAGACCGTCAAGAGTTGAAGATGCCACTGTTCCTGATATTCTTATCGATCTATCTTTTCACAGTATTGGGAAACCTGGGTTTGATCCTAGTCATTAGGTCAGATGCAAGACTCAAGACACCGATGTACTTCTTTCTTAGTAACCTGGCTTTTGTTGATTTCTGTTACTCTTCTGTCATTACTCCCAAAATGCTTGGCAATTTCTTGTACAAAAAAAATGTTATCTCCTTCAATGCGTGTGCAGCTCAGTTAGGCTTTTTCCTGGCTTTCATGACCGCTGAGTGCTTGTTACTGGCCTCCATGGCCTATGACCGATATGTGGCCATTTGTAACCCGCTCCTGTATATGGTTGTGATGTCCCCAGGACTCTGCTTTCAGCTCGTAGCTGTCCCCTATAGCTATAGCTTCTTGGTTGCACTCTTTCACGCCATCCTCACCTTCCGTCTCTCCTATTGTCATTCCAATATCATTAATCATTTCTACTGTGATGACATGCCCCTCCTCAGGCTGACGTGCTCAGACACTCACACCAAACAGCTGTGGATCTTTGCCTGTGCAGGGATCATGTTCATTTCTTCCCTTCTGATTGTCTTTGTTTCTTACATGTACATTATTTCTGCCATCCTAAGGATGCGTTCTGCAGAGGGAAGGCGCAAGGCCTTCTCCACCTGTGGTTCACACATGTTGGCAGTCACCATTTTCTATGGGACCCTGATATTTATGTACTTGCAACCCAGCTCAAACCATTCTCTTGACACAGACAAGATGGCCTCTGTCTTCTATACAGTGATTATTCCCATGCTGAACCCTTTGATCTACAGCCTCAGGAACAAGGAGGTGAAAGAGGCCCTGAAGAAAGTTGCTGTCAGTAAAAATCGGGCATTTTTATTTATAAGATTAATAAAGTGATGTGGCTAGATAAAAGTAAACTCTGCTTTATGGTATTTTAATTTTTCCTATTCCATAAGCAGCTCATCCACTGAAGATGATTTGATTCTGACTCACAGAGACCCTACAGGACAGAGTAGAACTGATTGTGAGGCCTTGTGATACTACAAAGCTTTATGAGACTAGACAGTCTTATCTTTCTCCTGCCAAGCAGCCGGTGGGTTTGAACCCTTCATTGTGCTAGCAAACTCCAAGCCTACCTCACTGCCATCAGTCGACACTGACTCATAGCCGCCCTTTAGGATAGAGTAGAACTGCCCCTGTGAGTTTCTGCGACTTTCATTCTTTAAGGAAGTAGAAAGCCCCATCTTTCTCCAATGGAGTGGTTAGTGTTTTTTAATTGCTGGCCTTGTGGATTGCAGCCTAACTTGTAACCACTCTGACACCAGGGCGCTACCAGGGTTCTTTAAATATGTAGCAGAACAACTGTTTTTCGTATGTTTGCTTGGTCTTTATAGATGATTATAATGAAGTGAAATTAATTTTCTATTCATAGCCTTTGTAACTCTGAAGGGATTGGTAAACTTGACTATTCCGCTGAATATAAAGTGAGATGTTTCAGAAGCAGAGATAATCCCAGAACCAATAAGAGTAAAATGGCAGAAATGAAGAACTCCTGATCTTCCTGCCTGGAGAGGTGGCAGAGACACAGCACCAAGTCCACAAGGCAGAGCAGAAGGCTTGTTGGCCCATGGAATGAGTAAAAAGAGCACCTTGGGAGAATAGATTTCAGAGTGGGGTACTCTGTGAGCATTTAACTGTACTTGAGGAGCTTTATAACTCTTGTCAGAGCAGGACAAAGGCCACAGAGCCACATGGTGAAAGGCTGAGATTTAGGGGGACAGGGGCCTGCTGAAGATACACTGCTGTAGACAAGAACAAAACCAACAATACCACCACCAACAAAACTGTATCCTTAATATTTTCTGAGCCTGACTTGCTGGGACCTAAACTTCCCTCACAAAATCCCATAATTTTATTTGTGAGTCCTGCATGGTCATTGTGAGGGATTTTTAAATCCAACAGGGAAGAAGAATATCATGGAAGAGAAGGTTGGCTCTGTCCTATTGGACCGAGAAAGCTGGAAGGAGGAGGCATTTCTGACTTCCACCTCCTACAAATTATCCTTGCACAGATGCAGAGTTGAATTCTCCTACTCATAGCAGATGTAGCAGTCACTCCATAAGGGATATATATATATATTGCACAACAATTATTTTCTATGGACTTTCACTTAAAAAACAAGATTTCACATATAGAAGAAACCATAAGAACTATAGCCATTCATTCATTCCTCAGTTGGAAAAAATATTCAAAGATAATTATTCCCTGTTCCATAAATTAAGTTTCTAATTTATGACATGCATAATATAGAAAAAAATAATGAATTATCTTTTTTTTTTAATTTATATAGATGTATTTATTAAATTTCAGCCAGGACAAAGAGAAAGTCACAATACAATGGTGAAGGAGATCAACAACATATAGGCATGTTGGCATCTAAGGGTTTACAGAAACATGGCCATTTACATAGGATGTGGAAGTACAAAGGAAACAACTGTGGACATGGGAAAGGGATAATAATTGAGATGTATACACCATTCTAGAGAGGAAAGCTTAAGAAGATTGGTCCAGGGCCCTAAAACCAAGGCAGTTAGAATATGATAAATGATTATGCACATTCTAATAGCCCAAATTCCATGAAGGGCAGAGCCAGATAAGTCTTTATGAGCCAGGGGAGTCTTCCGTGGACAGGCTAGGAGTAATACTAGGAATAGTAGAAATCCACTTTCTAATACATTCTACCTGAGGACAAGTTATTCATTTTACACGATCCATCTGATATCCCTTGTTCCATATCATCTCCTGAAATTCTTTTTTTTTTTTTTTAATTTTTTTTAATCAATTTATTGAGGCTCATACAATTCATCACAATACATAGATCAATTGTGTAAAGCACATCTATACATTTGTTGCCCTCATCATTCCCAAAATTCGCTTGCCTCTAATTTTCCTTTTTTCCCCCCTCCCCTTCCCTTCCTCCTCCCCTCATGGGAAGAACTGGAAGGAATCATGCTAAGCGAGGTAAGCCAAAAGCAAAAGGACAGGTATAATATGAGTCCCCTGAGGTAAGTACAATCAGAATAACGGGAATTATCTTAACATACAGTTAAATACAGAAAAAAGGATAATAGTTCAGACCCTTATGATGTCACTTCATAATTCTAACATTGCTTGGAAATAAATTCCAAATGAAATGTAAAGACATTTGTTCCAGATAGTTTGAGTTTTTTAGTAATTTCCGAAGGTCTTTGAAATGTACTGAAACATCACATGAGTTCATATTTAACTAATCACCTTTATAAAGCAGAATAATGCTAAATTTAAAAATTTTATCTCTGACAGACACTTAAGTTCCACTGACGTAGAAGTCTAGTTTCAACTCTAAGGACTAACTTCATGAGTGACCTATGGTCTTTATGGCTTTGATCTTTCAGTGTAAACATTTTTCAAAATTATCTGAAACTAAAATGTAAATCAGAGAAAGAAACCCAAATACATAATAAAGTCTAAAAATTACATGCAGTAATTGAAACATTGTAGACCCTGAGAATGTAGTGGTTATGTCTTGGACTACAATTCACATCGTCAGTAGTTTGAAACCACCAGCAGGTGCGCAGGAAAAAGACTGAGCTTTCTATTCTTGTGAACAGTTACAGTCTCCCAAACCCACTGGGGGTCACTATGAGTCAGCATTAACTCAATGTCTGCGAGTTTGGCTTATTGGAGGCCATTTTTTCAGTAGCAAGAATTGTATACATTTATTCTCCACCATACATGGCTATGTTGATCACTACTGATTGAAAAACAGTTTGTAGTACAATGAATCCAAACTGCATGTAGCCTAATGAGAAGAAATTATATCTTGTAAGTGCAAGAATATAGTAATATCACAAACTCTATAATCTGTTATGAGTGGGCTCTCATTTAATAAAAGTTTACATATCCATTAAATCTGGTTAGTGCTATTTGCTACCATTTGTATATAATTTTGTCATATTATGGTGACGTGTGTGTGGTGATACTGGAAGCTATGCCACAGGTATTTCAAATACCATCAGTTAGCCAATATGGGCAAGTTTTAGCAGAGCTTCCAGACAAGAACAGATTACAAAGAAAGAAGAAGGAAGAAGGTCCACTTCTGAGAGTTAGCCACTGAAAACTTATGGATAAACATAAAAACATTGTTTTATACAGAAGGCCTAATGAATAGAGTACTATTTTCAAGATAGTGACAGAATATGACTCTTTAGGTCATAGTAGGACACTCAAAATTTGACCAAAGTGGAAGAACAGCCTTCTCAAAGTAGAGTCCACCAAAATGATGTGGATGGAGTACACCTTCAGGACCTTCATTTGCTGATGGAATACATGGAAGAAACAGTTGTAAACATCTATTAATCAAAATTTGGAATGTATGAAATATGAATGGAGGAAAATTGAAAGTAATCAAAATGAAATACAACACATAAAAATAAATACCCTAGGTGTTAGTGAGCTGAAATAAACTGGTATTGACCATTTTGAATCAGAAATGTCTATGGTTCACAATGGTGGGAATGACCCATTCAAGAGGAAGATCATTTAATCCAACACCAAAAAGGACAGTTCAAGATCTATCTTGAAGTCCAAAGCTGTCTATGACAGGATGATATCTATCCATATACAAGTAATTCAAATCATACAACTATTATTCAAATTGTTGCACCAACCACTAAAGCAAGTGATGAAGATACTAAAGAAGTCTACCAACATATTCAGTCTAAAATTGATCAAACATGCAATCAAAAGGTATCGATAATTATTGGCTATTGAAATGCAAAAAATTGGAAACAAAGAAGACAGAAGAGTCACGATAGAACTCTTCATGATATCTTCACGATAGAAACAAAGATGGAGATGGTATGATAGAACTTTGCAAGACCAACAACTGCTTCATCCCCAATACTATATTTCAGCAAAACAAACGGTGACTAGATGCATGATCTTCTGCACACGGACTATATAGAAATCAAAATGCCTCTATATGTGGGAAGAGATGATGGAGAAGCACACTAGCAGCACCTAAAACAGTGCCAGGGACTGACTGTGCAACAGATAATTAATTGTTCATATGCCAGTTCAGGTTGAATCTGAAGAAAATTAGAACAAGTTCTCAGGAGCTAAGATACAGCCTCAAGATCATCCTATCTGCATTTGAAAAACATCTCAAGAACAGATTTGATGCATTTAACACTAGTAATATAAGACCTGATCAGCTGTGGTTGACATTGGGAAAATTATACATGAAGACAGCAAAAGGGAATTAAATGGCCAAGAAAAAAAGGATCAAAGAGGATATCAGAAAAGGCTCTGAAACTTCCTCTTAATCTAAGCTAAGGTAAATGGAAGAAATGAAGTCAGAGAACTGAATTGAAAATTTCAAAGGGCAGCTCAGGAAGACAAAGGAAAGTGTAATGAAATGTGCAAAGACCTAGAGTAAGAAAACTCAAACAGAACATACTTCGCATATTTTAAACTGATAGAACTCAAGAACCAATTCAAGCCTTGAGTTGCAATCTTGAAAAATTCTATGGCAAATATTGAAAGATGCTGGAAGAATTGGAAGAAGTTATAAAGTATACACAAAATCTCAGTACCAAAAAGAAATAGTTAACATTCAACCATTTCAGGAGGTAACATATGATCAAGAACCAATGCTGCCGAAGGAAGAAGGTTAAACTGCACTGAAAGCACTAGCCAAAACAAGACTCCAGGAATTGATAGAATACTAATTGGAATGTTTCAACAGCTGATGAAGCACTGCAAACCCATACCAGTCTATGCCAGGAAATTTGGAAGATAGCTACTGACGGGAAGATATTCATGTTTGTACTCATTACAAAGAAAAATAACAGCAGAATATTCAAATGATCAAATAATATCATTCATATCACATACAAGTGAAACTTTGCTGAAGATCATCCAACAATGGCTGCAGCAGTATATTGACAAGGAGCTGCCAGAGCTTCAGGCCGGATTCAGAAGAGGATGTGGAACAAGGAATACCATTGCTAATGTCAACTTGATCTTGACTGGAAGCAAAGAATACCAGGAAGATGTTTACTTGTGTTTTATTGACTATGCAAAGACATTTGCCTCAGTGGGTCACCACAAACTATGGCTAACCTTGAGAACAATAGGCATTTCAGAACACTTACCTAGCTGTGCTCATGTAGAAGCTGTATGTGGATCAAGAAGCAGTTGTGTGAACAGCACCAGGGAATACGGCACAGTTTAAAAGCAGGAGAGGTGTGTGTCATGATTCTATCCTCTCACTCTACTTATTCAATTATAATACTGAGCAAATAATCAAAGAAGCTGGATTATATGAAGAAGAATGGAGCATCAGGAATTTGGGAAGGCTGTGGTAGACAGATGACACAACGTTGCTTGCTGAAAGTAAGGAAGACTTGAAGCACTTGCTGATGGAGATCGAGGATTGGAGCCTTCGGTGTAAAGAAAAGCAAAATCTTCACACATGGACCAGTGGGTATCATCAGGATAAACAGCGAAAAGACTGAAATTGTCAGGGATTTCATCTTGGCTTGTATCCATGATCAATCCTCATGAAAACAGCACTTAAGAGATCCAAGTATGCATCACATCGCATAGGGTCAATCTGCTACACAAAACCCCTCCAAGTGTTGGAAAACAAGGGTGCTAATTAGAGGATTAAGATTTGCCAACCTAAACTATGGTATTTTCAATAGGTCTATATGCATGTGGAAATGGGACATGCAAAAGAAAGACCAAAGAAGAATGGATACATTTGAATGATGGTGCTTTTAATGATTATTGAATTTTTCAGGACTGACTCAGAAGAACAAATAAATGTGTCCTGGAAGAAGTACAGGCAGAATGATCCTTGGAAATGAGGACAGTGAGACTCTGTCTCATGTACTTTGGATATGTTGTCAGCAGAGACCAATCACTGACAAAGGACACATCATGCATGATAAAGTAGAGGAACAGCAAGAAGAGGAAGACACAAGGAGATGAACTCAGCCAGGGCTGTAACAACAGGCTTAAGCATAATTCAAGCTTAACAATCTTGTAATTACTAGGGCTCTTTTTGTTATACATAAGTTTATACTTCTGTTGCCCATAAGTTCACTATGATTTGGGATGAGAAGGCAAATAATAGGAATGCTGGTGGTGCAGTGGTTAACCGCTGTGTTGTGATCTGCATAGTTGGCAGTTCGAAACCACAAGCAGCTCCAGGAGGGAAATATTGGCCTTTCTATTATGGTAAATAGTTACAGTCTCAAAAATCCACAGGGGATCACGCTGAGTCACCATTGACTCTCTGGCAGTGAATTTGGTTTGGCAGATGGGCTCTAACAAGGACAACACTCATGCAATTTACTGTTCATTTTGTGTAAACTGGGATGTTGAAAAGTCAAGTAGATACGCAAAAGGGAAGGAGAAATAGCATTTAGTTGAGACCCTCTTTGAATATGAAAATAAAACACTAAGAGATACCATTTTTCATTTATGAAGATTTTAAAATGTAAAACCTTGTGTTGACTGAAGGAATCTCCCAATACTCTTGGTAGAGATATAAAGTAATATAAAATATCAGAGTTCTTTATGTGGTTAAAGAATAAAGTTAATATTCTTTAAAATTAATCATTGCTGGGGTGAAATTTCTATCATGACAACACTGTGAACATTACTATAAGAAGAAAGCTTGAATAATATTTTATTTTATGTTTTTAAATTTAGTCTCAGTATTAGAAGCACATTTTTCTTTTCTTTTTTTTTTAATCAATTTATTGGGGCTCATACAATTCATCACAATACATAGATCAATTGTGTAAAGCACATCTATACATTTGTTGCCCTCATCATTCCCAAAATTCGCTAGCCTCTAATTTTCCTTTTTCCCCCCTCCCCTTCCCTTCCTCCTCCCCTCTCCCCCATGCACCCCTAATAATTTATAAATTATTATTGTATCTTATGTCAAAGCCAATCCAAATTTTATTCACACATTGTAACTTATGTACACCCACCTAGATAAGAGAAGTTGGACAAAGAAGCACATTTTTCTAGCCAAACAGTCTCACTATAGTGATTAGGAAATTTGTTTTATTAAAAATGTTTTTTGACAAAGTGCTGGAAAAATACAAAAGATCCACACACTGAACATTTGTCTTACATAAACTCATAATTGTAATATGAAAGCACAAATATAAAAACTTTCATAGTAATTGTCAATGGAAAGAGCAATTTTCAAATTACATTCTCAAGAGAGATCATTAAAAAGTTCCTCTCTTCTTGATTCCCACAATGAGTAAGAACCAAAATTTCACATGCTTTTCACATGCCTGCAATGCAAGTGGAATAAATTTGGTCCCTAAACACTAAACATTAATGATTGCCTGTTGTTGTCTATATTATTATGTTGTTTTTAGTTTTGTCCAGAGGGGCCAAAAATACATATAAAGTGGTATTGGTTGCACAAATAATGCTTTAAGGTGCATTGGAATATTCTGAAGTTTATTGTTGGATTGAAAGTGTTATTAAATATTAAAAGGCACACAGTAGTAGAAAAATGCACCTAACGTATCGTTGGGAGAAAGTCTTTGGAATTACACAAATATAACTTCTATACATTTCATCATTTAATAGAAAGTATAGTATTTCTCTTCTTTTTTGTATTGGATACTACCAGAGGTAGGTGATAAAAAGGATATAATTTAGAATCACTACTGCTTTATAAAGAATGTTGGAGCTTAAGGTGTGTTACAGGCCCATTCATAATTGTTTGCAATGTATTCTGACAAGCTTTGTGATAAAGGATTTAGTAGCTGCAAAAAAAGTATATAGGAGGAGCATCTGGTACTCTCTGGAAGGTAACAACAAGCCTTGAAGAAACAATGGTTCAACAAAATATAGAAAAATAGGTAGAGAAAGTTAGACACAGGAAATGGTGATAGAGAAAACCCTTCTGGGCAGAAGGTGAAGTATGTATAAATTCAGGAACCCATTATAATGACTAGGATAATTCAACATTTGTAATAGAGACAAGGGCACACAATTAACAATCGTTTTTACTTTATAATATTCTTATTAAAGGCTATAGAAGGAAAAGAAAGGGAAACACTTGACATGGGAAAAAAGAAAAAGCTCAAAAATAACATCAAACTCTGTGTGACGGAAAATAAGCAAGAACAGTGCCAATGAGTCAATTCCAAATCATAGCATTCCTGTATCAGGTTGACTAGCCTGCACATCTTTAAGGGGGAAGACAGTTTTCTCTTTGTCCCAAGGAACAGCTTGGGACAAATCAAGCTCAGTCTGAATCTTGTAGCTAGCAGCCCCATACCTAACCCCTCAATGCCATCAAGCACCTTACTAAACCGCATACCTAAAATGAACAGAATTCACATTTTTGTTTTTTTGTATCATGTTACATTTTCCATACTCAGCTCTAGTGATTCACAATTTGCTTCTGAATCAATATATTCAATCCATAATTTTATGAGTTACATTTACAACATGAGAGATCATTTTATGTATGTTATTAAGATCATGCGCATTCTTAATGTTACAATGCCCCCCTCCCTATTTTAAAAGAAAGCACAGCATAGGTTTTGCTTTCAATTGACTTTATGAATTATAATTGCCGCACTCTTCTTCCTTCTTTTACAATTCCCCAATGGACTGGACTGCCTGCCTGGACCAAGGCCCTTCACACTGACTGACACCAGAAGCAAGATCCATACAAAACCAGGATTCCACTCCAACTGAATTGAACATAATGCTCTGCTGATTCAGGGTCATCTTCTGATACATGAATTGATCAGTTTCTACAGGGTGAAGATTATTCAGCTACAGTGATTCTGGGGAAGTTGCTTGGAGCATAATTGTTTATCTGTTTCATGGCCAACGGCAATCATTCATCAGTCTCTGAGTTCATCCTGTTGGGACTCACAGATAACCCAAAACTCCAAGCCATTCTCTTCGGAGTCTTCCTAGCGGTCTACTTAGTGACTGTCGTGGGTAATCTTGGTTTGATTGTGCTCATTCAAGTTAGTCCTCAGCTCCACACACCCATGTATTTTTTCCTCTGTCATCTGGCATTTGTTGACTTTTATGGTACTTCCTCTGTTACCCCAAACACCCTAGTGAACTTTTTCCGTGAAATCAAAAGTATGCCGTTTTATGCATGTGCTACTCAGGTCTGTTGCTTTATCACATTTTCTGTTTGGGAACTATTTCTGCTCTCTGTCATGGCATACGATCGGTACGTGGCCATCTGTAACCCTTTACTCTATGTAGTTCTCATGCCACGGAAACTCTGCATTCAGATGGTCACTAGCACATATATTTATGGCTTTACCGTGGGAGTTGTACAGGTGGCGGCTACGTTCCACATGTCTTTCTGTGACTCTAATTTGGTCAACCAGTTCTATTGTGATGACGTGCCCTTGATTGCTTTGGCATGTTCTGAAACCCAGGTCAAAGAGTTGATGTTGTTAATTATCGCTGGATTCAACGTGTTTTGCTCTCTTATCATCGTTCTCATCTCCTATGTCTTCATTCTCGTTGCTATCCTGAGGAGCCAGTCTGCTGGAGGAAAACAGAAAGCCTTCTCGACCTGTGCTTCTCACCTATTTTCAATTACTATATATTACGGGACCTTAATATTTATGTACCTTCAGCCCAAGTCAAGCCATTCACTGGATAAAGACAAATTTGCCTCAGTGTTCTATGCAGTGGTGATCCCCATGCTAAATCCATTAATCTATAGTTTGAGGAATCGAGAGGTAGAAAATGCACTGAAACGAGTTATGGGGAAAAATGTATGATCCATTATGCATTGTGATCTCACTGACATAAGAACAAATTTAAATGCCAAGGGGTATTGATTGTACCTCATCTGGTACCTGAAATACCCTAGTGAACTTTTTTCAGGAAATTGAAAATATGCCATTTTTATGTAAGTGCTACCCAGGATCTGCTGCTTTATCAATGGTACAGTTTCCCCCAGTGCTCAGTTTTCTAAAATCTGATTCCTTGGAAACAAGTATTTTTCTTGCCCCTTGTTTTACCTTTTGTGATTTACACGTAGTAGCCTTTCTTAAATGCATATTCAGTTGCTGAATTCTAAAGTAGAACAAAGAAATATTGGCTTGGCTATCAGATGTTACAAGAGAGTTGAGGCACACAGCTTCATGAAATAATGGATTTATCTTTTTTTTTTTTTTAAACATTTTATTAGGGGCTCATACAACTGTTATTGCAATCCATACACACATCAATTGTGTAAAGCGCATTTGTACATCATTCTCAAAACATTTTCTCTCTACTTAAACCCCCGACATTAGGTCCTCATTTTCCCCTCCCTCCCTGCTCCCCCCTCCCTCATGAATGCTTGATAATTTATAAATTGGTATTTTGTCATATCTTGCCCTGTCCGACGTCTCCCTTCACCCACTTTTCGGTTGTCTGTCTCCCAGGGAGGAGATCACATATAGTTCCTTGTAATCGGTTCCCTCTTTCCTACCCATTCTCCCTTTACCCTCCCTGTTTCGCCACTCACATCACTGGTCCTGTAGGGCTCATCCGCCCTGAAGTCCCTGTATTTTCAATTCTTATCTGTACCAGTGTACCTCCTCTGGTCTAGCCAGACTTGCAAGGTCGAATTCGAGTCATGGTAGTGGGAGCGGGGAGGAAATATACAGGAACTAGAGGAAAGTTGTATTTCTCATGTTATATCGCACCCTGACTGGCTCATCTCCTCCCCGAGACCCCTCTGCAAGGGGATCTCCAGAGTCCTACTAATGGGCTTTGGATCTCCACTCCGCACTCCCCCCATCATTCACTATGGTAAGATTTTTTGTTCTGATGATGCCTTTTACCCGATCCCTTTGACACCTCATGGTTGCATAGGCTGGTGTGCTTTATCTTTTTTTCACTCTCATTGGCCATCCACTACATGTGAATACCAATTTACACCTGATTGTCTCAAATGTTTAATATGATAGACTATATTTATTTATCCAGAAGAAAGAGTGTATAGATTATCATACCAATGACCAGGGCTGCATTTAAGCCATTGGAAGTTATTATTCTCTCTGACACGGCAGTTTAAGAAGGCAGTTCCATATGTAAACTATGTATTTATTCAATGCAGTAGTGTCTTCCTGAGGATTAAAAGATAGTAAATAGCTCTAAATATCAGATTAAGGTATGAAGAATGACATTCTAGAAAACAGAAGAGAAAATAATGTCCATCCGCAAGGTATATCTTCTAATCCTTGTTTTGCAAACTTCCTATGCTATAGCTAATTTTCAGTAGCTAAACATTTATAATAGCATGCTATGGGCCCATTTCTCTTCCCCCAAATTCACTGTTCTTGTACATCTGTTACTCTCCATACCCTAACCAACCCTCCAGGCCTACTGACCTGTCTATGAATCAACATGTTTCACTGCCTCAGGACAGAAGTTCTGTATATAAAATGTACTGTCAGATGTTCTACCAACCGGAATGTTGTAACTAAGTAAAGATGAAAGGAGACACCAGTTCATGGCTAACATGAATAGTTCTTACATAATATAACAACCATCTGGACATTCCTTCTCACTGCTACCAAGTCAATTCCAACTCATAGTGATCCTGTAGGCCAGAGGATCAGTGCCCCAGTGGATTTCCAAAATTGTAAATCTTCACAGGAGTAGAAATCATTCTCGGAGTGGTTGGTGGTTTTGAACTGCTGAACTTGTGTTTAACAGCCCAATGTGTAACCCACTATGTCACCAGGGCTCTATCCATATAATACCCCATTACTTGGTTGTAGAGAATCCCTAACCCGTGCATACATGACATAGATCAAAAGAAAGAACTATGTGCAACAAACAACGCTTGAGAGATAGGCAGTATAAACATCTGAACTTCCTGTCTATATAAGGTATTTACATAATCCTGAAAATAAACTTTGTGGTTTTCATAGAGGAAAGGAAGTTTAAAATATCTTTCCTAAACAATAAGTGAATAGATTTCTCAGACTCATAGCATTGTGTTCAGGTTGGCAATTGTCTTTAAGCTTTCTGGAAATTGGATCACCTCTCTGTAGAAAAACTACATTTAGCATAATCATTTAAAATTAATAAGAAATAAAAAGTACAAAAAGGTACAGTGAATTTTGTAAAACTTCTGGTCAAGACATTTTTCTGAGATTATTAAATCCTTGATACCAAAAAGGAAAACCAAAATCAGTGGTACCGAATCAATCCAAATTCACAGGGAGAGTAGAAGTGCCCCATCAGGCTCTCTGTGCTGTCAGCTTGGGAGCAGCGGATTGCTTCATCTTTCAAACACAGAGCAGCTGGTTGAGTTTTTCTAGTTATCAGTCAAGCACCTAGTCGCTATTAAACCCTGGATGGTCATATTAAAGCCTCAAAGAATAATATTTCTTTGGTTAAGTATTCATATTTAAAAAATTGGTGCCCGGCTATTGAGACCTATAGCGTCTGGGGACTTAAAGGCTTGAAAGTAAACAAGCGGCCATCTAGCCCAGAAGTGACAAAGCCCACATGGAAGCAGCACACCAACATGTGTGATCATGAAGGGCCAAGGGGACCAGGCTTCAAACACCAAAGGCGGGGAGAAAAATCATATCCTTTTCAATGAGGGTGGTGTGTGATGGGGACCCAATGCCCATCTCTAGACAACTGGACATACCTTGCAGAGGGGTAGTGGGGAGATGAGTCACTTAGGGTTCAGTATAGCAGTAATGAAACCCACAACCTTCCTCTAGTTCTTAAACGCTTCCTCCCCCCAATTACCAGGACCCCAATTCTGCCTTGATGACCTGGTTAGACCAGATGATGTGCAACGGTACAGATGGGAATTGGAAACACAGGGAATCTAGGACAGATGAACCACTCAGGACCAGGGGTGACAGTGGCGATACCAGGAGGGAAGGGGGTGTAGAAAGGGGGAATGGATCACAGGGAGCTACATATAACCTCCTCTCTGGGGGATGGGCAGCAGAGGGGTAGGTGAAGGGAGACACCGGGCAGTGTAATATAAGATATAATAATAATTTATAAATTATCAAAGGTGCATGGGGGAGGGGAGCAGAGGAAGGGAGGGGGGGGGAAGGAAAATGAGCTGATTCTGGGAACGGGAACACAAGAGGCAAGCGAATTTTGGGAATGATGAGGGCAACAAATGTATAGATATGCTTTACGCAATTGATCTATGTATTGTGATGAATTTTATGAGCCCCAATAAATTGATTAAAAAAAAAAAGATTGGTCCTGTGTGTGTTTTTCCTAGGTGCTCTCAGCAATATCTTGTAAGGCATCTCCCTCAGGCAATGCTACAGATGTACTCCCCACCTGGCATTTAAGCTTGAACAGGTTGGTTAATTTGCTCAGTTGTGAGTTTTTTTTACTGATTGTGGATGAATACCCTCAGCTGGGGGTGGGGGGATCTATTGACTGGGGTGGCTCAATCGTTTCTAGGGGCTCAAGATCCTCCTCTTCTGGATCATCAGCCCATATGTTCCCATGCCATGTTTCAGGGTCCCAACTTTTTCCTATCAATGCCCTTATTAGATATTGCTGAGAGCACCCAGGAAACATCCTTACCACCCATTAT
Source organism: Echinops telfairi (assembly GCF_000313985.2). Classification (NCBI taxonomy): domain Eukaryota; kingdom Metazoa; phylum Chordata; class Mammalia; order Afrosoricida; family Tenrecidae; genus Echinops; species Echinops telfairi. Next base: position 31,671 of record NW_022103958.1, on the reverse strand, counting down.
TTCTGTTAGACCTGTACCTAAAATTAAGATTCACAGAACTCCTAAAGGTGTAGTTGATATGATTACTCAGGAAGAAGCACGCTACACTCACAAAAATCTGCTTGCATTTTTTATACATACAAGCAGAAGCCTGGAGAATATCCCTGGGAATGGTTACTAAGGGTGTGGAATACTGGTGCAAGAAATGTAATATTAGACAAGTCTGAGTTTCTGGATATGGGACCCCTAAGCACAGATTCTTCTTTCAATGTCTCAGCGAGGGAGGCTAAGAGAGGATCTAATTCCTTATTTGGTTGGTTCTCTGGTCTCTTGTTCTCTGATGGTCGGACCAGTGTGAGGCTGCCTTAGTTGGCAAGGCTCACTTCCTGTGAGACATCCCTGAGAAGCAGCCACATGGACCTACCCTAAAGCAGCCCTGGGTGCTGGAGCAGCCGTGTGAAGGCCCCTACCAGCGCTGACATGCTTACACGCTCACTGATTTGTTTAAAAAACAAAAAAGAACCTTCCATTAATCCCACATGTGTTTATCAGCCAGGTTGGCACAATAAACTTGAACTATCACACTCACACTCATCTAGTGAAGTACAGTGAACAGGAAGTTTCTCTTTTAAGCTCGCTGAGACAGAATGCTCTTTAGTCAGTTCCAACTTATAGTGATCTTTCTGGTAGAATAGCTCCACCAGGTTTCCAAGACCGATCTTGATGTATGGTGTTGGTTAAGAGTACTGACTATACCATGGATCCTCAGAAGGAGGAACAGATCTATCTTGGAAGAAGTAAAGCTATATTACTTCTTGGAAACCCTATTGGTAAGGCTTTAGCTCTACACTTTTAAAATGTTTATTGTGCCAACTAACTAGCACTTCACAACAAAACAATAATTTTTAAAGAAGCACACTGACACTTTTTTCTTTGACAGAGTGACTGGTAGGTTTCAATCAACCTTTTGGTTAGCAGTGCTTAACTGTTGCACCACTAGACGTCTTAAACCTGCTTGAAAACCTGATAATTCATTCAGATCATAAGATTCTAAAATAATCTAATTGCAGTACATTCTAATTATTGGGAAATTAGGTACAAATATGAGAATGATCACTTTGCATTGCAAACTCCAAACTGTATCTTACATAATGACAGCAAGTCATTATTATTGCTAGGGCAATTTCAACCTATAGTTCCTTGATTTGACAAAGTAGAATAGCCCCTTAAGGTTTCCTGAGCTGTACCCTTTAAAGAAAACAGTCATGTCTCTAGGGCTTTGTCACCAGGAGCTGCTGAGAAGTTTAAACTACAGACCACTGGGTTAGCAGCTAAGCATGCTATATAGTTACATGTTATCAAGTCTGCCATACCACCTCCTGAAGTAATTTGATAGTAAAATGATATTTAAAAACTCACTGATTATTATTTTATGAAATGTCAAAATAGTGAAAGCACCTCAAATGACTAATTTTTAATTACATGTAATGATCTTACAAGGATGATTGATTAAGTAGCAGGCAATGGTAAATGACATTATAATCTAAGATAATTTCTATTTAAACAAATAAGAAAACTTAGATCTTTAAAAATCCACATTTTATAACTCACATTTTCCCAATTATTTTTATTTCCTTCACTCCCATTGAGTTGATTTGAATTTGTAGAAACCTTATAGGACAGAATACAACTGCCCTGTAGATTTCCAAGACTGTAAACCTTAATGGAAGTAGAAAGTCTCTTCTTTCTCCCGAGGAGAGGGTGCTGCTTTAGAACTGCTGACCTAGTAGTGGTTTGCAGATCAACTCATAACCCCCTGCATCAGAACTAATGAAATTATATTTGTTTTTAAAAATCTGGCAATGACATGTTTAAATATGGATACTTTTCTACATCAGAATACGCTTTATTTTTAACACCTATAGTGTTAAAAAATAAACAAAAGGTATAAATAATTATCATTCTGATAGTACATCTCACCAATATATTAGATTTGCTTGATTTGAGTAAACACAGCTATCCAAATAATTGACTGGCAAGTAGTAGAACCACAGTAGGCTTTATTCCTCTGAATTAAAGACAAATAAGTCTTGTGAGTTTGAAAGGCTAATCTTGAATTACATATGTCCAACACTCATTTGTGAACATCCACAGAACAAAGAGTTATAAGCACATCTTATAACTGAAATGTTTTTCTAAATATTTAATAGAGGAGCTTGTTTAGTCATCAGAGCAAAATAATAGACTGGGCTTTATTGTTTATTGGATACAGAGGGGCATACACTTTAAGTCAGTTACCCAAGAGTATATAGCTTATCAGGGAAGGACATGGATATTTAAACTTAAGCAGTCATTCTCAAGTCCCAAGTGCTAACCAATACATACTGCAATCTTTGCCTGGGATGCACATGGATTTGTACTTGAACACAGATTTGGTAGTCTGTAAGGGCTTGGTTGCCTGAACAAGACTCTTTACAACATACTGACTTTCCAAATGTGGTTCCGGCACTTGTAGATAATGTCATTGTCTGTTGAAATAATTGTCAACTCTTCAGTCAGGTTGGGGGGAAGTGATGAGAAATGTATGCAAGAGACCTTTTTAATCTATTTCCATTTAACACGGTATCTTTATTATCATTTTCTTAATTTCAAAATCTTTAAGGTTTCACAAGCTTTACCCAAGGCTTTCTTTGAGGCTTCTTTGACTTCTTTGTTCCTTAGACTGTAAATGAGAGGGTTCAACATGGGGATCACCACAGTATAAAAGACAGAAGCCATTTTGTCTGTGTCCAGGGAGTGGTTTGATTTAGGTTGTAGGTACATGAAGATTAGGGTGCCATAGAAAATAGTAACGGCCATCATATGGGAGCCACAGGTGGACATGACCTTACGTCGCCCCTGGTTGGAGCGTATCCTTAGGATGGCAGCAATGATAAAGATGTAGGAGATGAGAACAATCGACGAGGAACAGATCATATCGAAGCCAGCAAAAGCAAAGATCAGAATTTCCTTCACGTGTGTGTCCGAACAGGACAAAGCTAAGAGGGGAAGGTCATCGCAATAGAAATGGTTGATTACATTGGGCCCACAGTAAATGAGACGGAAGGTGATAATGGTATGGAAGAGGGCAACCAGAAAGCTATATATATATGGAACAGCGACTAATTGAATACAGACTCTTTTTGACATCAGGACTGAGTAATGCAGGGGACTACAGATGGCTACATAGCGATCATACGCCATGGAGGCTAAAAGGAAGCACTCGGTGATCATGAAGGTCAGGAAGCAGCCCAGCTGTGCTGCACAAGCGTGGAAAGGAATCGTGTTGCGTTCCACAACAAAGTTCACCATCATCTTCGGGGTGATGGCAGAGGAGTAACAAAGGTCTACAAAGGCCAGGTGGCTGAGAAAATAGTACATAGGTGTGTGGAGTCTTGTGTCAATCCTGATTAAGATAATCAATCCAATGTTTCCAAGAACTGTGACCAGATAGATAATTAAAAATATCACAAAACAGGGGGCCTGAAGCTCTGGCCGATCAGTAATTCCTTTGAGAATGAATTCAGTGACATACGTGATATTAGCAGCAGCCATTTATTCCTGTGGATGTTGCTGTAGTTGAATAAAAAATGGTAAACCTCATGATGACTGTCAGTGTTGAGGAAAGATGATTTATAGAGGTCTTGTCAACTTTGAATGATGTCACCAAGTGCAAGCAAGGGTGCCCTCTAGTTTCAGAATAATCATCTTAAATGTTATTTTTCTTTCTAATTTTAGAAAATAAGGCATGATCTTGGTTAAAACAAATATAATATTACCTAAATTGAACCACTCATTGATAGCAGCCACTGCTGTATCTCGGTGTATTTGCAACCACTGTCTTGCTTTTCCACACACATGAAAATATGATGGGAGTACTTGGGTGGTACAAATAACTCACACATCAGATTATGGAGCAAAATGTTGGAGGTCCAAATTCACACAGTGGTGCTCTGGAAGAAAAACCAGGTGATCTACTGCTAAAAAAATCCAGCCACTGAAAAGTCCGTGGGAGTTCTAATAAGGTCACTCACCATGAATCGGACACCAACTGGCTCTTTTCTTTACTTGCATATGGTACTTAAGCATATTCAACTTTTTATCAAAAAAGAGTCTTTGATTTTTATTACAACCATGAAACTGTGATTAGAATCTTACCTAGAGAAAATTATAGTGCTACCATATATAACATCATAGTAAAATCAACCACCTTGACTGAAAGACGGAGGCAGGGAAAGAAGTTGATGTGTAGTTGTCTTTTGTTTTGTTTTGTTTCGCATACAATGGCAACATACAAGTTTTTCTCCTACTGCTCTAATAAGACCTTACGGTTAATAGTGGACCCAAAGTGCTTGTCAAACCAAGTCAGAGGAAATGATGCAGAGAGACTAATCCATCAATTAAATAGATTTGTATCTACCAGAGTAGATATTTACTACTAAGTAAACTAAGTACTTAAGTAGCCATCATTGGTAGGACTAAAGGGGCACAGGAGGTAGCATATGCAGCTACAGTTGGAACCCCAGCAGCGATAAAAGGAAAAAGAAGAGAAACAAAGTACCTTGTAAGATTCCGAGAATTTGCCCATGAATTTTGAAAATTCAATGAAGCAATTCTACTCTGCATGCATAACTTTGCATTGAGGGCCTCACCAGGAATCAGAATCAATTCAATATCAACTAGCAATAGTATATACTTCTAGATTATTTTATGAATTCCTATAATTCTTTATCAATGATTTTCAATTACTTTACCATCCATGTGTCATCATCTATACAATCAGTTCACACCTTTCAATTTTGAGAATCACTTAAAAGCCTTGCTATATTGATGCCAGGTTGCCTCAGTAAGCACCGTCTTCTTTTCTGAATAGTACCTTTCCTAAACTCGACTTTGGCTAGCCAACTTGTACCAATTCAATGAGAAACTCTGAGGGGACAGTCTCCTCACTTCAGTAATTTTTTTAGAGCTTAGATGATTGCCAACCCATTGACACTCAATTGATTTTGACTCATAGTGATCCTATATGGGATTTCTGAGACAGGAAGTCGTTAGGGAGTATACAGCAATGTCTTTCTCCCTCAGAGTGTCTATTGCGGTGAACAGCCCAACAGCTGGCTCACAACACCAACATTGCTAACAAGTGTAAGGAGCTCTGATGGCACTGTCTGATAATATTTGGACTGCAATAACTCTGCCAACTTCTCCAGGGGAGAAAGACGCAGCTGTGTGCTTTCCTAAAGATTTACAGTCTCAGAAGCCCTATATAGGACAACTATGGGTTAAAATCCACTCTGTGACAGTGGGTTTTCCTAGTGATTGCAAAACACCACATTTGAGAACAATTTGTTAAGTGCTGTGAAGTCATTTCCAGTTGATAAAAACTCTACGTACAACAGAAAGAAACACCCCTTGGTCCTGCGCCGTCCTCACAATTGTTCTTACGTCTGAGCCCCTCAATGCAGCCACGGTGTCGATCACCTTGTTGAGATTCTTCTTTTTTTTTGTTGCCTCACTACCCTGGAGATGTCCTTCTCCAGGAACTGAGTTACTAAATTAAATTATGTAAATGGAAACCGGAGCTTAGTTACACCATCAAAATCATATTTATTTTTTGGGTTTATTTTACTTGCCTATGGAGCGATTAATTTGAGTACATAACTCCACTATGCCAATAAAATTATAATTGGAATATGCATACTACTGCCTGCATAAAAGGACACATAGGATTATACAGCCAAAGATGGTTTTATGGGAATCAATTTGTCAGTCATCCATATCCATATCTGCTTCTTTCTGAAACTAATTAGAAGGCACCTGTGGCCTTTGCAATTCACCTTCCCTTTTATAATCTGCCTTTCTTGTCCTTTGCAAAGGAAAAGCATGCTTCACACCAATAAGGAGCCTTACTATGCTCCCAAGTGTCCTAGAGATAAAAATATTTGAGGGTTAAACAATTGGGCAATTAGATGATTCCTTTCATCAAGTCTTTATAAATACAACCCTCAAGTCATCAAGAGTTAAATTTTAAGTAAAGGTTATTTTTTAAGCTTACTCCTTTGATCATTATAAGTCAGAATCAACTTGATGGCTTGAAGGATTTTGATTTTTTTATGATTATTTGTCAAAAGTGGAAAAGTGGATGTGTGTGGATGAGTTATTCCCTCACTATTACCACTACTACTACTCCTATATTTGTTTTGTTAAAAAAAAATCACTGCCATTGAGTCGATGCCAACTCAGTGACCTAAACAACAGGGTTTCTGAGACTGAAACTCTTTCCAGGATTGGAAAACCCCATCTCTCTCCTGCAAAGCCACTGGTGGTTTTGAACTGCTGACCTTTTGATTAGCAGCCCAAAAGATTACCGCTATGCCACCAGAAACCTCCATATATTTTTTTAATTTGTTTTCTATACATTTGCTTTATGTATGGGTAAAATATAAAGATAGATTTTGAGGGTAATGAAATGAAAATCCGGATTTATAAAAAAGGAAAAAAAATATACTCTCCAACTCTGAAAAAAAAATTCTGAGTGGCATAAACAGTTCGATTCTAAGCTACTATCCAGGAGGTAGACAGTTCAAATCCACCTGGAAGCAAATGGGAAGACAGACCTGGCGATGAGCTTCTCTAGTATCGCAGTCTAGAAACCTTGAGAAACAGGTGGACTCTACACGTATGGAGTCTTTAGGAGGCAGAATGAGAACCCTTGAGAAACAGGTGGACTCTACA
>NW_022103958.1:6125-24460 GCF_000313985.2 Echinops telfairi | reverse complement strand
ATGGAGTCTTTGGGAGGCAGAATGAGAACCCTTGAGAAACAGGTGGACTCTACACGCATGGAGTCTTTGGGAGGCAGAATGGACTTGAAGGCAACTAATGCAAATTTAAAAAAATAGAATTGGATGTATTTTTAAATAGATAATAACAGCAGCAATTATAATATTTGCATTCTTTTTTATATATTTTCCATAGATAGTTTACTTTAAAAGGTCAATATTTGTAAATATAAAAATCACATCATTTACACCTATTTAAACTACTTAAAAATACTTTTAGGTGCTTGACTAAGCTTGTAGGAAAAAGGACAGTTTTCCCTCCTGCCTATTATTATCCAGGCCCTGTCCTTGGTACTATAAGGATGCGCAGGGCTTTTCCAAGCCGAAGCAAGTCTTCCAGTTTAGGGCTTCGGCTTGGTTACTCTGTCAGCTCTTACCTGTTAGGTTGCAAAGACTGATGAAGGGCAGATAAAATGGTCCCCACCGGTATCGTCTAGGAGGTCAAAGATAATAAATTACTTACACAGACGCAGACTCCAATATGCGTGTGCATGCACACGCGCACACACACACGCACACATGCACACATGCACACATGCACACACACACTATGAAATTGAGTTAAGGGCATGGAATGAGATCTTCCTTGGAGCCCAGTTGGAGGTCATGCATCTTCTCTGAGCTGCACTAAAAAAGAACAAAACACAAAGGTGTTGCTAATTTATTTCAGGATTCAAAAATTACAGAAAGCATCCATTGTTTGGCTTGGAGAAATTTTCTTTTACATTTAATGCTTCTACAAGGACAAGGATCTATTTTTTAACAGCACTTGGATGAGGAGCTATTTGTATGAATTGCCCTCATATGAGAAATTTAGACAGAAAATCTTACCTGCCTCTGATTCTGCCCTCCATGAGCTTTGCAGCCTTAACAGATTTTTGTGAGTACCATTGCAAAAGAGAGTGCAAGGTCTAGGTGGGTATCTAGAGCTTCAAAGTAATTCTTTAATGTGTGTGTGTGTGTGTGTGTGTGTGTGTGTGTGTGGTTTGTGATGAAGTGGAATTTTAATTGCAAATTTAAGTTATCCTAAAAAAGTGAAATAGAAAATTCTGAAAAGCCAAAGCAGTAAGGAATGCACTTAAGGAATTCAAAGACTTTTTCTTAATGTTACTGTCCCATTGAATATCACAGCTCATGAAATAGTGAGGCTTTTAAACAGGAAAATGAATCTTGGATAGAGTTGGCAAATGACTCTACATCAGACTGACTTACCTGCTTAGCAGGGATCTGTGCTCCCAGCGAGCTAATTCTGAAGTTGCTTGGGAAATTTATAGGTAGTTGGGTCCCTTTGGGTATAAACTTAAAACTCTAGAGATAGTTGAGAAGTGTACTATTTTCTTTCATGTTTCCTTCAAAGTAAGATGAGTAGTAAAATTTATATTGGGGATTTGAGAACATTACTTTTAATTATCTGTATTCTTGAAGGAACTATGCATCAGAAATTTTCATAAAGCCAGAGGTAGGACAATAGGAAACCACATAAAGTAGATAAAACTTGGTTCATTAATTAAAGTTATAATCCAGCTTGATTAAAACAAGACCAACACTTATATCCTGAACAATTTATTTATGAGGTCTGGAGTAAGATCTGTATTTTTTTAAGTCTCAACTTATTCATCTGTAAAACATAATTATTGGTGTTTATATTATTTCTGCAATATTGAATAAGTAAATTATTCAGAAACTCTGTGTGGTAGTTACATAACCTGTTGTCAGCTTGACTGTTTTAAGAATTGAGTTTAGGATCTGATTCTACTTTGTTTACACTGATTTTCTTCTGCTTATTATTGTTGATATAATGATTGCTAGAAGTGATTATTGGGAATTGTGAAAATAGAGAGCTTGCAAGTCTACTTGTGTTCGGCCATTAAAATTGGATCTTTAAATGAGTTTAGGACATGCCTGCAAAGAAGGCTCTAAAAAGATAAGCCCCACCCAGTGTCTTGAGTGCTCAGGGCATTCAAAGGTGAAGAGACTTGCTTAGGGGACTGTTGAAAAATTGAAGAAAAAAATCAGAACTCTTTGAATTTTTGAATTTTGAACTAGTGGTTTTTGTCAGAGCTGGAAAAAATCTGGAACTATGACAAAAACTGCTCTCTAGGTCTAAATGTTGAAGGGCCCCTGTGGGAAAGCTGAAATGCTTGCTAGGTGACCACTTGAATCTACCTATTGAGTGGAAGTGGGAGAAATGCAGCAAGAAACAGGTTGAATCTGGCCAATGACACCCATGGACCTGGTTTACAGGGACTAGAGGAGAAGACAAGAGCTGGTTGAGTGGTCTGAAGTTCTTGACCCAGCACAAGGGGGCTAGGCTTGTTGAGAATTTGTGACAGTGCCCATGATCTAAAGGCAAGGAGAGCAATGGACACCCTGGTGAGGCTAAGCGAGCCAACCCACATTGAGTTGACCAGAATCCGACCAGATGAAGAGAAAATTGTGGAGCCTGTGAACTGGTGCATATTGCTGCGGAGTTTATGGATGGCCTGTCTGATTTGACTTTGGTTATGAGTGGGAACTTCACAAGGTTCCAACTGGAATGAATATTCTTCTCCTCAGAGCACTGGGTTGATATAAGTGGGCATTATAGAAATTGGATACCCAAAATTGGATGGATAAAGGCATGAAGTAACTGGCATATAAACTTTCATAAGTGCTAGAATATGTTCATAGGATAAAGATGTAGATGTTACTTAACTACAATTATTAGGTATAAAATCTTTTTGTTTTGTTCACTTAGAGAATGTTATGTTTAAATGACAGTGGCACATTTTTGAATTGTATGTGTTTTAGTTGTAACCTGTTGGTTACAGATATGATTTTATTATTGTTTTGTTTAAAAATTATATATAGCTGAAGACTTGTGTTAAAGTGTCAAGCTGACACGGTGTCTGTGGTAGTTATATAATCTGTTGTCAACTTGAGACTCTTAAAAGTGAAGGGGTGGAATTTAGCCTGTTAATCTGGTCACAGCTTGATGACCTCATTTGGAGGCTCTAAGGAGACAAATAGCTTGCTGGAAGCAGGACACACACACTCTTCCTGCTTGACATTCCTGTTGACAAGTCACATGGAGCTACACTGCTAGAGCCAGAGCCTTGGGGTTGGACAAGTAATGTGGAGACCCACACCAGTGCTGAGATTCTACCACCACTGGATCCACAAGACTTTCCCCCCCACTGGTGTGTGATCTTCCAGTATTTGGCGTCATTACATATGTTGTGTGAGTCTGAAGAGGAACTTATAGACTGGTATCAGACATATTGCCTAATATTGGACTTATGGACATGATCTGGACTAGGCTGGAATGTTTTCTTAATATGCAATTACTCTTTGATATAAAGTTCTCTATACATACATATGAGTCTCCATGATTTTTTTTTCTCTAGTCAACACTGACTGACACTCTGTAAAGTAACAAGGGCTCACAAAAGATATTTTAAATTAAAACAGTAAGTTGGAAGGATCCATAACAAGATAACACAATAATCTACATGAAAAACATCAATGCTTCCACTACAGTTTCAGTCTCTGTCTTGGTAAATATGGACAATTAATTCAATCTTTCTGGTTAACATTGTGTCATCTTTCATAGAAACAAATCTTCTGATATTCCTTAGTAGCCCTTCTCTACATAAATCAAAATGAGAGTCATCATTTCAAAGTTTGGATCTAGTTTTTATAAGTTCTTAGAGTTAAGTCTCTCTTTGCTATTAAATTTATTGACTGCTTCTCATTCAATTGCCTCTCTACATATTTTAGATGCATTGTTTAACAGAAAAGAAAATTATTTTATTTCAAATTTGCCTTTGCTTTGAGAATATTTTAAGGCATTCATTTTAAGGTATATATACATAAACTCTGACTAATTTTACACATTTTTTTCTAATTCCAAATTGAAAGGGAAAAATATGTAATTATTGATGATGAGATTCACTTTTCTCAAATTAGAAAATTATTTGATACTGATATTAAATTTTATTTTATATCAAATTAGAAAATAATTTTTATTTGATAAAAAAATGAAATTTAAATATATGAGTATGTACACATTTATATACATGTGTATGTTTTGAATTCTGTTTCATAGGTAGTAGCCAATTCAATTATTAAAAAAGTCCTCTTATTTTTAATTCCCTCCACTATAGAAATCAATCCTTCATAGGTCTCTGACTGTCATATTATTGACAGAGTGGATATTTTTTAGTTTTTTTCTGGATTTAAAATTTTAGAATTTATTTTTTGGGGTTTGGAAATGTGTATTGCCATATTCTTTGTCTTTTGTGACACCCTCTTTCTTTAGGTATCTCCTAGTTCACTTGATTTCAGCTTCATCTGCTTCTTTTTCAGTTCTTAGGACAGGCAGTGTTTTGTTCGGTTAAACAAAGGGTTGCTAGGAGTCAGGTCCACTCCATGACATTTAACAACAGCACTTCTTCTAGTAGCTACTTCTTTTCTAGTTTTTTTCCCCCCATATCCTAAATGTTCCTTCATTAAAAAATAATTATATTGTTCTATGTTTCATGAAAGTTTACAGAGCATGTTCGGTTCCTATGTAAATAATTCCTTTTAAGCTAAATGCTGATCCTTATGGATTAGAAGTTCCCACCCTATCATCTCTGAGCTCAGCTATGACTCCTCCCTTCAGGATTCTACCTCATGTCTAAGGTTCTGTAATTTGTTGTAACATCATACCCAACTAAGAAACTAAGAGAATTTAGGGAGCTTGTTCAAATGATTGTAGATTCTGACAAACCAATGTAGGCAATAGACAACTCAAGTCCATAGAACTAGAAGTTAGACAGAGATGAGGCAGATGTAGCATCCAAAGCAAGAGAATGGATTTTGGCAAGATGTTACCAATGTCTCCCAGCTCTTACTCATTGTGGCTAGAGATATACAAAACAACTGAAGACAAAAGTAGTTCTTAAGGAGCATACTGGGACTCATGTGACCAATATGGCTTCCCAAATCTTGGGTCAGAGTTATATAGGGTGGTATTTGGCATCGGATTGTTGTTTGTTAAGATGATTCTACACAAGAACATAGGGAAAAACACTGTACATCTTCAGTAAGGAAGAGGGTGGTGTGTTGCCCTTTCACAGAATAGTGTTCTACCCATGCCAAGGGTAATGATGAGGGTGTGTTACAACCTCACAATGTCTAAAGGTCAGGTTGAGTACCCATGGGTTATTCTTGTACCTGTTAGGTGGGCTATATCTGGTCTTAGCCAATTCTGTTACCCCAGTCCGCTGCTTTTCTTAATTAAGCAAGAAGCTGGTCATCTCTAATAAGGAACTAACTTTAGTCAGAAAGTTATTTCTTGTTTTAAAACAAGTATCAAAGATGGTGACTAATTTGCAGACCACATCCTCAAATAACTGTGGTGGCGGCAAAGAATATTGCAAGTACTATGAACTACTTAAAAGACTAACAAATCTGTCTTGGAAGAAGTACGGCCAGAGTGCGCCTTAGAGGTAAGAATGGCAAGACTTCATCTCACATACTTTGAACATGGTGTCAGTAGAGACCAATCCTTGCAGAAGGACATGATGCTTGGTAAAGTAGAGGGACAGCAAAAGAAAGAAAGGCCTACACTGACATAGACTGACATAGTGGCTGCAACAATGGGCTCAAGCATGGGAAGAATTGTGAAGGTGGCTCAGGGCCCAGGATTGTTTCTTCTGTTGTGCTAGGGTCACTATGTCACCCACTGGATGATATCTAACAACAACAATGACAACAATACTCCTAAGGAAATAAAGAGTGTGACTAGTCACACCCTTAATTAATGTAGGTACTCAAGATATATCACATCTCAATCTCAAATTCAACAGACAATTTACTCTAAAATTCATCTATAAACACAGCATAAGAAACCAAACTCACTGCTGTTGAGTTAATGCTGAATCCTAGAGTTACTACAACACAGGTAGAATTGATCCTATGAGTTTCTGAGACTCATTCTCTCTTTTTTTTTTTTTTAACAGTTTTATTGGCACAGAATCAGCATATCATACAAGTCAATAGTTCAATAACATCAAAAATAGCTGTATACACATTACCACAATAAATTTTATAACATTTTTCTATTTCTTATACCATTGTTATTAGTTCACCATTTCCCCCAACCTCCCACAACCCCAAGAAACCATTAATCTAGTTATTGTCCCCACAGATTTACCTATCCTGGATTTCATATACAGAAAAAAATATACAAAACAACAACAAAACTAGCAGCAATTAAAAAGTAAAACAGAGCAAAACCTTAACTGAAAGGAAAGTAGAAAATATTAAAAACTAGAACAAATTAAAATTGCATTAAAATTAGATCAAATGATTAAGTATTAAAATTTAACCTAACTGCATCTTCAACAATGAACTTTCCAATTCATTGTGCATGATAACAAGGCTAGTAGTTGTATCCCTCATATGTGATCAGAGCAGAATAACTGGAGGCTCAATCCATGTGTATTTCCTATTCACTTTTTTTAAAAAAAACTGGACTGACTTTTAAATTGGTCAAAAAGAAAATCAAACGATACTCTTTATGAGAGTAGACAGCCTCATCTTTCACCTCAAATCCGTGGCTGGTAGTTTGAACTACTGACCTAGAGAGTAGTAGACCAGTGCTCCTAAACAGGAATAGAACCTAGAATTTACTATATACCACACAATAGAGAACAATGTTACAAGGGCTATGCTAAGTAATTCCAGGCACCACAGTTCCCATTTGACAAAGGTCACACAAATTGTTCCATGACATTAGTCATAGCTTTATAATGTATCAAGGCGACTTTCTTTCTAATAGTTCTTTGGTTGCTCCATTTCCATTATTGTAATTTCCCTGGCTTCTGAACTTTGCATCTTTGCTTTAAAGTAAATGCTGTCCTTTTGGTAAGATATAAATATAGATATAGCTAGATAGATTAGTACAGCACTACTTTTGTGGATAATATCCTTTATTTTCTGTGACATTCTATTATTTCTGTAAAAGATGACTTCAGCTTTGGTTAAGGTTTGGTTATGTAGCTTTGGTTAAGGTTTAAGGAATGTGTTAAGATGGTAGTCTCATGAACTCCTCTGATCTCAACAAATCTAGTTAGTCTGATTTTGGAGAAATTGAGTTTGTCCTACATTTTTTCTTTCATTCTATGCAGAACCATCTCTTGTTATCCTGGTCAGAATGGTAAGTGATTGTAGCTGGATATCATCTAGTTCTGATCTCAGGGTAGATGAGCTCTTGACTCATAGAAGTTATAAGCTGAGTAGATTTGCTGCTTCTCTGAGATTTCAGTTACCTTCGTACTCGTTTATTCTGAGAAGAGGAGACAGTTTCTCTTAGATGGCCACTCACAGGCTTTTAAGGTATCAAAGGCTGTTCACTTCAATCAGATGCAAAAAGTGAACTTTGTGAACTATCTCATGTCTCCTGAGATTATGCAAATATTTCAAACCTATCAAGTCAAAATTGAATGGTCTTTGGTTATGTTTCAGGAAGATCTGTAATTGTCTCTTTAATGAATATATGTACCTGCACACATATATCTGTGTTGACATCTACATATAGATAACATCTTTAATTTTCAATGGATCTCAAATTCAAATTCAGTTCTCCATTTTAGACACCTGCCTTCATTTCTGGAAGCTTATATGTAAATATTGAACACCAATGTCTCAAAATAAACTGAAAACCAAACCCACTGTCGTTGAATCAATTCCAGCTCATAGGAGAACTCTAGGGTTGAGCAGAACAAAGTCAGCATTTCAAAACCACCAGTTCCTCTATGGGAGAAAGATGAGACGTTTTATTCCTTTAAGGAGTTAACAGTTTTGGGAACCCACAGCTGCAATTTTAACCTGTCCTATGGAGTCATTATGAGTTGGAATCAACTCAATTGCAGTGAATTTAGGCCTGTGTTAGGCCAGATTGACCAGAGAAACAAATCCAGTGACAGTATAATATGTATAAGGAAGAGCTTTAAATTAAGAAGTAGCTATATATCAAGAGAGCATTCCAGCTCTGGCCAACTCTAGTCCATAAGTCCAACATTAGTACATAAGTCTCTCTCCCCCATCCTCACAAGCCTCTCTCCCTCACAAGCCCTTGGTAATTTATAAATTATTATTATTTTTTCATGTCTTACACTGTCAAATGTCCCCCTTCACCCACTTTTCTGTTTCCTGTGCCCCAGGGAGGGGGTTATACATAGATCATTGTGATTGGTTCCCCCTTTTTCCTCCCACCTTCCCCTTCTCCTCCTGGTATCTCTACTCTCATTATTGGTCCTGAGGGGTTTTTCTGTCGTGGATTCCCTACGTTTCAAGCTCTGGTCTGTACCAGTGTACATGCTCTGGTCTAGCCAGGTTTGTAAGGTAAAATTGGGATCATGATAGTACGGGGTTGAGCAGTAAAGAACTAGAGGAAAGCTGTATGTTTCATCATTGCTACACGCACCCTGACTAGCTAATCTCCTCCCCATGACCCTTCTGTAAGGGGATGTCCAGTTACCTAGAGATGGGTTTTGAGTCTCCACTCCCCACTCCTCTTCATTCACAATGATATGATTTTTTTTGTACTTCTATGCCTGATACTTGATCCTATTGACACCTCATGGTCACATAGGCTTGTGTGTTTCTTCCATGTGGGCTTTGTTCCTTCTGATCCAGATGGCCACTTGTTTATCTTCAAGCCTTTAAGACTTCAGATACTATATCTTTTGTTAGCTGGGGACCATCTGCTTTCTTCACCACATTTGCTTTTGCACCCATTTGTCATGAGTGATCATGTCAAGAAGGTGAGCATCATGGAATGCCAGTTTAAGCTAACAAAGTGTTCTTGCATCGAGGAAGTACTTGAGTAGAGGCCCAATGTCCATCTGCTACCTTAACACTAAACCTATAAATATATGCACGTAAATCTATTTCCCCATCGTCATATATAAATGTATTTACATATGTAAATGCCCATATTTAGACCTCTATAAATGCCCTTTGCCTCCTAGTTCCTTCCTCTATTTCCTTTTACTTTCCTCTTGTACCATTAATATGTCTGGCCTTCATTTGGGTTTCAGTAATTCCTCTGAGTTACATTGCCCTTGATTAAGCCCTACCAGGCCTCCTACACCCTCCTTGCCATCACTTTTGGATCACTAGTTGTTCCCTTGTCCCAGGGTTTGTTAACACCCACCTCTTTCCCCTTCCCTCCCCCTCTCCCATGTTTCCCCGGAACCATGGAGCCTGTGTTTTTCTTCTCTAGATTGTTTATCCCACCAATCTTATCTAGATAGACCTACACGAATAATAATATGCACAAAAAACAAGACAGAGTAAAACAAAGCAACAAAAGAAAAAAACGACCAAAAAAAAAAAAAGAAAGAAAAGCCTATCAATAGTACAAGATCTGTTTTGTTGACCATTAGGAGTGTTTTCTGGTTGCGTGTGACGGGGTGCCAAACCCTAGACCCAAAGTTTATTTTTGGTTTTCCCTAGGGACTTCATTGCCCAGTTGCCCTTGCTATTCTATTGCCCACCCTTAGTGTTTTGTCTCAGTGTGGTGAGGTCAGATCAGGAGCAATTCCTGCATTGTGTCTCCAGTGTCAAACCCCAGAGTGCTATGGGTCAGTGAGGGACGTCGCGTCTCAGAATGGGGTCAGCCCTATGATCCTCTCTGTGCTTTGGCTGCTCTGAGCAGGAATATCATCCTCAGGGCTTGGTGGGCCAGGATGTGTTCCACTCTTTCTTCCTCTCACTTCATTTGCTCCTGTGTGCTCTAATCAGACATGTCCCTCTCCCTGAGCTGTAGCTTCAGTGCTGTCTTCTGAAATGAATTCTTCTGAGAAGGGGTGGAGGGTGAGGGGCTGTCCATGTAGTTAGGATTGGGGCCGACCCCTCAGATCTCTTTATTAGTTCAACCTGGTGCTCCAAGAACTGAATGCAACATACCGGCATGAAGCAGGGAACCAATAGATAGCCTTATTCCATTAAGTTCAATCTTTATTAAAAATATAATAACTTGAACTGTCATTACATGGAAGTTTCTGTCAAAGTCCTTCTTTTGGTAGCTCATAATTAAAATGGGGAGACCAATAGAGAGAAAACTATAATACATTGTGAAAATATAAAATGATAAATTGAAGGTGAATACATACACACACCAAAAACAGTTAGACCAAGAAAAGAGTAATTAGCATCCTTTTTCTTTGGAGGTGGGATTCAGGTAAGGAGAAGACAGAATGTGGGAATTAGGGAATTTAGGGAAACTTCTAACATAAACTTAGAAGTTAACTTTTGAAATTGTTCTTGGAAGAGGAGAAGAGATACATTATACATGAAGGAGAGGGTATAAGAAAATATTCAACACAGAGTGCACAAAAACTGGAAGTCAGCCACAGTCACTGAAGGGGAATTAGGTTTGTGAGACAAAACAGAGGAAATGTGGGGTAAGAAATGAGAAAGAAGTTGCAAAGAAAGGACAAAATCATGAAGACACTTCTAACTCAAATGAATACTGAGTTAGTTAATTTTGCCAGCCTGGCCGATAATCACATGTGGTGCTGGTTGAAAGGTGGCGGGATAAATGGGTGGTGAAGCCTCGCCTTTCTAGTTCTCGGGTCTCTTGTTTTGTGATGGTTGCATCGGGTGCAGCTGGCCTTAGCAGTTCCCTGCTTCAGCTTGCAAGATTGACTTCCTACAAGACATCCCCAAGGAGAAGCCGCATGGACCTATCCCGATGCAGCCCTGGGTGCTGGAGCAGCCGTGTGGAGACCCCTGCCAGTGTTGAGATGCTTACACATTCACTGACTCAGCTTTCCTCCTGCAGTCGGCATTATTGCCTCTGTTTTGTGAGGTGAAGGACTTTGTGGACTGGTGTTGGGTATGGGTTAATGTTGGACTTGTGGCCTTGGGCAGCATTGGGTTGGGATGTTTTCGTGATGCACATTTTCTTTGCATAAAACTCTCTCTTATACATGAGTTGCTGTGGATTTGTTTCTCCAAAGTACCTAGACTAATACAAATACATTTTGAATAAATAATTTTGTCATGGGACTAATCAAAATATTTTATGTACAAGAGTGACATAGGCAGTAGTGCACCTTCCAAAGATTCTTCTAGTGAGAGAGTTTCTTAACATGAAATCTCAAGAACCTGATTCAAAAAGTCTGCTGTGAGGGAGAATTAGTGGAAAAAGAATGAAACTTAAATGAAAGAAAAATAATCACACATTAGTTTGTGTTGGCACATGGAAAAGAATGAGAGAATGTAGAGATTTATATCTTTCTTTATAATCATTACCTTTTTTGTGTTGTTGGTGTGGTATGAGATTCAAAGAGGAGTGAAATTCTTGCTTGGTGGGGAAAAAAAAGTGTTAGTTGGACTGAGATACATAAAATAATGTAATGACCTTTATGGGTGTGACTTTATATATCTATGTGCATATCTATTTAATACAATACTTATACCACTACTATAAATAATATGACACTTAGATTTTCATTACTATTACTGTATGAAACAGTAGCATGTCTTTGAGACTTTCAGAACAAGATTAATTTTGAAAAAAGTACATACAATGAAAAATATATATCAGAACACTCATTCTACACTCACACTTTCTATCTGGAGTCTAGAAAATACATTTATCATCTCTCATTTGAGACAAATCACTTAAATTCTCTACCTCTGTTTTCTTATCTGACAAAAGAGGCCATTTTACCTACAAATAGCACATTGTGAGAACTAATGATATGATGTGTGTAGACACTTATCATCTTACCTCAGATATAACAAGGACCCCGTGAGTATCAGTAACCTTCCTCATTATTTTTAATATCATCATTCTAGACATAATCATGATTACGATCATTTATTTACAATGATCCCAGGAAATGCATGTTCTTTATCTGTTTATTCTTAATAATCATTGTGTGCTGTGCATACGATTCTGATTTGTTCATTAAGGCTCAGACTTAGGACCTTTCCCAAGAGTCCATGGCCAAATTGTAGTAGAACTTGGGCATAAACCTTGGTCCTGCTCAAAATCCACTTGTCTTTCCACTCCACTATCTTGTGCCCCAAAGGAAGGTGCTGTGCAGCTGAGGAAACACCACCCCTGAGGAATCAGATAATTACCTCAACATACTTCCAACGAAACTGTATAATCATTACTCTTAATGAAAAAAGAAGTTGAAACTTTGGGCTTGTTGAGATTGGTTTCCATTAATATGTCCCCATGAAAAATCTCAGAAGCCAATCACTTTAATAAGGCCCCTGGAAACTGATTAGCAAAGGCACCGGTTGGATGTCAATGACAGTGGGGAATTCTGCTTGCAACACAAAGTTCCATAATAAGATCCTGAGAGACACTTTCGTCAGCAGCAAACTCTGATTGCAATTAAAATTTACTTAATGAAAAGAGATCATTTCATTAAATAAGCAGGTGAATAATGATGGTTCCAGAAAAGTTACATTTTAAAAAATGTCCCAAACATGCTGTACATTGACAGCCTGGCTAGATTCAGTAGTCCAACTCATTTAATAGTATATAATATGGGCAGGCACCAGATATTTGGGAACCCCTAAATTATGTGTGAAGTAATCCCTGATCAAAATCCTGAAAGTTGATGATAATCTTGTATCACAATTAAATATGTTTGACCTATACTATGAAGAGAAGACTATACTAGAATGCACTAGGGCTGACAAAACAAGTTTAATAACTTCCTAAGCCAAGAAATTCAAAACAGCAGTGACATTAAAGGTCAATTCATATTTAGGTAGGATGCAGCTATTAAATGTGAAATATGAATACTACCAATACAAGAAGGCATATTTCATATTTTCCATGTTTGGACTGGGTAAGACCTATAATCTATTGGCAAAATATTACACATACATCAGCCAAATAAGTGACTGAGAAATGTACATAATTACGGTTTCAAATTTAAAACTTTTTGTGACTTTCAGGATCTATTCCATCCTTGACTGAAACTTCTTTTCATCACGTGCAAATAGAAAAAAAAGAATAAAATAAATGATAGATTTCATGTAAAAATATTAAAACTAGTGATTAAGGGTTGTTATAATTGCCAACTGACAATGAAAAATATTTAGTAGAGGGTCACTCATATTATATTCATATATATGCATAAACACGTGCGCACGCGCACACACTGGTTCCCTTAGCAAACATTTTCAACAACATTCATTTGCAGAAAAAAGAATAATCACTCTCTGTGAAAAGGAAATGTACATATATTTTCTGGATGAAATTCTAGTTTATCCAAAAGATTCAACACGTCAACATAAAGCAATTAATAATTAATAACATTATATTAATTTGCCCAGTTAAAAAGT
Source organism: Echinops telfairi (assembly GCF_000313985.2). Classification (NCBI taxonomy): domain Eukaryota; kingdom Metazoa; phylum Chordata; class Mammalia; order Afrosoricida; family Tenrecidae; genus Echinops; species Echinops telfairi. The sequence goes on along the minus strand of NW_022103958.1, from coordinate 11,050 downwards.
ACATATGACAAAAATGCGGTGACCCTGCATCACTGTTAGCCACAAGAATATTATTGGCCTTAGTAGAGAGCAAAAAAGAAGCTGAAATTTTTAATAAGAAAATAAAGAAATTATTTTAGAAATAATTAGAAATTTTTTTAGGGTAATTGAAAAATTCAGAAATAATGAAAAATCACACAAATTTCACAGAGGACTATATTTGATATAATGATGTTAATTTTGTCTCCAACTTAACATAAATATGATACAATTATGAAAGTACAATAAATTATCAATGGGGGAGTATTTGTTTTAGCACTTAACCTGTGTGCTACCACTATTCCTTCAATAATAATTATAGATATGTAATTTTATATCTTTTATAAGTATTTAAAGGCAATGGATAATTTTATAATTAATTGGAAAAATAATAGAAAATTCCAACTTTATAAAATATTTTATTGTGGTAAGTAAATATATGACTAAATATTTGGTATTTCATCTTTTTGAAAACACAAGTCAGTAACATCAATTACTTTCATCTTGTTATAGAACCATCCCACTATACATTTCCAAATTTTTCCATCATCCTTAATAGAAACTGAAATAGAAGATGAGGCATAAAATGAAAAATAGTAGGCCAATTTAAAGTCTAAAATATGATTCAATAAGGAGAAAAGTAGAAAATTCTATTAATGGAATGTAATAGACTTCAGAGAAAACTCAAAGTCAGTAGCAGTATTTGAAGAAATTTCGTTATTGTCCTTTTAACTCATATATATTCATATTGACACAGAAGGTTACTAGTCTCCATTTAAGGTTCCATTTTCCTCATATACTGTCTCATTGATTTACACTTTAAGGAGCTCTATTTACCTCACCATGCATTAATATTTCTTTCCTCTATAAGACTACCACTTCTCTATCAGTTATTGTACTATGATGGCTTGCACTTGCTGTGATGCTGGAAGCTAGGTCACTTGTATTTCCAGTAACAATAGAGTGAGTCTAGGCCAGGGGAACAGGTGTTTGTGGACCTTCTATACTAAGAACCAACTACAAAGATGGAATAGATCATCTGTGTCTGAGGGATGAGCCACTTAATACCTATGAATCACAAGCAGCAGGACATTGTTAGATAAAGAGTCTGAAGAACAGCCCCTCAGGTGGAAATGCACTCAAAATACCGCTGAGGAAGAACAGCTTCCTCAACATAGAATCAACAATCATGACTTGGATGGAGGAAAACATTTGGGATTTTCATTTCCTGGTGGGGCCTGAGCCCAAAGGAAAAAGAACAGTGTCAAGCAATAATCAGAACGTAAAAGCAAGGAAAACGATGAAGACCTTCAGAGAGATGCATTTACATGACTGCAGCAATGAATTCTAGAAAACAATTGAGACTGGCACAGAAATGGCACAGATGTGTTTCCTTTTAGGAGTCGGACTCCACTCAGTAGCACAGAACAATAGCAGCTTGCACGGGAATGTCAGCCATCAGAGAAAGGGATGTGCAGTGTAATGATCCTACACAGGGTAAACAAGACTGTATGCCTTTAAGGGAGCAGACAGACTCACCTTCCTCCCATGGAATGGCTCCTGGGTTTAGCAACCCGATACCTAAACCACATTGCTGCCAGGAAGGGACGAATGTAAACAAGAGAGGAAAGTGGATTCGAAGTGATTGAACACTTAAGGTTCTTGCCTTATTTATTTTTCTTTGTTTTGTTTACATAAATAGGATTCAAAACTCAAACTCACTGCCACCAAATCTCTTCCAGCTTACAGCCACCTTGGAGGTCAGGGTAGAATTGTCCCTGTGGGTTTTGGAAATTGTAAGGTTACTTTGAATCGGAATTGCCTCGATGGCAGTGAACTACTTATGGGACTAGAAAAACTCATCTTTCTCCCACACGTATAGGATTATACACATTAAAAACAAAACAAAACAAAAAATTCATGTTGAGGCATTATAATTCAGAAATCATTGCCTCATGCTCCCCTTGTCTTCATAGGATAATCATTTTCCTTTGAGACCTTGCAATTAGAGCTGGGCTTTGGAGGCTCAATGGACCTGGGACACTCATGTCTGTGGAACATTGAATGAATTCTCAAATGAATAGACAATCCACATAAAGGCATATATCACCCATACATACATATACCTTTAGGATCTAAAAGGCATATGAAGGGTGGCACCTTTGGAAATATTCAGGGACATTTTTATCTTAAAGCAGGTAGGTTGTCAAGCTCCATTGGTCATTTCCAATAGCATCCTGAACAGTCTACAACTTAAACTTATAAAAATAAAATAGATAATTTTTTCCACCTCTGCTATAATCCAAACAGAATGATGTCTATCCATAAGAACTAAATTATCCTCCTAAAGGCCAAAAGGTAATTCCCAAAGATTTGCACTTTCTTCAAAAGGAGATGACATTGTGGGGGCTGTCTTTTTCTTAAGAGAAAATTTCAATGATTAAGGTGGTGGGCAGGGGTGGGGTGGGGGTGGGGGTAGGATCAAGAAACATCTATCAGGGAAAGCAATACTGAAAATGTGTGTGAGTGACACAATGGGTGTATGTATGGATTGTGATAAGAATTGTACACGCCCCCAATAAAATGGTTAAAAAAAATGTATGGCCGGTCCTTAAAATTTTCAAAAATAAACAGCTATACAACTTGTTGTTATATTTCTATTATGAATGTATCAGGGAAGAAAATGAATCTGATTCCTTTGTCTATATAAAGCAAAGTAACTTAATACCAATGATACCACTGATTATTTCTGAGTTTCAAAAATTATGTTTATCATGGAGACCTAATGGAGGACCAAAGTTCATTAAACCCCCACGTCAAGGAGATGGCAGGTGCTCGTCTCACTTTTATTTGTACACCTAGAATGCTGAGTTGTATTTCTAGTAGCTTATTTAAGACATTAAGGATTGTAACGAGCAGTCAGCAACTCCATTCTAACACATCTGTCACATAGGGTTTATATATATATATATATTTACCATTTTATTGGAGGCTCTACTGCTCTCACAACAATCCATACACCAATTGCATCAAGGACATGTGTACATATGTTGCCATCATCATTTTCAAAACATTTTCTTTCCACTTGAGCTCTTGGTATCAGCTCCCCTTTTTCCCTCCCTCACCCTCCCACCATCTTGACCCCTTGATAAATCATACATTATTATTATTTTCATATCTTACACCATCTGCTATCTCCCTTCACCCAGGTTTCTGTTGTTCGTGCCCCTCAGGGTGGAAATGGGGGTGTTACACATCAATCATTGTGATGGGTTCGCCCTTTCGCTGACTTCTCCCTTACCTTCCCTCTACCCTCAGGGTATCACTGCTCCCATTGTTGTTCTTGCAGGGGGTTTATCTGTCCTGGGTTCCATGTGTAGAGAGTCCTTATATGTACCAGTGGGCATGCTGTGGTCTATTCAGCTTTGTAAGGTGGAACTGGGGTCATGGTGGTGGGTAGGAAGCATTAAAAATTAGAGGAATGTTGTGTGTTTCATTGGTGCTATACTGCATCCTGGCTGGCTCATTCCTTCCTTGTGCCCCTTCTGTGAGGGATATCCACTTGTCTACAGATGGGCTTTGGGTCTTCACTCCAACCCCCCCTCATTGGCATAGAGGGTAATGACTCATTCAAGAAGAAAATAAATGTGTGTGAGAAGAAGGGAAGTCAATTATTGTTGTAGTTTGAGTATATATAATATGCATCATATATATTATATATATAAATTATATATATATTATAATATTATATTATGGAACCCTGGTATGGTAGTGGTTACTCTTTGGACTGCTTAATTGCAATCTCCTCAGTTTGAAAGGCCAGCCGCTCTGTGGGAGAAAGGTGGGGCTTTCTCCTCGCATACAGAGTTATAGCCTCAGAAACTCACCAGGGCAGTTTGCCCTGTCGCTAGGAGTCATTCTTCACTTGATGGCAGTGAGATGTTTTTTGTTTGGTTTTAGATTTATGTAACCATGTATTTGTGTGTACATTTGTGTTTGCCTGAATATGTGTGTGTTGGACAGACTATTAATGACCCATTAAACTGTTATACCTGAGTCAGGAAAAAAAAATATTGGGGGTATTATATTGGAAAGAAAAAAGAACTAGCCTATTATTATACTGTACATGTTTCAATTTGACTGTGGCAAAATCTTAGGTTTTTTTACCCCCAAATAAAGTTACATTTCTTAGCTTCAGAGGTGGTAAAGGATGTATTTCTCCCAATAGCCACACCATACGGGTGTAATGATCATGAACATCTATGTACACAGCGGTGAGATAGATTAATTATGAATGAGAAGTCACTGAAAAATAAGAGCCGGGGAGACCCCATGGGCAAGCAAGTGGCTGGAGGAGGTCATTTCCCATAAGCACAGACAGCAAAGCAGTGACTTTAAGTCTCCACGGGATAAATGCACATATTCTAACAGGCTCCATCTTCTTTCCCTGCCTTCTCCTCTTAACAGTTCCTCATAAGATACAGATAGCAGATTCATAGTTTAGACCCCTAAGGGAAGTCCAAAAGGCAATTCTAACATATTAACACTGTTAGAATACATGTTATTTCTTTAACAATAACTTTCCAAAGTCCTAAGAATAGCGGGTTATTTCCTGAAAATTAATTGTTCTCCCAATGATATTTTGGAAGCAGGATTTTGAGATATTTTTGAGTGAATATTTACCTGAGATTGTTGAAAATGTCCCTGATTATGAATTTTGAAAGTAGTTCAAATGGAACACTGTAATTTATCAGAGAACAGATTTAAATACACATACCACACACATGTATATATGTTTTTATGTCCATATGTATGTCCCTAACAGCCAAAATTCTATATTTTTAGAAATCAACATATGAAAATAAATTGATGACTTATAATTTTTATATGTACAAAAATACACAAGT
>NW_022103958.1:3785-4784 GCF_000313985.2 Echinops telfairi | reverse complement strand
AATCAAGAGGTAAAGAATGCACTGATAAGTGCCATTGGAAAATGTCATCCCCAGTCTATAAAAAAGCTCTAAAACTTATTTTACTGACATGGAATAATATGTATGTATAATCTTTTGTTGAAATAAAATAATTTGATCACTTTCATGGGTAGAATATTTTTGTACTAAAATATATTGCTGTGTTAGTAGCAATAATCCAATCTCTAGTACATGAAATATACAAAGGTGTAGATTTAGATTTTGATGAACTTGATAATAGATACATATATAACCTTGATATAATGACCTTTCAATTCCATATGCCACTTATAATTTCACTATTGCTTTCACAAGATTTCTGGCTTGTAAGACTGGTAGAGAATCAGGTAGTAAGTGAGAAAGTTGATGAAGTGAATTTCTTGTTCACACCTATGTAAATTCAAAAAATACCCTATTCATTACCTGACTGCTAAACATCAATCTTTCCTCTTTACTAATCACTGTTAGATTTGCACAAGGGCACAAACACTGCCTGTTCCTGGGCCATCTTCCCAAGTTTTTCTATGCTTGAGTTGTTGCTGCCACTCTGTCAATCCAACTCCTTGAAGGCCTTCTTCTCCCTCACTACGCCTCCAATTCATCAAACATGATGACCTTCTCCAGGGAATGGTCTCTCCTGTCATGTCCAAAATATGTAAGATGAAGACTCAAAATCTATGCCTCTAAAGTGCCCTCTGGCCATACTTCTTCCAAGAGAGATTGGTTTGTTCTTTCAGCAATCCATGGTACTTTCAAAATTGTTCCTCAGCACTAAAATTCTAATGCCTATGTTATTCTTGGGTCTCTGTTATTCAATGCCCAATGGGAAACACCATGGCTTGGGCGGGGTGCATCATAGTCCTCAAAGCAACAGTCTTGCTCTTTAATACTCCAAAGAGGTCTTGGGCAGCCGATTCACCTAATGCAACTCATGTTTGATCTCTTGACTGCTGATTCAATGAGCAGTCATTGTGGATCCAA
>NW_022103958.1:0-1142 GCF_000313985.2 Echinops telfairi | reverse complement strand
ATCCATGGGGCTTGTCTTCTGCAATGTATCCCAGGGAGTCACAGAGAGAGAGGGTCTCCTGCCTCCAAGAAGGAATTACCAGATTTCCCAGAATTCTCAGAAGAAGGCCATGCCCACACAGGAATTTCATTGGCTATCTCCAGATTGACACCCTAGACTCCATTCCTACACTCTTAATCCTTTAATTGATACCAGATTAGGTGACTACCACAGACATCATTTCAAAAATGTATGGGCTGTTTCTAAAAAACTAAAAGAGATAATTTCCTTACTTGGAAAAATACCATCTGCAAATGGTTATACATAAAATTGTGTAAAAGTAAAATTATGTTTTATCATGCTTTGTATGTACAAATATTTAAAAGAGCAGATTTTAGGTTTTTAGTACATCAATGCCAAGAACTCACGTAAACTTGATTTCCGTGTTCACTAATGTTTTTATTCCTCTGATAATAAGGTTTAGCTGCTTCTTTCACAAATTATTCCCATTTATATTATTTATGAAAAGTCAGGCTGGTAAAAAAAAATCACAGTCAGAGAGCTGGTAAGGTGAGCTTCTTGTCCTCACCTATGGTATTTCATGTAATACCCAACTTTTTTGTTTCTTGACTATTAACCATAATTCTTTGCATTGTCTGAGATCAGGACTGCATTTATACCTGGGCATTCCTTGAAAGAACATGACAACCATACCTATTAGAAATCTGTCATTTCCACTGTGCAAGTCTCAGAACCACAATTAGATTATTGAATGCTAGAGACTTTTTGTTTTCCTAACTCAATTAACAATTCGAATCTATTTCTAGATTCCTTGGGCAAAATATATTTTCTATGAGTTTTTTTTTATTTTGATGACATGAGAATGTTACAATAAAGAACACACTTAAGAAGTAACATAAAACTAAGTGATAAATGCATACCTATCAGATATTAAGAATAGAGAACCTTGTTGGGATTACTGTGGCATTCCTAGGTGTTTCAGAAAGTGAACCTCACTACTAACTTAAAGTTTAATATCTTGAGTAGATTTAGAGGTGCCTTGGAAGTCATTGAAAATTACAATGCATACAGTTGTCCTCAAACACACATGGTGTTGTAATGAATCAGAACCAGAATCAGCTCAACATCTTTGGAGATTACTG
>NW_022103957.1:936483-938143 GCF_000313985.2 Echinops telfairi | reverse complement strand
CTCCCAGAACTTCCTTTTTCTGTGGGCAACAAGCATTGCCATTGCCCTTAATCATTAGGATATGGGAAACCTTGAATCCTGCAGTTTCCTGTGCATCCTAATTACATTAAACAATGGAGCTTTATGTATCTTCCTGTGTTTCACAACAAGATTTGCTCACTGAGGTTTTTAGCTTATCATCCCAAACTGGCCAATAAGCACAAGTGGGGTTAATTGAAGGGTGGAGGGGTACATGGCTTGGTTAGACTTGCTTTTCAATTTCTTGGGTCTCTTACTTTGTGAAGGCCAGTCCACGGTGAAGATGTCTTGGCTAGTTAATGGCTTTTGCTTCCAAGGCTCACTTCCTGCAAGATATCTCTGAGGAGAAGCCACATGGACCTACCTTGATACAGCCTTGCATGCTGGACAGCCTGTGGAGGCTGCCGCCAATCCTGAGATGATTTCCCTTTCACTGAGTTGGCTTTCCTCCTGCAGGCAGCTTCATTTCGTCTCTTTTCTGAGATGCTGCAAGACTTTGTGGATTGGTGGCGGACATGTAGGATAATGTTGGACTTGTGAACTTGGGCAGCTCTGGGTAGGGATGTTTTATTTTTATGGACTTAACATTTATCTAAAACTCTCTTTTATTTATTTTTTAATCATTTTCTTAGGGACTCATGCAACTCTTTTCACAATCTGTACATACATCATTTGTGTCCAGCACATTCGTACATATGTTGCCATCATCATTCTCATAATACCTGCTTTCTACATTAGCCCTTGGTATCAGCTCCTCATTCTCCCCCTCCCTCCCTGCACCCCCTCCCCCTAAAACCTTTATTAATTTATAAATTATTATTTTATCATATGTTACACCATCTGACGTCTCCCTCACCCACTTTTCCACTGTCTGTCCCCCAGGGAGGAGGTTATATGTAGTCCTTGTCTTCTGTCCCCCCTCTTTCCCTCACCTATCCTCCACCCTCCATATATCGCCACTTTCACTAGTGGTCCTTAGGGTTGCATCTGTCCTGGATTCCCTGTATTTCCAGTTCATATATGTGTCAGTGTACATCCTCCAGTCCAGCTGGATATGTCAGGTAGAATTGGGATCATGACAGTAGGGGAGAGGAAGCATTTAAGAACTAGAGGACTTGACTTGACTGGAAATCACCCTGAACTATTAATATGTTTATGTATGTATGCGTGTTTGTTGTTGTTGCAGCCATTGTTTTACTTTCTGTTGTTGCTTCATTGTACTCAGTCTTGTGATGGTACATAGCATGTCTATCTGGAAGGGATAGGCAGAATAAACAAACCAGTAGAGAGAACAATGGGATAACTGTTCTGGGGGAACATGGGGATAGGGAAGGGGGGGGGAGGAAGAGCATGTTAACAATCCCAGGGACAAGGGAGTGACAAGTGATCCAAAATCAGTTTCAAGGAGGGTGCAGGAAGTCTGGCAGGGCTCGATCAAGGGCAATGTAACTGAGAGGAATTCCTAAAATCCAAATGAAGGCAGAACATGATAGTGGGACAAGGGGAAAGTACAAAGAAATAGAGGAAAGAACTAGGAGGCAAAGGGTAGTCATAGATATTTAAATACGGACATATAAAGAGGTAAATATATTTATATATGACGAGGGAGAAATAGATCTATGTACATATATTTATAGGTTGA
>NW_022103957.1:934675-936383 GCF_000313985.2 Echinops telfairi | reverse complement strand
AATTTTCTGGTCTGGCAGCAGGAGCTCTGGAAGATGCGTCTTATCGGGTCGCCATATTCCTCGGGCCCCCTAGGGTTAGGGTTTTTAAGTTTAATGTTGCTAGGGTTATGTTTGTTTCACTTAGGGTTAAGGTTATGGTTATGGTTAAAGTTAGGTTTAGGTTTATTGTTGTCAGAGTTAGGATTGCTAAGGCTTGGGTTAGCGTTTGGGTTAGGGTTGTCAGGGTTAGGGTTGTTAGTTTTATTTTGACGGTTAGGGTTGTTAGGGTTAGGGTTTGGGTTAGTGTTGTTAGGGTTATGGTAGGATTGTTAGGGTTAGGGTTAGGTTTAGAGTTAGGCTTAGGGTTAGGGTTGTTAGGGTAATGGTTATGGTTGGGTTTAGGGTTATGGTTAGGCTTAGGTTTAAGTTTAGGGTTAGGGTTGTTAGGGTTAGGGTTTTTAGGGTTATGGTTAGGTTTAGGATTAGGGTTATGTTTGTTAGGATTATGGTTAGAGTTGTTCGAGTTAGGGTTAAGGGTGTTGGTGTTATGATTAGGTTTACGGTTAGGATTAGGTTGTTAGGGTTAGTGTAGGGTTGTTAGGGTAAAGCTTAGGCTTAAGCTTAGTGATAGGGGTAGGGTTAGGGTTAGGTTTAGGGTTAGGTTTAGGGTTTTTAGGGTTAAGTGTTTGGGTTGGGGTTAGTGTTTGAGTTAGGGTTAAGGTTTGGGTTGGGGTTGTTAAGGTTGTTCCGGTTAAGGTAATGGTTAGGGTTGGCTTTAGAGTTAGGATTAGTGTTGTAAAGGTTATTGTTAGTGTTAGGATTAAGGTTATGGTTGTTATGGTTATGGTTCTTAGGCTTAGGAATTAGGGTAGAGTTAGGGTTGTTAGGGTAGGGTTTTTAGGATTAAGATTAGGGCTGGGGTTAGGGTTTTTAAGTTTAAGATTTTTAGGGTTTTGTTTATTTGGGTTAGAGTTATGGTTAGGGTTGGGTAAGGTTTTCATTTAGGGTTGTTAGTGTTAGGGTTAGTTTTAGGATTGTGAGGGTTAGGGTTAGGATTAAGGTCTGGGTTATGGTGTTAGGATTATAGAGTTAGGTTTAGGATTAGGGTTAGGGTTAGGTTTAGGATTAGTGTTAAGTTTAGGGTTAGAGTTAGGGTAGTTAAGGTTACATTTATGATTAGTGTTGTTATTGTTAGGGTACAGTTTTTAGGGTTAGGGTTTTTACCGTCAGGGTTAGGGTTAGGCTTAGGGCTAGCATTAGGGTTAGGTCAGGGTTGTTATGGTTATGGTTAGTTTTGTTAGGTTTTTGCTAAGGGTTAGGGTTTTTAGGCCTAGGGTAGGGTTAACATTAAGGCTAGGGTACTTAGGGTTCGGGTTAATTTAGGGTCGTTAGGGTTAGGGTTAGGGTTAGGGTTAGGTTTATTAGGGTTAGGCTTAATTAGTGTTGTTAGGGTTAGGTTACATTTTAGATTTAGGGTTAGGATTTAGTCTAGCATAAGATTTAGGGTTAGGCATAGGGTTAGGCTTGTTAGGGTTAGGTTTAGGGCAAGGTTTGTTAGGATTAGGGATAGGGTTAGATTTTGGGTTGTTGTTACGGTTAGTGTTTTGATTAGGGTTGTTAGTTTTAGGGTTATGGCTAGGTTTAGGATTGTTATGGTTCAGGTTATGCTTAGGCTTAGGTTTGTTAGGTTTAAGGTTGTAATGTTTGGGTTAGGGTTAGGGTTCTTAGG
>NW_022103957.1:930508-933497 GCF_000313985.2 Echinops telfairi | reverse complement strand
TTAGGGTCAGGATTGTTAGTGTCACAATTAGGGATAGGGTTAGAGTTAGAGCTTAGGTTATTAGGGTTAAGGTTCAGGTTAGGGTTAGTGATAGGGTTAGGTTTACAGTGTTTATATTTAGGGTTAGATTTATGGTTAGGTTTAGGTCTAGGGTTAGGGTTTGTGTTAGTGTTAGGATTTTAGGGTTAGGGTTTCCATTGTTAGAGTAATCGTTAGGGTTAGGTGTAGAGTTAGGGTTCTTATTGTTAGGGTCAAAGTAAGGTTTAGGATTAGTTTTATTAGAGTTAGGATAGGGTTATGGTTATGGTTAGTGTTTGGATTAGGGTTAGGGTTGTTAGCGTTATGGTTACAGTTGTTAGGGTTAGGGATAGGGTTAGTGTTAGGGTTAGGAGTGTTATGTTTGGGTTACTGGTAGGGTTAGGGTTAGGATTAGGGCTAGTGTTAGTGTTAGCTTTGTTAGGATTAACGTTAGGGTTAGGATTGTTAAGGTTCGAATTAGGGATAGGATTAGGGTTAGGGTTCGAGTTGGGGTTATTAGGGTTAAGGTTAGGGTTTTGGTTATGCTTAGTGTTAGGGTTGTTAGGGTTAGAGTTAGGTTTAGGGTTAGTGTTGTTAGGGTAATTCTTAACCTTAGGCTTAGTGATAGGTTTAGTGTTAGGTTTTAGGTTTAGTGTTAGGGTTGTTAGGGTTAGGATTAGTGTTGTTAGGCTTAAAGTAAGGGTTATGGTTATGGTTATGGTTATGGTTAGTGTTAGGATTAGGGTTAGGGTTGTTAGGATTATGGATATGGTTGTTAGGGTTAGGGATAGGGTTAGGGTTATGTTAGGATTGTTATGTTTGGGTTAGGGTTAGGAATGTTAGGGTTAAAATTAGGGATATGTTTAGGGTTAGGGATAGGGTTAGGTTTAGAGTGTTTGTGCTTAGGGTTATATTTATGGTTAGGGTTAGGCTAAGGATTAGGTTTAGGGAAAGGGTTAAGGTTTGTGTTAGTGTTAGGAATTTAGGGGTAGGGTTGTTAGAGTTAGGGTTTGCGTTGTTAGGGTAAGGTTTAAGTTTATGGTTAGAGTTAGTGTTGGTAGGGTTAGGTTACAGTTCGGGTTGTTAGATTTAAAGTTAAGGTTAGGGTTAAGTTTGTTAGGGTTAGCGTTGTTAGGTTTAAGGCTAGGTTTTGCGTTAGGATTAGGGTTAGAGTTTGGGTTGTTAGGCTTAAGGTTAGTGTTAGGGTTAGTTATAGGGTTAGCTTAAGAATCTTTTAGTTTAGTGTTAGATTTAGGGTTATGGTAAGGGTTAGGGTTAGGGTTGTTAGGTTTAAGGTAGGGTTAGGGTTAGGCTTAGTGTTATGTTTGGGTTTGGGTTACAGTTAGAGTTTGGGTTAGGTCTAGGGTTTTTAGGGTTAGGGCTAAGGTTCTTAGGGTTAGGGTGAAGCTTATTAGGGTTCTGGTAAGGATTAGGGTTTTAGGGTTAGGGATAAATTTAGAGTTAGGGTTAGGGTTGGGTTAGTGTTTTTAAGGTTATGATTGGGGTTATGGTTAGGATTGTTAGAGGTAGGGTTAATGTTAGTGTTAGGGTTAGGGTTTGGGTTATGGTTGCTAGGGTTAATGTCATGGTTATGGTTATGGTTGTTAGAATTAGAGTTAGGGTTAGGATTAGGTTTAGGGTTGTTAGGTTTAGGGTTAGGGTTCAGTTGAGGCTTAGGGTTAGGGTTAAGATTTGGGTTGGTTTAGGGTTGTTAGATTCATGGTTGTTAGGATTAAGTGTTTTAAGTTAGGTTTAGATTTAGAGTTAGGGTTAGAGTTGTTAAGATAATGGTTAGGTTTAGTCTTAGGGTTAGATTTAGTGTTAGGGCTAGGGTTGATAGGGTTAGGCTTAAGGTTAGGATTTGTGTTAGGGTTAGGGTTAGAGTTGTTAGGAATAGGGTAAGGTTTAGGATTGTTAGGGTTAGGGTTAAGGTTACGGCAAGGGTTAGGGTTTGACTTCTGGTTAGGGTTAAGTTTAGGTTTAGGGTTGTTAGGGTTAGGCTTAGGTTTGTTAGAGTTTAGATTCGGGTTCATGTTAGAGTTGTAGGATTAGTGTTAATCTTAGGGTTAGGGTTGTTAGCATTAGGGTTAGGGAGAGGATTCTTAGCATTATGGTTAAGGTTAGGGTTAGGCTTAGGCTTAGGTTTAGGGTTAGGTTTAGGGTGGTTGGGGTTATGGTTAGGGTAAGGATTTTTAGTATTAAAGCTAGGGTTAGGGTTAGGTTTAAGGATTTCAGGTTAGGGTTATTTGGGTTAGGTTTAGGTTTAGGATAATTAGGGTTAGGGTTTGGGTTATGGTTGTTAGGGTTAGGGTCAAGGTAAGGGTTGTTAGGATTATGGTTAGGGATTTATGTTAGGATTAGGGTTAGGGTTGTTAGGGTGAGGATTTGGGTTAAGGTTAGGGTTGATTTTAGGGATAGATTTAGGGATTGGTTTAGGGTTGTTAGGGTTAGGGTTAAGCTTATGGTTAGGGTTAGGTTTAGGATTGTTAGGGTTAGGGTTAGGCTTGGGGTTAAGGTTTTTAATGCTAGGTTTAGGGTTAGGGTTGTTAGGGTTAGGGTTATGGTTGTGGTTAAGCTTACGCTTGGGGTTAGGTTTAGGGTGGTTGGGGTAACAGTTCCGGTTAGGATTGTTAACGTTAATGTTAAGGGTAGGGTTAGGGGTAGGAGTAGGGTTAGAATTGTTAGTGTTAATGTTAGGGTTATGGTTTTAATGTTAGGGTTGTTAAGGTTCAGGTTCGGGTTAGGATTGTTGGGTTAGGGTAAGGGTACAGGTGAGACTTAGGATTGTTCGGTTTAGCGTTAGTGTTTGGCTTAGGGTTAATATTACATTAGAGTCAGGTTTCGTGTTAGGGTTAGGGTTGCAGTTGTTAGGGTTCAGGTTAGTGTTAGGGTTGTTAGGGTTAAGGTTAAGGATAGGGTTGTTAGCGTTAGGCTTAAGGTTCAGGTTAGGATTAGGGTTAGGGTTGTTAGG
>NW_022103957.1:927403-928612 GCF_000313985.2 Echinops telfairi | reverse complement strand
GGGTGTTACGGTTAGGGTTAGGGTTAGTGGTGTTAAGGTTAGGGTTAAGGATTGGGTTAGAGTTAGTGTTAGGGTTAGAGTAGTTAGGGTTAGGCTTGGGTCGGTGTGGTTAAGGTTAGGGTTAGAGTTATGGTTAGGGTTTGTAAAGTTAGGGTTAGAGATAGGGTTAGAGTTACAGTTAGGGTTAGATTTTGGGTTAGGTTTATTAGGCTTAAGGTTAGGGTTAGGGTTGGGGTTAGGGTTGTTAGGTTTAAGATTGTGATGTTTAGGTTAGGCTTAGGTTTAGGTTCATGGGAGTTAGGGTCAGGGTTAGGATTAGCATTTTTAGGGTTAGGGTTAGATTTATGGTAAAGGTTAGGGTTTCTAGAGTTAGGGTTTTTAGAGAAAATGTTAGGGTTAGGTTTAAGATTAGTGTTAGAGTTATTGTCCGGTTTAGGGTTAGTGATAGGGTTGATAGGCTTAGGGTTTTGTTTAGGGTTGTTAGGTTTAGGGTTGTTAGGGTTAGAGTTAGCGTTACGGTTGTCAGGGTTAGTGTTAAGTTTAAGGTTGTGTTAGGGTTAGAATTAGTGTTAGTGTTAGAATTAGGATTAGAGTTGTTAGGGTTAGGGGTAAGGTTAGGGTTTTTAGGGTTAGGCTTAAGGTTCAGGTTAGGATTAGGGTTAGGTTGTTTGGGTTAGGGTTTTAAGGTTAGAGTTGTAGTTAGGATTAGTGTTACTGTTATGGTTAGGGTTATTTTTGTTAGGGTTAGGGTTAGGCTTAGGGTTAGAATTTGGGTTAGGGTTATTGTAGGTTTGTTAGGGTTAGAGTTAGTGTTTCTAAGGTTAGGAGTATGATTAGGTTTATGGTTAGGATTAGGGTTAGTGCTGTTAGGGTTAGGATTAGGGTTTCAGTTTTTAAGGTTAGGTTTAGGGTTTGGGTTGTTAGGGTTAGAGTTTTGTTAGTGTTTTTAGTATAAGGTTATAGTTATGGTTAGGGTTGTTAGAGGTAGGGTTATTATAGTTAGGTTTTGGGTTAGTGTTGTTAGGGTAAGATTAAGGTTTAAAGTTAGGGTTAGAATTTGCTTTAGCGGTAGGATTAGGTTTAGGGTTGTTAGGGTTAAGGTTAGGTTTATGGTTAGCGTTAAGTTTGTTAATTTTAGGGTTTGGGTTAAGGATACAGTTAGGGTTGTTCGGGTCAGGGTTGGGTTATTGTTTTAGAGTTAGGGTTAGT
>NW_022103957.1:924317-926190 GCF_000313985.2 Echinops telfairi | reverse complement strand
GGGTTAGGGTTAGGTTAGTGTTAGTTTGGGGGCTAGGGTTAGAGATCGGGATAGGGTTAGGTTGGGTTTAGGTTAGGGTGAGGGTTAGGATTAGGTTGTTATTGTTAGGGTAAGCTTGTTATGGTTAGGTGTAGGTTTAGGGTTAGGTTTAGGGGTGTTAGGTTTAGGGTTAGGGTTAGGCGTAGTGTTAGGTTTAGGGTTATGTTTAAGTTTAGGGCTAGGATTGTTAGGGTTAGGTGTAGGATTAGGATAAGGATTAAGTTTGGGTTAGGGTTAGCGTTGTTAGGGTTAGGGTTAGGGCTATGGTTGTTAGGGTTAGGGTTAGGGTTGTTAGTGTTAAGAGTTAGGTTTATGGTTAGTGTTTTTAGGGTTGGGGGAGAGTTATGGTTGTTAGGGTTAGTGATAAGTTTAGGGTTGTTAGGGTTAGGTTTTAGGTTAGGATTAGGGTTAGGGTTAAGATTAGGGTTTGGATTATGTTCAGGGTTGCTAGGGTTGACGCTAATGTTGTTAGGTTGAGGGTGAAGGTTTTTGGGTTGTAGTAAGGGTTAGGGTTTTAGAGTTAGGGATAGGTTTAGGGTTAGGATTAGGATGGCTAAATTTTGGGTTGGGTTAGTGTTTTTAGGATTAAGGTTAGCATTATTATAAGGGTTGTTAGAGTTAGGGCAAATGTTAGGTTTAGTGTTAGGGTTTGGGTTATTGTTGTTAGGGTTAGGGTTAATGTTAGGGTTGTTAAAGTTGCAGTTAGGGTTCAGGTTAGGATTGGGATTAGGGTTGTAAGGATTAGGGTTAGGGTTAGGGTTATTGTAAGGTTAGGATTGTTAGGGTTAGCTTTAGACTTAGGTTTAGGATTAGGATTGATAGGCTTATGCTTAGGGTTAGGGTTGTTAGAGCTAGGGTTTTTGTTAGGGTTAAGGTTGTTAGCGTTATTGTTAGTGTAAGTGTGGTTAGGGTTAGGGTTAAGGTTAAGATTTTTAGGGTTAGGGTTAGGGTTAAGATTTTAGGGTTAGTGTTAGGGTTATGGTTATGGTTGTTAGGATTACTGTTAAGGTAATGGTTGTTAGGGTTAGGGATAGGATTCAGGTTAAGATTAGGGTTAGGGTTGTTAGAGTTAGCGTTAGGGTTAAGGTTAGGGTTAGGTTTATGGATAGTGTTACGGTGTTAGGGTTAGGGTTAGGCTTAGGTTTGTTAGGGTTAGGATTTTGATTATGGTTGTTAAGGTTAGGGTTTTTATGGTTAGAGTAAGGGTAGGGTTGTTAGTGTTATGGTAGGTTTGTTAGGGTTAGGGTTTGGTTTAGGGTTAGTGTTGTTAGGATAAGGATTAGGTTTAATCTTAGGGTTACACTTAGGGTTAGGGCTAGGGTTGATAGGGTTAGGCTTAAGGTTAGGATTTGTTTTAGGGTTAGGGTTAGAGTTGATAGGGTTAGGGTAAGGTTTAGGATTGTTAGTGTTTCGGTTATATTTAAGGTTATGGTGAGGGATAGGGTAGATTTAGGGTTAGGGTCCAACTTAGGGGTAGGTTTAAGGTTAGGTTTAGGATTGTTAGCGTTAGGTTTAGGGTTCTTTGAGTTTGAATTCAGGTTCGGGTTCAGATTGGGGTTGTTAGGGTTAGTGTTAAGCTTAGTGTTTGGGTTGTTAGCATTAGGGTTAGGTTTAGGGTTCTTAGGGTTATGGTTAAAGTTAGGGTTAGGCTTAGGCTTAGGGTGGTAGGGGTTATGGTTACAATAAAGATTGTTAGTGTTAATGTTAGGGTTAGAGTTAGGGCTTTAGGATTAGGGTTGTTAAGCTTAGGTTTAGGTTTGGATTGTTAGGGTTAGGGTTTGGGTTATGGATGTTAGGGTTAGGGTTAAGATTTTTAGGGGTAAGGTTAGGGTTA
>NW_022103957.1:919086-923442 GCF_000313985.2 Echinops telfairi | reverse complement strand
GATTCCCTGTATTTTCAGTTCCTATCTGTACCAGTGTACCTCCTCTGGTCTAGCCAGACTTGCAAGATCGAATTCGAGTCATGGTAGTGGGATTTTTATTGTTAATGTTAGGATTAGGGTTAAGTTTTGGGTTTTAAGGTTAGGGTTGTTAGGGTTAGGGCTAGGATTAGGATTGTTAGAGTTAGGTTTAGTGTTTTTAGGGTTAGAGTTATAGTTAGGGTTCTTAGGATTAGCGTTATGGTTATGGTTGTTAGGGTTAAGGGTCGGGTAGTGTTGTTTGAGTTAGGATTAGATTTAGAGTTGTGTTAGGGATGTTAGGGTTAAGATTATCATTATGGTTGTTAGGGTTAGGGTTAGTATTAGGGTTGTTAGAGTTAGGTTTAAGGTTAGGGTTAGGTTTATGGTTGGGTTTAGGGTTGTTACGTGTGGGTTAGAATTGGGGTAAGGTTTGGGTAGGTAAGGTCAGGATTAGGGTTAAGTTTGTTTGGGCTAGCATTCCTAGGGTTAGGGTTTGTGTTATGGTTGTTAGGGTTAGAGTTAGGATTGTTAGGCAGAAGGTTAAGGTTAGGATTAGGGTTAGAGTTCGGGTTAGGCTTAGGGTTAAGGTTTGGGTTGTTAAGGTTAGGGTTAGGGTTGTTATAGTTAGGGTTATATTTAAGGTTAGTGCTAGGGTTAGGGTTAGGGATAATGTTATGCTTGTTAGTGTTAACAGTTATGGTTAAGGTTGCTAGGCTTAAGGTTAGGGTTCCTGTTTGCATTAGGATTAGTTTTGCTAGGGTTAGGTTTAAGGTTATGCTTAGGGTTAGGGATAGAATTAGGATCAAGACTATGGTTAGGGTTAGGATTGTTAGGGTTAGAGCTGTTAGAGATAGGGTTCGGGTTTGAGTAATGGTTAGCATTGTTAGCATTAGGCTTAGGGTTAAGCTTACAGACAAGGTTATTAGTGTTGAGGTTAGGGTTAGTGTTTTTAGGGTCGTGGTTAGGGTTAGGTTAGGTTTAGGGCTGTGAGTTTTAGGGCTATGGTTAGGATTAGGGTTATGGGTAGGTTTTGGCTTGTTAAGGTTAAGGCTGGCATTAGGGTTAGGTTTAAGGTTAAGTTTCGGGTTTTTAAGGTTATGGTTAGTGTTAGGATAAGCATTAGGTTGTTAGGATTATGGTTTCGGTTGTTACGGTCAGGGTAAGGTTAGCGTTTTGGTTAGGGTTGTTAGGATTAGAGTTAGTGTTAGGTTTGTTAGGGTTAGGGTTATGATTAGGGTTAGCGTTAGGGTTAAAGTTGTTAGGGTGAGGGTTTGTGTTAGGGTGAGGATTAGGTTTAGCGTTAGGTTTATATTTAAGGTTGTTAGGATTAGGGATGGGTTAAGGTTGTTAGGGTTATGGTTAGGGCTACTGTTGTTAGGGTTAGGGTTATTGTTAGTGTTAAGGTTAGCATTACGGTTTCTTGTGTTAGGGTTAGGTTTCAGTTTTTTAGGTTTATGGATATGGTTAGGTTTAGAGTTATGGTTGTTTTGGTTAGAGTAAGGGTTAGGCTTAGGGTTAGAGGTATAGTTAGGGTTTGGTTTAGGGTTGTTTGTTTTAAGGTTGTTAGGCTTATGGTTGTTACTTTTGGGTTACGGATAGGGTTAGGGTTGGGGATAGGGTTGTTAGGCTTAGGGTTAGGGTTAGAGTTAGGGTTAGAGTTGTTAGGGTTAATGTTAATGTTAGGGTTTAGGTTAGTGTCGTTAGGGTTAGGGTTAGGACTAGGGTATGTGTTAAGATTGCTAGATTTAGGCTAGGGGTAGGGTTGTGATTGTTAGCATTAGGGTTAGGTTAAGGGGTGGGGTTAGGTGTGTTATGGTTTGGGTTTGGATTAAGGTTGCAGGGTTATGGTTATGGTTATGGTTGTTAGGGTTTGTATTAGGGTTAGGGTTAGGGCTATTATGGTTAGGATTGTTAGAGTTTGTGTTAGTGTTAGTTTCAGGGTTTTAAGGTTAGCTTTGTTAGGGTTAGGATTGTGGAAAGGGTTGTTAGGGTTAAGGTTGGGTTTTGGGCTAGGATTAGTGGTGTTAGCTTTAGGGTTCAAGTTTCAGTTGTTAGCGTTAGTATTAGGGTTAGGGTGGTTAGAGTTGGGGTTAAAGTTTGGGTTAAGGTTTGGGTTATGGTAGTTAGGGGTATGCTAAGTGTTAGGATTAGGGCTAGATTTGTTAGGATTATGATTACGGCTGTTAGAATTAGGGATAGGGTTGTTAGGGTTATGGCAGGTTTCTTAGGGTTAGTGTTGCTTTTAGGTTTGTTAGTTTTAAGTTTGTTCAGAATAAGGATGTTACGTTTGAGTTAGGGTTAGAGTTAGGGTTAGGGTTGTTAGGGTCAGGGATTTGATGATGGTTAGGGTTAGGGTTTAGGGTTTGGGTTAGGGTTAGGTTTAGCTTTAGGGTTAGGCTTTTTAGGATTAGGGTTAGGGGTTTTTGGGTTAGGGTTGTGAGGATTGATAGCTTTAGGGTTAGTGTTATGATTGCTATGATTGTTAGAGTTACGGTTATGGTGGCTAGTGCTAGGGTTATATTTAGGGTTAGTGTTAGTGTTAGGGTTACAGTTCAAGTTAGGATTAGGGTCAAGGTTAGACTTAGAGTTAGGGATTTGGTTAGCGTTTTTAGGGTTATGGTTATGGTTATTAGGGTTAGGGTTGTTAGGATTAGGTTTATGCTTAGGGTTAGGCTTAGGTTTATGTTTACAGTAGGGATGGGTTTAGGGTTGTTAGGTTTAAGTTTGTTAGGGTTAATGTATTTGCGCTTGGGTTAGGGTTAGGGGTGATAGTCTCAGGCTTACGGTGCTGGTTAGGGTTAGGTTTAGCTTTGTTAGGGTTAAGGTTGTTAGGTTTAGGGAAAGGGGTATGGTAAAAGTTAGGGTTGTTAGGGTTAGGTTTTGGATAAGGGTTGTTAGGGACAAGGTTAAGGTAAGGGTAAGGTTTAGTCTTAGAGTTAGGTTTAGGCTTAGGCTTAGGGTTAGTGTAGTTAGGGTTAGAACTAAATGTAGGGTTAGAGTTGTTATGGTTAGGTTTAGGTTTAGGGTTAGGGTTTGGCTTAGGTTTAAGGTTAGGTTTAGGATTAGTGTTAGAGCTAGGGTCTGGATTAGACTTTTTAAGTTTAAGTTTGTTTGTGTTAAATTAGTTTTGGTTAGGATTAGGGTTGGGTTTAGGGTTAGGATTAGTGTTAGGATGGTTAGGGTTTGGGTAAAGCTTTTGGCTATGGTTGTTTGGGTTAGGGTTGTTAGGGTTAGGCTTAGGTTTAGGGTTAGATTAGGGTTGTTGGGTTTAGGGTAAGCCTTAGCGTTATGTTTAGGGTTATGGTTAGGGTCAATTTAGTGTTGTTGTTTTTTCAATTATCATAGGGTTAGGGTTTTAGGATTAGGGTTAGTGTTGTTAGGATTAGGGTTTGGGTTAGGTTTAGGCATAGGCTTATGGCTACATTTTGGATTATTAGGGTTAGGGTTGGGTTTTGTTATAGTTCTGGTTAGGGCTAGGGTTGGTGTGATTAGGGTTAGGATTTATTGTATTTTTAGGGTTCTTAAGGTTTTGTTTACAGTTATGGTTTTTAAGATTAGGGTTAGGGTATGTGTTGTTAGGGTTAGGGTTCTTAGGGTTAAGGTTAGGTTTAGAGTTAAGGTTAATATTTGGTTCAGCATTACGTTTAGGTTTAGGGTTAGGGTTATCTAGTTAGGTTATGGGTTATTGTTAGGGTTATTGGGGTTAGAGTTAAGTTTATGGTTAAGGTTAGGGTTAGTGTTAGGGTTGGGTTAGGTTTGTGAAGGTTAGGGTTAGGGTTATGGTTAGGATTAGAGTTGTTAGGATTAGGGTTAGTGTTAGGGTTGTACAAGTTAGTTTTAGGGTTATGGTTAGAGCTAAGTTTAGGGTTTGTGTTCGTGTAGTTTTCTCAGGGTTAGGGTAAGTTTTAGGGTTGTTAGGATGAGGGGTTCTTGGTTTAGGGCTAGGGTTAGGATTCGTGTTAGTGTTAGAGTTAGGGTTGTTTGATTTTTGGTTTTAAGATTAAGGTTACATTGGGTTTAGTGATAGAGTTAGGTTTGTTAAGGTTGTTCCTTTGGGTTAGGGTTAGGGTTATGTTTAGGGTTAGCGTTAGGTTTAGTGGTGGTAGTGTTAGGATTAGGGTTTGGGTTATTATGGTTAGGGATAGAGTTTGTATTGTTAGGGGGGTTAGGGTTAAAATTAGGGTAATGGTTGTTAGGGTTAGGATTAGGGTTAGGGTTGTTAAGATCATGGTTATGGTTGTTAGATTTGGTTAAGGTTAGGATGAGGGTTATTTGGGTTAGGGTAGTATTGTTAGGGTTAAGTTTGGGTCAATGTTTTCAGGGTTAGGTTTAAGGTTA
>NW_022103957.1:915784-918396 GCF_000313985.2 Echinops telfairi | reverse complement strand
GGGTTAAGATTAGGGGTAGGGTTGTTAAGATCATGATTATGGTTGTTAGGTTTAGGTTAAGGTTAGGGTGAGGGTTCATTGGGTTAGGGTATTGTTGTTAGGGTTAGGTCTGGGTTATTGTTTTAGGGTTAGTGTTAGGGTTGTTAGAGTGCAGATTAGAGTTAGGGTTAGGGTTAATATTTGGGTAGGGTTGTTAGGTTCATGGTTATGGTTATGGTTTTTAGGGAAAGGGTTAGGTTCAGGTTTAGGCTTGTTTAGGGTTAGGGTTAGGGTTAGGGATATGGCTGGATATAGGGTTGTTGGGGTTAGGTTGCTAATTTTAAGGTTGTTATGTTTTGTTTGTTGTTAGGGTTAGGGGTGTGAAGGTTGTTAGGGTTATGGTTATGGTTGTTAAAGTTAGGCTTGTTAGTGTTAGGGTTATAATTAGTGTTAGTGTTAATGTTAGGGTTAGGGTTAGGTTTAGTGTTAGGGTTCAGGTTAGGATTAGGGTTATGGTTAGTCTTACGTTGAGGTAATGGGTTAGGATTGTTAGGGTTAGTGTTAGTATTAGGGTTGTTAGAGTTAGGGTTTGTGTTAGGGTTGAGGTTAGGGTTGTTAGGGTTAGGTTTAGGCTTAGGCTTAGGGTTTGGGTTGTTAGGGTTAGGTTTATAGTGGTTAGGGTTTGGTTAGGGTTAGTATTGTTAGTGTTAGGGTTAGGGTTTTAAGGTCAGGGTTGTGAGGGTTAGGGTTAGGGTTAGGATTCTTAGGGTTAGGATAAGGGTTCGGGTTAGATTAGGATTGTTCTGTTTAGGGTTAGTGTTAGTCTTAGGGTTAGTGTTAGGTTTAGGGTTATGGTTGTTGTTAGGTCTCAAGTTTTAGGTTGCTAGGGTTAAGTTTGTTTCACTTAGGATGAGGGTTAGGGCTATGGTTAGGATTAGGGTTAGGGTTGTTAGGGTTAGGGTAGGGGTGTTAGGTTAAGAGGTAGGGTTAAGGATAGGATTAGTATTGTTATGTTAGCATTAGTGTTAAGTTTAGGGTTAGGTTTGCTACTGTTAGGGTTAGTGTTATGGTCCAGTTTAGGGTTAGGTTTACTGTTAGGGTATGGGTTAGGGTTGTTAGGGTTAGTGTTATGGTTATGGTTATATTTATTAGAGTTAGGGTTAAGGTTTGGATTAGCATTGTTAGTGTTACAGTTAGGGTTTTTAGTGTTAGGGTTAGGTGCAGGATTATGGTTCTGTTATGGTTATGATTTTAGTGTTAGGCTTGTTAGGGTTACTGCTAAGGTCATTAGGCTTAAGGTTAGGGTTAGCGTTAGGGTTGTTAGGGTTCTGGTAAGGGTTAGGGTTTTTTGAGGTAAGGGTAGAGTTCGGCTTGTGTTAGGGTTTAGGTTATGGTTTTGAGGGTTACGGTTATGATTGTGGTTATTAGGCTTAGGGATAAGGTTGTTATTGTTAGAGTTAAAGTTAGGGTCAGTGTTAAGATTAGGGCTAGCATTAGGTTGGGGTTAGTGGTGTTAGGGTTAGCATTACGGTTAGGGTTGTTAGGGTTAGAGTTAAGGTTAGGGTTAGGGTTAGTGTTAGGATTGTTAGTTAGTGTTAAGGTTAGGGCTCTTAGGGTTAGGGTTAGTGTTAAGGATTTAGGGTTAGGGTTAGGGTAAGGGTTAGCATTCAGCTTAAGGTGATGCTGAGGAATGTTAAGGTTATGGTTTGGGTTATGGTTATGGTTATGGTTGGCTTAGTGTTTGGGTTATTGTTATTAGGATTCAGGTTACAGTTAGGGTTGTTAGGGTTCGGCTTAAGATTAGGGTTAGGGTTGTTCGAGTCAGTGTTGGGTTAGTGTTTTTAGGGTTAGGGTTAGGGTTAATTAGTTAGGGTTAGGGTTAGTTTAGCGTTGTTAGGGTTAGTGTTAAGGTTAGGGCTGTTAGGGTTAGTGTTAGTGCGAAGGTTGTTAGGATTAGGGTTAGGGTTTGGCTTAATGTTATGGTTAGGAATTTTATGGTAACAGTTTGGGTTATGGTTATGGTTAGGGATGGGTTAGTGTTTTCAGGGTTTGGGAAAGGGTTATGGTAGGGTTCTTAGGGTTAGGGTTATGGCAAGTTTACTTGAGTTAGGGTTAGAGTTAGGGTTGGCTTAGGATTTGGGTTAGGGATTTTAGGGATAGCGTTATGGCTAGGATTATTAGGGTTAGGGTTGTTAGGGTTAGTGTTTGGGTTAGGGTTAGGCTTCGAGTTTGGGTTAGGGTTGGGTTGGGTTTAGGGTTGTTAGGTTTTAGCTTGCTAGGGTTAAGATATTTACCTTTGGATTAGGGTTAGGGATAGGATTAGGGTTAGGGTTGTTAAGATCATGGTTGCGGTTGTTAGATTTAGGTTAAGGTTAGGGTGAGGGTTATTTGGGTTAGGGTAGTGTTGTTAGGGTTAGGGTTAGGTTATTGTTTTTAGGGTTAGGTTTAAGGTTATTATTAGGGTTGTTAGAGTTCGGGTTACAGTTAGGGTTAGCGTTAATGTTTGGGTAGGTTTATTAGGCTTAGGTTTAGAGTTAGGGTTGTTAGGGTTAGGTTTGTGTTAGGGTTGTTAGAAGAAAGGTTAAGGTAAGTGTTAGGTTTAGACTTAGAGTTAGGGTTAGGGTTAGGGTTAG
>NW_022103957.1:912333-914622 GCF_000313985.2 Echinops telfairi | reverse complement strand
TTTAGGGTGTGTTAGGGTTCTTTAGGTTGGGGTCAGGGTCGTTAGGATTAGGGTTAGGGTTAGGGTTGTATGAGTTAGATTTAGGGTTATAGTTAGAGTTAAGTTTAGGGTTAGTGTTTCTGTTAGGTTTCTCAGGGTTAGGGTATGGTTTAGGTTTGTTAGAGTTAGGGTTAGTGTTTCTTGGGTTAGGGCTAGGGTTAGGCTTTGTGTTAGTGTTAGAGTTAGGGTTGTTTGCTTTAAGGTTTTAAGGTTAAGGTTGTTTCATTGGGTTTAGTGATAGGGTTAGGTTTGTTAGGTGTGTTCCTTTGGTTATGGTTATGCTTAGGGTTAGCATTAGGTTTAGTAGTTGTAGTGTAAGTGTTAGGGTTTGGGTTGTTAGGGTTAGGGATAGGGTTACTGTTATTAGGGTTAAGATTGTTAGGGTTATTTTTAGGGTTAGGATTCTTAAGATCATGGTTATGGTTGTTAGATTTAGGTTTAGGTTAGGGTGAGGGTATTTGGGTTAGAGTAGTATTGTTAGGGATAGGGTTCAGTTAGTGTTTTTAGGGTTAGGGTTAAGGTTATAGTAAGGGTTGTTAGAGTTCGAGTTAAGGTTACGGTTAATGTTTGGGTAGGGTTGTTAGGGTTAGGCATACTGTTAGGGTGCTTAGGGATAGGGATATGTTTAGGTTTAGGGTTGCTGTCGTTAGG
This sequence comes from Echinops telfairi, assembly GCF_000313985.2. NCBI lineage: Eukaryota > Metazoa > Chordata > Mammalia > Afrosoricida > Tenrecidae > Echinops > Echinops telfairi. The sequence continues at coordinate 913,932 of NW_022103957.1, read as the reverse complement.
GTTAGGGTTAAAGTTAGGGATAGGGTTGAGTTTAGGGTTGTTAAATTTAAGTTTGTTAGGGTTAAGGTTCGTATGTTTTGGTTAAGGTTACAGTTAGTTTTAGTGTTACTGTTGTTAAGGTCAGGGTTATTGTGATGGTTAGTGTTAGGGTCATGGTTAGGTTAGGTTTGTTAGCGTTAGGGTTGTTACAGTTAGGTGTAGAGTTAGTTTTGTTAGGGTTAGGGTAAGGTAAGGGTTAGCGTTGTTAGGATTAGGGTTAGGGTTAGGGTTGTAAGGGAAAAAGTTAGGGTTATGATTGTGGTTAGTTTTACTCTTAGGTTTTGGGTTACAGTTAGGGTTGTTAAGGGTAGGGTTAGGTTAGGTTTGTTAAGGTTAGGGTTAGGGTTATGTTTACGGTTAGGGCTATTAGTATTAGGTTTAGGGTTGCTGTTGTTAGGCTTAGGGTTAGGGCAAGGGTTTGGGATATTGTTGGGTTTAGGGTTGTTAGGTTTAAGGTTGTTAAGGTTAAGGTTGTTATGTTTTGTTTGTGGTTAGGGTTTGGGTTAGTGTTAGGGTTGTGAGGGTCAGGATTACTGTGATGGTTAATGTTAGGGTCATGGTTATTTTAGGTTTGATAGCTTTAGGGTTGTTACGGTTAGGCTTAGAATTAGGGTTGTTAGGGTAAGGGTTAGTGTTATTGTAAGGGTTTGCGTTGTTAGGATTGGGATTAGGTTTATAGTTGTTAGGGCAAAACTTAGTGTGTGGATTAGCAGTAGCGTTAAAGTTAGTATTGTTTTGGGTTTGCGTTGGGAGTTTTAGGGTTAGAGTTAAATTTATGGTTGTTTGGTTAAGGTTTAGATTAGGGTTGTTAGGGTTTTTTTAGGTAATAGTTAGGGTTAGGGTTTTTAGAGTTGCGGTTAGTTTTTGGTTTGTTAGGGTTAAGGTTAAGGTTGGTGTTTTTAGTGTTATGGTTAGTGTTCTGGTTAGGGTTAGAGTGTTAGGGTAGTGTTGTTAGAGTTAGGAGTAGGTTTACATTTGGACTTAGATTTAGGTTTAGGGTTGTTAGGGTTAGGGTTAGGGATAGTGTTCTTAGTGTTTTGATTAGGGTTAGGTTTAGGGTTAGGATTAGATTTGTTAGGGTTATTGTTATGGTTAGGATTAAGTTTGGAGTTGTTAGGATTATGGTTATGGTTGTTAGGGTTAGGGGTAGGGTTGGGTTAGAATTAGAGTTAGGGTTGTTATGATCCAGATTAGGGTTAGGTTTACGGTTGCTAGGGTTAGGCTTAGGTTTAAGCTTTGGTTTAGACTTACGCTTAGGCTTAGGGTGAGGTTAGGGTTTCCAAGATAGGGTTGTGGTTAGGGGTGTAAGATTCTAGTTAGGGTTAATGTTGTTATGGTTAGTGAGATAGCTTATTGTGCCAGCCTGGCTGATAAACACAAGTGGAATTAACTAAAGGGCAGAGAGATAAAGGGCTTGGTGAGCCTCCCCTTTCTTGTCTCTTGCTCTTTGATCATTGGACAAGTGTGCCTTGCTTGTTCTGTGCCTCAATTTAAAGGCTACACTACCTGTGGAACGCCTAGCCTGTGGACTGTGTCGCTGTAAGTTGAGGTCCCTTTAAG
>NW_022103957.1:910800-911964 GCF_000313985.2 Echinops telfairi | reverse complement strand
TAGAGAACCCTGTCTAATACAGTTAGCGTTAGGATTAGGGTTATGGCGAGGGTTGTTAGGATTTGGTTTACGTTAAGGTTTTTAGGGTTATGGTTTAGGCTTGAGTTTTTCAGGTTTGGGTTGTTAGGGTTGGATTTAGGTTTAGAGTTAGGGTTAGGATTTGAGTAAGCATTAGGGTGAGGGTTATGGCTACGTTTAGGGGTAGGGTTAAGATTGTTAAGGCTAGTGTTAAGATTATGGTTAGGGTTAAGGTTGTTAGGGTTTAAGTTACGGTCAGTGTTAGTGTTGGGATTAGTGTTAGGGTTAGGTTTATGATTAGATTTAGGGATGTTAGGATTAGGATTGGGTTAAAGTTGTTAGGGTTTGTGTTAGAGTTCTGGTTAGGGTTAGGATTTTTAGGATTAGGGTTAGAGTTAGCGTTAAGTTTAGGTTTGTTAGAGTTAGAGTTAGGGTTATGCTTAATGTTTGCTTAGCCTTGTTAGGATTGCGCTTAGGGTTATTAGTGTTAGGATTTAGGTTATGTTTCAGTTAGGTTTAGTTTTTTAGGTTTAGGGTTGTTAGGTTTAGGGTTATGGTTTGGGTGGTTAGGTTTTGAGTTAAGGTTAGGGATAACATTTCTTTAGGGTGAGTGGTGTTAGGGTTAGCGTTACGGTTTGAGTTATTTGGGTTCCGATTAGGGTTGTTAGGGTTAGGGTTAAGGTTAGGATTTTTAGGGTTAGACTTAAGTTTAGCGTTAGGGTTAAGCTTAGGGTTGTTAGGGTTAGGGCTAAGGTCATTAGGGTCAGGTTACACTTAGGGTTGTTAGGGTTAGGGTTTTGTGCTAGGGTTATTAGGATTAGGGTTGGGTTAGTATTTTTAGGGTTAGGGTTAAGTTTGTTAGGGTTATGGTTATGGTTAGGGTTAGGGCTTTGGTTATAGTTGTTAGGGTTAGGGTTGTTAGGGTTAGGTTTAGGTTTAGGGTTATGGTTAAAGTTAAGTTTAGTGTTAGGTGAGGGTTATCAGGTTTGGGGATAGGCTTAGGGTTAGGTTTAGGGTTAGGGTTATGTTAGGTTTAGAGTTCTTAAGAGTATGGTTACGGTTAGAGTTGTTAGGGTTAGGGTTAGGGTTATGGTTAGTGTTGTTAGTATTAGGGTTAGGGTTATGCTTAGGCTTAGGGTAAGGATT
>NW_022103957.1:908431-909546 GCF_000313985.2 Echinops telfairi | reverse complement strand
TGGTCACACAAGCTGGTGTGCTTCTTCCATGTGGGCTTTGTTGCTTCTGAGCTAGATGGCCGCTTGCTTATCTTCAATCCTTTAAGACACCAGATGCTGTATCTTTTGATAGCCGGGCACCATCAGCTTTCTTCACATTTTCTTATGCACACGTTTGCCTTCAGTGATTGTACCAGGAAGGTGGGCACCCACTGATATGACTTTTAGTTCTTTGATGTGTGATAACTGGTCCATTCTACACCTCGTGGGCAGACAGGCTGCTGTCCTTCTTCCATGTGGGCCTTGATGCCTCTCAGCTAGATGGCCGCTAGTTTATCTTCAAGCCTTTAAGACCACAGTTGGTATAGATTAAGGTTGTGAGGGTTAGGGTTAGGGCTAGGATTGTTAGGGTCAGGATAAGGGTTCGGGTTAGGCTTAGGCTTGTTCATTTTAGGCTTAGTGTTAATGTTAGGTTTAGCGTTATGGTTGTTGTTAGGGCTTAAGTTTAAGGTTGTTAGGGTTAAGTTTATTTCATTTAGGGTAAGGGTTAGGGCTAGGTTTAGTTTTAGGGTTAGGCTTGTTAGGGTTAGGGTAGGGGTGTTAGGTTTAGAGGTAGGGTTAGGGATATTACTAGGGTTATGTTTATCATTAGTGCTAGGCTTAGGGTTAGGTTACATATGGTTAGGGTTAGTGTTTTGGTCCAGTTTAGGGTTGTTTGGGTTAGGATTACAATTATGGTTTGGGTTGGGGTTGTTAGGGTTAGTGTTAGGGTTATGGTTAGGTTTGTTAGGTTTAGGGTTAGTGGTAGTGTCAAGGTTGGGTTAGGGTTCTTAATGTTACATTTTGGGTTGTTAGTGCTAGGGCTAGGATTATGGTTCGGTTGTGGTTAGGGTTTTAGGATTAGGGTTTTAGGGTTATTGCTAAGGTCATTAGGGTTAGGGTTAAGGATATCATTAGGGTTATTAGGGTTCTAGTAAAGGTTAGGGTCTTTTGAGTTAAGGTTAGATTTAGGCTTGGGTTAGGGTGGATTAGGGTTTTTAGAGTTAGTCTTATGTTTAGGGTTATTAATGTTAGAGTGAATGTTGTTAGTGTTAGGGTTAAAGTTAGGGTTGTTAGGGTTAGATTTATGGTTAGGG
>NW_022103957.1:901049-906765 GCF_000313985.2 Echinops telfairi | reverse complement strand
TTAGGGTTAGGGTTGTGCGAGTTAGTTTTAGGATTATGGTTAGAGCTAAGTTTAGGGTAAGTGTTTGTGCTAGGTTTCTCAGGGTTAGGGTAAGGTTTGGGGTTGTTAAGGTTAGGGTTAGAGTTTCTTGGGTTAGGGCTCATGTTAGGCTATGTCTTAGTATTAGAGTTAGGGTTGTGGTTAGGGTTGTTTGCTTTAAGGTTTTAAGGTTAAGGTTGTTAAATTGGGTTTAGTGAATGGGTTGGGTTTGCTAGGGTTGTTCCTTTGGGTTAAAGTTAGGGTTATGGTTAGGGTTAGCGTTAGGTTTAGTGGTCGTAGTTGTTAGAGTGCGAGTTGCAGTTAGGGTTAGGGTTAATTTTGGGTTAGGGTTGCTAGGTTTAGGTTATGATTAGGGTTGTTGGGGAAAGGGTTAAGTTTAGGTTTAGGGTTGTTGTGGCTAGGTTTAGGGTTTGGCTGAGGATAAGGTTTAAGGTTATGGTTAAGTTGAGGGTTGTTAGGTTTAAGGCTGCTATGTTTTGTTTGCAGTTAGGGTTAAGGTTAGTGTTAGTGTTGTTAGGGTCAGGATTACTGTGATGGTTAGTGTTAGGGTCATGGTTAATTTAGGTTTGATAGCATTAGGGTTGTTACAGTTAGGCTTAGAGTTAGGGCTGTTAGGGTAAAGGTTAGTGTTAGTGTAAGGGTTTGTGTTGTTAGGATTGGGGTTAGGGTTAGAGTTGTTAGGGAAAAAATTAGGGTGTGGACTAGGAGTAGGGTTAAAGTTAATTTTAGGTTTTGGTTTTGGGTTAGTGTTGTTAAGGTTAGAGTTAAGTTTATGGTTGTTTCGTTTAGGATTAGCATTACGGTTGTTGGTGTTAGGGTTAAGGTTTAGATTAGGGTTGTTAGCATTTTGTTTAGGTAATAGGGTTAGGGTTGTTAGAGTTATGGTTAGATTTTGGGTTCTTAGGGTTAAGGTTAAGGTTAGTGTTGTTAGGGTTATGGTTATGGTTAGTGCTATGGTTAGGGTTAGAGTTAGGTTTAGGGTTAGGGTTGTTAGGGTTAGAATTAGGGTTGTTAGTGTTAGGGTAGTGTTGTTAGAGTTAGGGGTAGGTTTAAGTTTGGGTTTAGATTTAGGTTTAGGGTTGTTAGTGTTAGTGTTAGGGATAGTGTTCTTTGCGTTGTGATTAGGGTCATGGTTAGGGTTAGGTTTAGGGTTAGGATTAGGTTTGTTAGGGTTATTGGTATGGTTAGAATTAAGCTTGGAGTTGTTAGGATTATGCTTATGGTTGTTAGGGTTAGGGTTAGGTTTTGGCTTAGATTTAGTCTTAGGCTTAGGGTGAGCTTAGGGTGTTCACGGTAGGGTTGTGGTCAGGGGTGTAAGGTTGTGGTTCTGGTTCTGGTTGTTATGGTTAGGGTTAGCATTAGGGCTATTGTTATAGTTGTTATGGTTTGGGTTACGTTAAGGTTTTTAGGTTTAGGGTTATAATTTGGGTTTTTCGTGTTTGGGTTGTTAGGGTTAGATTTAGGTTTAGAGTTAGGGTTAGGATTTGGTTAAGCATTAGGATGAGGGTTAGGGTTAAGGTTGTTACGGTTAGTGTTAGCATTATGGTTAGGGTTAAGGTTGTTAGGGTTAAGTTTAGGGTTAGTGTTGGTGTTAGGATTAGTGTTAGGGTTAGGTTTAGGGTTAGATTTAGGGATGTTAGGGTTAGGATTGGGTTAGAGTTGTTAGGGTTAGGATTCTGTTTAGGTTTAGGATTGTTAGGATTAGGGTTAGAGTTAGGGTTATGTTTAGGTTTGTTAGAGTTAGGGTTATGGTTATGGTTAAAGTTTGGGTTAGCCTTGTTCAGGTTGCAGTAAGGGTTATTAGTTTTAGGGTTAAGGTTTTGTTTCAATTAGGTTTAGCGTTTTAGGGTTAGGGTTATGGTTTGGGTGGTTAAGTTTAGGGCTAATATTTTTTTAGGGTTAGTAGTGTTAGGATTAGCATTAAGGTTTGAGGTCTTTGCGTTAGTGTTAGGGTTAAGGTTAGGGTTGTTAGGTTTAGAGTTAATGTTAAATTTGCCAAGGTTAGAGATTGGGTTATGGTTATGGTTTTGGTTATAGTTGTTAGGGCTAAGGTTGTTAGGGTCAGGTTTAGGTTCAGGGCTGTTAGGGTTAGGATTAAGTTTAGTGTTAGTTTAGGGTTGTTAGGTTTAGAGATAAGATTAGGGTTTTGTTTAGGGTTAGGGTGTTTATGATTATGGTTATGGGGAGGGTTGTTAGGGTTAGGGTTAGTGTTTCAGTTAGTGTTGTTAGTATTAGGGTTAGGGTTATGCTTAGGATTAGGATTAGGTTTTGGTTGTTTAAGGTTAGGTTCAGGTTTTTTTAGGGTTCTGATTAGGGTTAGGCGTATGTTTAAGTTTGTTAGGGTTCGGGTTCGGGTTAGATTTGTTAGGGTTCGGGTTTGGCTCTTATGGAAAATGTTAGTGTTAGGGTTACGGTTAGATTTACGGTTAGAATTAAGTCTTTTAGTGTTAGGGTTAGGTTTAAGGTTAGCTTTGTGATGGTTGTTAGGGTTAGGGTTGTTAATGTTAGGGTTATAATTAGGGTTTGTGTTAGTGTTAGGGTTTGGGTTGTTAGGGTTATGGCTAGGGTAAAGGTTAGGATTAGGGTTATGGTTAGACTTAGGGTTAGGGAATGAGTTAGGATTGTTAGGGTTTGTGTTAGGGTTAGGGTTGTTGAAGTTATTTTTTGTGTTAGGATTAAGTTTAGGCTTGTCAGGGTTAGGGTTAGGCCTAGGCTTAGGGTTTGGGTTGTTAGGGTTAGGGTAAGGATTAAGGTTGTTAACCTTAGGGTTATGTTTAGAGTGGTTAGGGTTAGGGTTAGAATTGTTAGTGTTAGGGTTAGGGTTTTTTTAAATCATTTTATTGGGGACTCATACACTTCTTATCACAATCCATCCATCCATCCATTGTGTCAAGCACATATGTACATTGGTTGCCATCATCATTCTAAAAACATTTGCCTTTTACTTGAGCCCTTGATATTGGCTGCTCATTTTCCCACTCTCTCTCCATTTCCCCTTCCCTCATGAACCCTTCATAGTTCATAAATTATTATTGTTTTGTCATATGTTACACTGTATGAAGTCTCCCCCCGGGCTCTTCTCTGCTGTCCATCCCCCAGGGAGGAGGTTATACATACATTCTTATAGTCGGTCCCCCTTTCTACCCCACATTACCTCCACCCTCCAGGCATCGCCACTCTCACCACTGGTCCTGAAAGAGTCATCTGTCCTGGATTCCCTGTGTTTCCAGTTGCTATCTGTTCCAATATATATCCTCTGGTCTAGCCAGATTTGTAAGATAGAATTGGGATCATGATAGCGTGGGGGAGGAAGCATTTAAGAACTAGAGAAAGTTATATGTTTCATTGTTGCTACCCTGCACCCTGACACGTTTACAGTGATATGATTTTTTGTTCTTTGATGCTTGATACCTGATCCCTTCGACAGCTCGTGGTCACACAGGCTGGTGTGCTTCTTCCATGTGGGCTTTGTTGTTTCTGAGCTAGATGGCCGCTTGTTTATCTTCAATCCTTTAAGACACCAGATACTATATCTTTTGATAGATGGGCACCATTGGCTTTCTTCATCACCTTTGCTTATGCACACTTTTGTCATCAGTGATTGTATCAAGAAGATAGGCACCCACTGATATGATTTTTAGTTCTTTGATGTGTGATAACTGGTCCCTTCTACACCTCATGGGCAGACAGGCTGGTGTGCTTCTTCCATGTGGTCCTTGATGCTTCTCAGCTAGATGGCCGTTTGTTTATCTTTAAGCCTTTAAGAACGCAAATGATAAAGGTTAGGGTTGTGAGGGTTAGGGTTAAGATTGTTAGGGTTAGGATAAGGGTTTGGGTTAGGCTTAGGATTGTTCGGTTTAGGGTTAGTGTTAGGCTTAGGGTTAACATTAGGTTTAGGGTTATGTTTATTGTTCGGGCTTTTAAGTTTACAGTTGTTAGTGTTAAGTTTATTTCATTTAGGATGAGGGTTAGGGCTAGGTTTAGGATTATTAGGGTTCGGGTTGGGTTGTTAAATTTAGAGGTAGGATTAGGGATAAGTTTAGTGTTGTTATGTTTAGCATTAATGTTAGACTTATGGTTAGGTTAGTTATGCTTTGTGTTAGTGTTATGGTCCAGTTTAGGGTTGTTAGGGTTAGGGTTACAGTTATTGTTTGCATTAGGGTTGTTAGTGTTAGTGTTAGGGATATGGTTAGGTTTGTTCGGGTTAGGATAAGGGTTAAGGTTTGGGTTAGGGTTGTTTGTGTTACAGTTAGGGTTGTTAATGTTAAGTTTAGGTGTAGGGTTATGGTTCAGTTGTGCTTAGGGTTTTAGGGTTAGGGTTGTTAGGGTTACTGCTAAGGTCATTAGGGTTAGAGTTAGGGTTAGGGTTAGGTTTAGTGTTAGTGTTTTTAGGGTTCTAGCAAATGTTAGGGTTCATTGAGTTAAGGTTAGAATTAGGCTTGTGTTAGGCTTTTTAGGGTTATGGTTAAGGTTATGGTTATTAGGGTGAGGGTGAAGGTTGTTAGGATTAAATTTAGGGTTGTTAGGGTTAGAGTTAAGTTTAGGGCTAGCATTAGGTTAGAATTAATGATGTTAGGGTTAGCTTTGCAGTTTGAGTTGTTTGGGTTAGAGATATGGTTAGGGTTGTTAGGGTTAGAGTTAAGGTAAGGTTTAGGGTTAGCGTTATGGTTGTTAGAGTTAGTGTTAAAGTTAGGGCTTTTAGGGTTAGGGTTAGTGTTAAGGTTGTTAGAGTTAGGGTTAGGGTAAGGGTCAGCGTTCAGCTTAAGTTATGGTGAGGAATGTTAGAGTTATGGCTTGGGTTCTGGTTCTGGTTAGGGTTGGGTTAGTGTTTGAGTTAGGGTTGTTAGTATTCAGGTTACGGTGAGGGTTTTTGGGGTTAGCGTTAGGGTTAGGGTTGTTATGGTGAGTTTTGGGTTAGTGTTTTTAGGGTTAGGGTTTGGGCTAATTTGTTAGGGTTAGGTTTGGTTTGTTAAGGTTAGTGTTAAGGTTAGGGCTGTTAGGGTTAGTGTTATTGTTAAGATTCTTAGGGTTAGGGTTAAGGTTAGGGTTTGGCTTATGTTATGATTAGTATTGTTATTGTGATGGTGTGGGTTTTGGTCAGGGTTAGGTTTGGGTTAGTTTTTTAGGGTTTGGGAAAGGGTTATGATTATGGCTCTTAGGGTTGGGGTTAGGGTAAGTTTGTTTGAGTTAGGGTTAGAATTAGAGTTGGCTTAGTGTTTGGGTTAGGGTTTTTAGGGTTAGGGTTATGGCTAGGGTTATTACGGTTAGGGTTAGGGTTGTTAGGGTTAGTGTTCTGGTTATGGTAGGCTTACGGGTAGGGTTGGGTTTAGGGTTGTTAGGTTTAAGTTTGTTAGGGTTAAGGTATTTACGTTTGGGTTAGGGTTAGGGATAATATTGATAGTGTCAGGGTTACGGTGCTGGTTAGGGTTAGGTTTTGTTTAGTTACGGTTAGGGTTGTTAGAGTTAGGGAAATGGTTATGGTAAATGTTAGGGTTGTTAGGGTTAGCGTTTGTGTAAGGGTTGTGTATTAGTCTGGGTACTTTGGGAGAAACAAATCCACAGCGACTCATGTATAAAAGAGAGTTTTATGTAAAGAAAATGTGCATCACGAAAACATCCCAACCCAATGCTGCCCAAGCCCACAAGTCCAACATTAACCCACTAACCCAACACCAGT
>NW_022103957.1:898001-899615 GCF_000313985.2 Echinops telfairi | reverse complement strand
TTATGGATAGGGTTAGCGTTTGAGTTGTTAGGGTTAGAGACAGGGGTGTTGTTTTTAGGGTTAGGGTTATGGTTGTTAGGGTTATGATTAGAATTTGGTTTAGGGCTGTTATGATCATGGTTATGGTTGTTAGGTTTAGGTTATGTTTAGGGTGATGGTTGTCTGGGTTAAGGTAAGGGTTCGGTTAGTGTTTTTAGGGTGAGGTCTAAGATTATTGCTAGGCTTGTTAGAGTTAGGGTTAGGGATACTGTTTGGGTAGGGTTGTTAAGGTTAGGGTCATGGTTAGGGTTTTTAGGGATAGTGTTAGGTTTAGGTTTAGGGCTGTTGTCATTCGGGTTAGGGATAAGCTTAGGGTTAAGGTTAGGGATGTGGTTGGGTTTAGGATTGTTAGGTTAAAATTGTTAGGGATAAGGTTGTTATGTTTTGGTTAAGGTTAATTTTAGGTTTGTTAGGATCAGTGTTACTGTGATGGTTAAGGTTAGGGACATGGGTAGGTTTGGTTTGTTAGCGTAAGGGTTGTTAGGGGTTAGGCTTAGAGTTAGGGTTGTTAGGGTTAGGGTTAGTGTTAGTGTAAGGGTTAGCGTTGTTAGGATTAGAGTTAGGGTTAGGGTTGTTATGGAAAAATTTAGGGTGAGGCTTAGGATTAGGGTTGGAATTAGTGTTAGGTTTTGGGTTATGATTAGGTTTGTTATGGTTAGGGTTAAGTTTAAGGTTACAGTTTTTAGTGTTAGGGTTAGTTTAAGGTTAGGATTGTTAGGGTTACAGTTAAGTTAGAGTTATGGTTAAGATTAGGGTTGTTAGGGTTAGTGTTAGGATTGTTAGGGTTAAAGTTAGGGTTGCTATGGTTATGGTTAGTGTTATGGTTAAGGTTAGAGTTATTGTTAGGTTTAGGGTTGTTAGGGATAGGGTTAGGGTTAGCATTGTTAGGATTAGGGTTAAGGTTACGGCTGTTAGGGAAAAAGTTAGGGTTAGGGTTATGATTATGGTTAGAATTAGTGTTAGATTTTGGTTAGGGTTAGGGTTGTTAGGGTTTGAGTTACATTTCAGATGGTTAGGTTTTGGGTTATGGTTGTTAGTGTTAGGGTTAAAGTCAAGGTTAGGGTTAGATTAGAGTTAGGGTTAGATTAGAGTTAGGGTTGCTGCTAGGCTTGTTAGGGTTCTTAGAGTTAAGGGTAAAGTTAGGGTTGTTAGGGTTAGGGTTATGGTTAGTGTTATGGCTACGGTTAGAGTTAGGGTTAGGCTTAGGGTTGTTAGGGTTAGGGTTTTTAGTGTTAGAGTAGGGTTGTTAGAGTTAGGTGTAGGTTTAGGGTTAGCGTTAAGGTTATGGTTGTTAGGGTAAGTGTTAGGGATGGGTTTAGGATTAGGTTTAGGTTTAGCTTTTCATTTAGGGTTGTTAGGCTTAGGGTTAGTGCTCTTAGGGTTATGGTTATGGTCATGGTTAGGGTTAGGTTTGGGGATAGAATTAGGTTTGCTATGGTTATTTTTAGGGTTAGGATTAGGGTTGTTAGGATTATGGTTATTGTTGTTAGGGTTAAGGTTAGGGTTAGTTTTATGGTTGTTACGGTTAGGGTTTGGCTTAGGCTTAGATTTAGGCTTAGCATTAGGTTAGGGTGT
>NW_022103957.1:892871-897103 GCF_000313985.2 Echinops telfairi | reverse complement strand
GTTAGGGTTAGGGATGGGGTTAGTGTTAGGGTTGTTAGGGTTAGGTTTAGGGTTAGCGTTTGGGCTATGGTTGTTAGGGTTAGGGTTGGGTTAATATTTTTAGGGTAAGGGTTAGGGTTAAGTTTGTTAGGGTTAAGGTTAGGGTTAGTTTAGCATTGTTAGGGTTAGTGTTAAGGTTAGGGTTGTTAGCTTTAGGGTTAGTTGTAAGGTTGCTAGAGTTAGGGTTAGGCTTTTTTATGGCTGTTAGGGTTAGGGTTGTTTGGGTTAGGTTTAGAGTTAGTTTAGGGTTGTTAGGTTTAGAGTTAGTCTTAGGGTTAAGTTTAGGGCTTTTATCATTATGGTTAGGGTTAGGGTTAGAGTTACAGTGAGTGTTGTTAGTATTAGGGTTAGGGTTAGACTTAGTCTTTGGTGTAGGTTTTGGGTGTTTAGGGTTAGGGTAAGGGATAGGTTTTGTTAGGGTTCTGGTTAGGGTTGTGTGTATGGTTAGGGTTGTTAGTATTCGGGTTAGAGTTAGGGTAGTTAGGATTAGGGTTAGGGATTGGTTAGGGTTTGGGTTGTAATGGTTCAGGGTTGTTAGTGTTAGAGTCAGGTTTAGAGTTAGGGTTAGGATTTGGTTTAGCATTAGGGTTAGGTATAGGGTAATGTTAATGTTAGGCTTATTAAGTTTAGTTAGGGTTAGAATGCGCTTAGGGTTAGTTTAGGGTTGTTAGGTTTAGGATTGGGTTAGGATTTTAAAAATTAGGGTTATGGTTATGGTTAGGGTTAGCTTGATAGGATTAGTGTTAGGGTTATGGTTAGAGCTAAGTTTTGGGTTAGGGTTTGTGTTAAGTTGCTCAGGTTTAGGGTAAGTTTTAGGGATGTTAGAGTTAGGGTTTCCTGGGTTAGGGTTAAGATTAGGCTTCATGTTAGTGTCAGTATTAGGGTTGGGATTAGGGTTGTTTGGTTTAAGGTTTTAGGGTTAAGGTTGTTACCTTTGATTTAGGGGTAGGCTTAGGGTTACAGTTGTTAGAGTTAAGGTTAGGGTTGTTCCTTTGGGTTAAGGTTAGGGTTAGGGTTAGTGGTGGTAGGGATAGGGTAAGGGTTTGTGTTAGGGTTAGGTTTATGGTTGTTAGGGTTATGGTTAGGGTTAAGATTAAGGTTAGGTTTGTTAAGATTATGCTTATGGTTGTTAGGTTTAAGTTAAGGTTTGGGTGAGGTTTGTTAGGGTTAGGGTTGGGTTAGTGTTTTTTGGGTTATGGTTATGGTTAAGGTTGTTAGAGTTCAAGTTCGAGTTAGGGATAGGGTTAATTTTGGGTAGGGTTGTTAGAGTTAGGGTTATGGTTAGAGTATTTAGGAATAATGTTAGGTTTAGGGTTGTCATTAGGGTTATGGTTAGGCTTAGGTTTAGGTTTATGGATATGGTTGGGTTTAAGGTTGTTCGGGTTAAGGTTGTTATGTTTTGGTTAGGGTTATGATTAAGGTTAGTGTTAGGGTTATTCGGGTTAAGGTTAGGGTTGTTAGGCTTACGATTGGGTTTTTATGATTAGATTTCTGTTAGGGTTAGTGTTAGGGTTGGGATAATTATTGTTAGGGTTAGTATTAGGGTTAGATCTAGGGTTAGGGTTTTGTTTAGGGATAGGATAAGGGTTGTTATGGTTAGTGTTAGGGTTAAGTTTAGAGTTAGATTTAGGGTTGGGTTTAGGGTTAGTGTTAAGGTTAATTTTGTTAGGGTTAGGATTAAGTTTAAGGTTGTTAGGGTCAAGGGTAGGGTTAGGTTTAGGGTTAGGGTTAGGGATAGGGATAGGGTTAGCACTAGGTTTGAGGTAGGTTTGGGGAAGTTAGGGTTAGTGTTAGGGTAATGTTGTTTAGTGTTAGGGTTTTAGGGTTAGGGTTAGGGTTAATATTTTTAGGGATAAGGATTTTAGGGTTATGGTTAGGGTTATGGTTAATCTTTAAGGTTAGGTTGTTAGGATTAGGGTTAGGGTTATGGATATTAGGGTTAAGGTTAGTGTGATGGTTAGGGTTAGTATGGTTATGGTTAGGGTTGTTAGGGTTAGGGTTTGTGCTGTTAGGGTTAGGTTTAGGGTTGTTAGGGTTAGGGATATGTCTAGGGTTTTTAGGGTTAGGGTTAGGGCTAGGGTTAGTTGTGGGGTTAGGATTAGGGTTGTTATGCTTAGGGTTAGGGATGCTAGGGTTAGGATTGTTACAATTAGAGTTAGGGTTAGGGTTGTTAGAGTTAGGGTTAGTGTTAGGGTTGTTAGGGGTAGAGATGCTTAGAGTTGTTAGGGTTAAGGTTAGTGCTAGGATTAGGGTTATGGAAAAATTTAGGGTTAGGTTTATTAGTTTACGGTTTAGGTTCAGGTTGTTAGGGTTAGGGTTATGTTTAGGGTTGTTAGGGTTCATGTTATGGTTAGGATTAAGTTTAGCATTGGGGTTAGCTTTAGGGTTGTTATGGTTCAGGTTCAGGTTATGCTTAAGTTTAGCGTAAGCGTGAGTTTTAGTGTTGTTCGGGTTATGGTTAGGGTTACAGTCAGTGTTATGGTTAGTTTTAGGGTTACGGTGACGGTTAGTTCTAGGTTTAGGGCTAGGATTGTTAGGGTTAAGTTTAGGGATGTTAGGGTTATGGTTGTTAGGATTAGGGTTTGGGTTGTCCGGGTTAGTGTTAAGGTTAGTGTTTTAAGGGTTAGGATTCGGTTTAGGGTTAGGTTTACTGTTAGATTTAGGGTTGGTTTAGGGTTAGTGTTAGGGTTGTAAAGGTCAGCATTAAAGTTAGGGTTGTTCAGTTTAGGGCTAGTCTTAGCATTAGAGTTGGGGTCAGGTTTAGTTTTAGGATTTAATATTAGGGTTAGGGTTAGGGTAAGTGTTGTTAGGCTTAGGGTTAGGACAAAAGTTAGAGTTAGGGTTAGTGTTTCACTTAGGTTTAGGGTTAGGACTAGGGTGGGGTAGGTTTAGGCTAGTTAGGGTTAAGGTTAGTGTAAGGGTAGTAGGGTTAGGGTTAGGGATTTAGAGTTAGTGCTAGAATTGGGGTTAAAATTATTAAGGTTAGGATTTTAAGGGTTAGGGTTAGGGTTATGGTCAACTTAGGTTGTTAGTGTTAGTGTTAGGGTTATTAATGTTAGGTGTATGGTTAGGGTTAGTATGGTTATGGTCACGGTTAGGGTTAGGGTTGTTAGGGGTAGGGTAATGTTAGGGTTAGAATTGTTTGGTGTCAGTTTTAGAGTTAGGGTTATTTTTGTTAGGGTTAGGGTTAGATTTTGTGTTATGGTTTGGCTTAGGTTTACTGTTAGTGTTAGGGTTTTTAGGGTTAGTGTTAGGGTTATTGTTGTTAGGGTTAGGTTATTTAGCGTTAAAATTTGGGTTAGGGTTGTTAGGGTCAGGGTTAGCGTTATGGTAAGGGTTGGGGTTAGGTTTAGAGTTAGGGTTAGGATTGTTATGGTTAGTGTTACGGAAGTTAGGTTTAGGATTTTTATGGTGAGGGTTAGGGATGTTAGGGTTAAGGTTATGCTTAAGGATGTTTGCTTTAGGGTCATGCTTCTGGATGTTTGGGTTAGTGTTAGTGTTAGGGTTAGGGTTATATTAAAGTTTAGAGTTTGGGTTGTTAAGGTTCTGTTTAGGATTTGAGTTGTTAGGGTAAGGGTCAAGGTTAGGTTTCGGGGTAGGGATAGGTTTAGTGTTGTTAGGGTTAGTGTTAAGGTTAGGTTTAGGGTTATGGTTATGGTTAAAGTTAGCTTTGTTAGGGTTGGGGTTAAGATTATTGTTGTTAGGGTTATGGTTAGGCTTAGGGTTAGGGTTTTTATGATTATGGTTAGTGTTAGGGTTAGGGTTGTTAGGGTTAGGTTTAGGGTTAAGGCTGTTAGATTTAGGCTTACAGTTTGGTTTGTTAGACTTAGGATTGTGGTCAGGCTTAGGATTAGGGTTGGGGTTGTTAGAGTTAGGATTGGGTTGTTAGGGTTAGAGTTAGGTTTAGGGTCAGTGTTAGGGTTAGGGTAATTTTGTTACAGTTAGTATTAGGGTTATGCCTGGGGTTTGGGTTTGGTTTAGGGATAGTTTTAGGGTTGTTATGATTAGGGTTAGGGTTAAGTTTGAGTTAGGTTTAGGCTTGGGTTTAGGACTAGTGTTAGCATTAATTTTGTTAAGGTTAGGGTTGTTATGGTTAGGATTAGGGACCTGGTAGGGCATGATCAAGGGGAATGTAACAAAGAGGAAGTGCTGAAATCCTGGTGGGGACTGAGCATGATAGTGGGACAGGAGGA
>NW_022103957.1:890066-891571 GCF_000313985.2 Echinops telfairi | reverse complement strand
CAGGGGTTTAAGTGGAGAGGAAATGTTTTGAGAATATGAGGGCAATGAATGTACGAATGCGCTTTACACAATTGATGTGTGTATGGATTATGATAAAAGTTGTATGGGCCCCTAATAAAATGATTAAAAAGGAAAAAAAAAGATTGTTATTGTTAGGGTTAGTGTTGATAGGGTTAGAGTTAGGGTTGGGGCTAATGTTTGGGTTAGGGTTAAAGTTAGGGTTGTTAGGATTAGGTTTAAAGATAGGGTTAGGGTTAGTTTTAGATTTACCATTAGGGTTATGATTTTTATGGTTAGGGTTATGGTTGTTAGGGTTAGGAGTTAGGGTTGTTAGGGGTAGGTTTATGCTTAGGGTTGTTCGGGTTAGGGTTAGGTTAGGGCAAGGTATAAGTTTAGGTTTGCTAGGGTTCGGTTTTGGATTCTGGTGTTAGAGTTAGGGTTAGGTTTTTGTTAGGGTTCAGGTTATGGTTAGGATTAGGTTTAGTGTTAGTGTAGTGTTAGGTTTAGTGTTGTTAGGGTTAAGGTTAGGATCAGGATTAGAGTTAGTTTTAGGATTAAGTTTATGGTTAGGTTTACGGTAGGATTAGAATTGTTAGGGTTACGGTTAGAGATCTTAGGGTTAGGGTTCAGGTTATGTTAGTGCTAAGGTTAGGGTTTTAATGGTTAGGGTTAGGTTTAGGGTGAGGTTTCGTGTTAGACTTAGTGTTAGGTTTATGTTTAAGATTAGTGTTAGGGTTGCTGGGGTTAAGGTTATGGTTATGGTTGTTTGAGTTAGGGTTACTGTTGGGGTTAAGTTTCGTTTTCGAGATTTGGGGTTCGGGTTATGGTTTGGTTTGTTAGTGTTAGTGTTAGGGTTAAGGTTAAGGTTGTTAGGGTTAGGGTTGTTAGAGTTATGGTTAGGTTACGGTTAGTGCTAGGGTTAGAGTTGTTTTGGTTAGGGTAGGCATGTTTGGGTTAGAGTTAGGGTAAGAGGTAGGATTAGGGTTGTTAGGGTTAGGGATAGGCTTAGGGTTAGATTTAAGTTAAGGTTTAGGGTTAGGGTTAGGGTTGTTACTGTTAGGGTTAGGGTTGTTAGGGTTAGGTTTAGGGCTAGGTTTACGATTGCTATGGTTAATGTTACTGTTAGGTTTAGGGTTTTAATGGTAAGGGTTAGGGATGTTAGGGTTAGGGTTATGCTTAGGGATTTTCGCGTTAGATTTATGCTTAGGGATGTTCGGGTTAGTGTTAGTGTTAGGATTAGGGTTATCTTAAGGTTTAGAGTTCATGTTGCTAAGGCTCTGTTTAGGATTTGAGTTGTTAGGGTTAGGGTCTAGGTCAGGGTTAGTGTTGTTAGAGTTAGGCTTAAGGTTAGGTTTAGGGTTATGGTTAAAGTTAGGTTTTGGTTATGATTATTGTTGTTAGGGTTATGGTTAGGTTTAGGATTAGGGTTGTTAGATTAGGTTTATGGTTAAGTTTGTTAAATTTAGTGTTATGGTCAGATTTAGGATTAGGGTTAAGGCTGTTAG
>NW_022103957.1:886200-889645 GCF_000313985.2 Echinops telfairi | reverse complement strand
TTAGGGTTGCATTTATAGTTAGTTTAGTGTTAGGGTTAGGATTTTTAGGGTTAGGATTACGGATTTTAGGGTTATGGTTGTTAGGGTTAGGGTTCGGGTTGCGATCTTAGTGTTAAGGTTAGGGTTTTAATGGTTAGGGTTATGTTTTGGGTGAGGTTTCGTGTTAGATTTAGGCTAGGGTTATGTTTTGGGTTAGTGTTAGAGTTAGGGTTGTGTGAGTTAGGGTAAGTTTAGGGTTAGTGTTGCTTTTAAGTTTCGTTTTAGGGGTGTTTGGGTGTGGGTTATGCTTTGGTTTGTTAGTTTTAGGGATAGGGTTAGGTTAAGGGTTAAGGTTGTTAGGGTTAGGGTTGTTAGAGTTATGGTTAGTTTATGGTTAGAGTTAGGGTTAAGGGTTGTTTCATTTAGGGTAGGGATGTTTGGATTAGAATTAGGGTTAAAGTTAGTGTTGTTAGTGTTAGGGTTAGATTATTAGGGTTTGGGTTAGTGTTGTTAGTGTTAGTGTTTGTGTTAGGGTTTTAGGCGTAGGGTTAGGGTTAGGAATGTTATGTTTAAGGTTAAGGGTGTTAGGGTTAGGGTTGTAAGGGTTAGAGTGGTAAGGGGTAAGGCTATGTATAGCATTGTTAGGGTCAGGGTTATTGTTAGGGTTAGGGATAAGGCAAGGTTTAGGGTTAGGGTTGTTAGCATTTGGTTTATGGTTCAGGTGGTTAGGGTTAGGGTTGTTAGGGTTCAGTTTATGGTTAGGATTAAGTTATCATTAGGGTTAGGTTTATTGTTATGGTTAGGCTTAAGTTTAGTGTTAGCGTTAAGTTTCGTGTTGTTAGGGTTATGGTTAGGGTTAGGGTCAGTGTTATAGTTAGGTTTAGGGTTAGAGCTAGGATTGTTAGGGTTAGGTTGAGGGATGTTAGAGTTATGGTTGTTAGGATTAGGGTTCGGGTTGTCTGTGTTAGTGTTAAGGTTAGGGTTTTAAGGGTTAGGGTTAGGTTTAAGGTTAGGTTTAGCATTAGGTTTAGGGCTAGGTTTAGGTTTAGTGGTAGTGTTAGGGTTGTTAGGGTTAGGGTTAGTCTTAGGGTTGGGCTCAGGTTTAGTTTTAGGGTTTGGGATATGGTTGGGCTTGGTAGGTTTGGGTTACGGTTAAGGTTAGTGTTAAAGTTAGGTTTATTAGGGTTTAACCTTAGGGTTAGTGTTGTTAGGGTTAGGACTAAAGTTATGGTTAGGGTTAGTATTTTGTTTAGGGGTAGGGTCCTCAGGTCAGGGTTACTGTTAGGACTAGGGTTGGGGTAGGTTTAGGGTAGTTAGAGTTAAGGTTCGGGTAAGGGTGGTATGATTAGTGTTACGGTTTTAGAGTTAGGGTTAGGGTTAATGTTAAGTTTAGGGTTTTAAGTGTTAGGGTTAGGGTTATGATTAACTTAAAGTTGTTAGAGTTAGGATTAGGGTTATTGATGTTAGGTTCATGGTTATGGTTATGGTTAGGATTGGTATGGTTATGGTTTTGGTTAGGGTTAGGGTTGTTAGGGTCAGGGTTAGGGTTAGGGTTATGTTGAGCGTTAGGGTTAGGATTGTTAGGGTTAGGGTTAAGGATGTAAGGGTTAGGGTTGTTACGGTAAGGGTTAGTGATGTTAAGGTTAGGGGTAGGATTAGGCTGATAAGGGTGAGTGTTAGGTTTAGATTTAGGTTTAGTGTTAGGGTTAAGGCTAGGGTTAGGTTTGTTAGTGTTAGGTTTAGGGTTTTGGTTATGTTTAGTTTTAGGATTGCTACACTTTGGGTTAGGATTTGGGTTTGTTTGTTAGAATTAGGGTTTTTGTTAAGGTTAGGTTTTAGTGTTTAATGTTAGGTTTAGTGTTGAGGTTAGTGTTATTAGGGTACGGGTTAGGGTTAAAGTTATGGTTACAGATAGGGTTTGGTTTAAGTTTAGGGTTGTTAGGGTTAGGGTTAGTACTAGGTTTGGGGTAGGTTCAGGGAAGTTAGGGTTAAGGTTAGAGTAAAGGAGCTTAGTGCTGGGTTAGGGTTAATATTGTTAGGATTAGGGATTTTAGGGTTAGGATTAGGATTAGGGTTATGGTTAATCTTTAAGGTTTGGTTGTTAGGGTTAGGGTTATTGATGTTAAGATTACAGTTAGTGTTATGGTTAGGGTTGGTATGGGTAGGGTTAGTGTTAAGGTTACGGTTTTTAGGGTTAGGTTTAGTGTTGTTAGGGTTAGGAATATGTTTAGGGTTGTTAGGGTTAGGGTTAGAATTAGGATTGTTATGCTTAGGTTTAGTGATGTTATGTTTAGGATTCTTAGTCTTAAAGTTAGGGTTAGCGTTAAGGTTACTTTTAGGGTTAGGGTTAGGGTTGTCAGAGTTAGGGTTAGGGATGTTAAGGTTAGGGTTGTTAGGGGTAGGGTTATGCTTAGGGTTGTTAGGGTAAAGGATAGGGTTATGGTTAGAGCACGTTTTAGGGTTAGGGTTATTAGAGTTCGAGTTGTTAGGGTTTGAATTAGGGTTAGGTTTAGGGTTGTTAGGGTTCAGGTTAGGGTTAGGATTAAATTTAGCATTAGGGTTAATTTTAGGGTTGTTAGGGTTCAGGTTAGGGTTAGGATTAAGTTTAATGTTAGGGTTCGGTTAACGGTCAGTGTTATGCATAATTTCAGCGTTACAGTTACGGTTAGGTTTAAGTTTAGGGCTAGGACTGTTAGGGTTAGGTTTAGGGATCTTATGGTTAGGGTTAGGGTTAGGTTTAGGATTGTTATTGCTAGGGTTAGGGATGTTAAGCTTAGGGTTGTTAGGGTTAGAGTTGAGTTTAGGGTTAATTTTAGATTTACTGTTAGGGTTAGGATTGTTTTGGTTAGTGTTAGGGATGTTATGGTTAGGGTTGTTAGGCGTAGGGGTTAGAGTTACTAGGGGTAGGTTTATGCTCAGGGTTGTTCGGGTTATGGTTAGTGTTAGGATTAGGGTTAGGGCAGGGCTTAAAGTTAAGTAGGGTTTGGTTTAGGATTCTGGTGTTAGTATTAGGATTAGGGCCATTAGGGTTCAGGTTATGGTTACAATTAAGTTGAGCGTTAGGGTTAGATTTGGTGTTGTTAGGGTTAGGATTAGGGTTGTTAGGGTTAAGGCTAGGGTTAGCGTTAGGATCAGGTTTAGGGTTACGTTTATGGTTAGGTTTAGTATGGTTAGGGTTAGGGTTATGGTTGTTAGGGATTGGGTTCGGGTTGTTATGTTAGTGTTAAGGTTAGGGTTTTAAGGGTTAGAATTAGGTTTAGGGTGAGGTTTAGTGTTAGATTTAGGGCTAGGATTATGTTTAGGGTTGGTGTTAGTGTTGTTAGGGTTAGGGTTAGGGTTGTTCGAGTTAGGATTAGTGTTAGGGTTAGTGTTGGGGTTGTTTCATTTTAAGGGTGTTTGGTTTCGGCTTATGGTTTGGTTTGTTAGTGTTATAGTTAGGGATAGGGTTAGGGTTAAGGTTGTTAGA
>NW_022103957.1:878268-885898 GCF_000313985.2 Echinops telfairi | reverse complement strand
ATGTTTGGGATAGCATTAGAGTTACGTTGAGGGTTAGGGTTAAGAATGTTTGAGTTAGGGTTGTTAGGGTCAGGGTTAATGTTGTTAGGGTTAGGGTTAGGTTTAGGTTGGTAAGGGTTAGGGTGACGTTTAGGCATAGGTTTAGTGTTAGTGTTAGTGTTAGGTTTAGGTTTTTGGTTAGGTTTAGTTTTAGGGTGTTACAGTTCGGGTTAGGGTTTGGGTTGTTAGAGTTAGGGTTACGGTTACGGTTAGTGTTAAGTTTAGGTTTGTTAGTTTTTAATGTTAGGGTTATTGTTAGGATTAGTGTTATTAGGGTTAGGGTAAGGATTAAAGTTAGGGTTAGGGTTAGTGTTTGGTTTAAGGTTAGGGTTGTCCAGGTTAGGACTAGGTTCGGGGTAGTTTCAGGGAAGTTAACGTTAAGGTTTGGGTAAAGGTGTTTAGTGTTAAGATTAGGGTTAATATTGTTAGGGTTTAGGGATTTAGCATCAGGGTTAGGGTTATGGTTAATTTTAAAGGTTAGGTTTTTAGGATTAGGGCTAGTGTTATTGATGTTAGGGTTATGGTTAGTGTTATGGTTATTGTTGGTATGGTTATGGTTATGGTTAAGGTTAGGGTTGTTAGGGTGAGGATTAGTGTTAGGGTTGTTAGGGTGAGGGATGTGTTTAGTGTTATTAGGATTAGGGTTAGGTGTAGGGTTAGGATTTGGATTGTTATGGTTAGTGTTAAGGACATTAGGGTTTGGATTGTTAGGTTTAGAGTTAAGTTTAGGTTTAGGGTTAAGGTTAGGATTGTTAGAGTTAGGCAAGGGATGTTAGGGTTAGGGTTGTTAAGTTTAGGAGTTAGGGTTGTTAGGGGTAGGGTTATGCTTATGGTTGTTAGCGTAAGGCTTAGGGTTAGGTTTAGGGTTAGGGCAAGTTTTAGGGCTAGGGTTATTAGGGTTCGGTTTAGGGTTGGGTTGTTAGGGTTAGGGTTAGGGTTGCTAGGTTTCAAGTTAGAGTTAGGATTAGGTTTAGCGCTATGCTTAGGTTTAAGGTTGTTAGGCTTCAGGTTAGGGTTAGGATTAAATTTAGCATTAGGGTTAGGTTTTGTGCTGGTATTGTTAGGGTTAGGTTTATGGCCAGTGTTATGGTTAGTTTTAGCTTTACGATTATGGTTAGGTTTAGGTTTATGACTAGGATTGTTAGGGTTCGGTTTAGGTATGTTAGGGTTAGGTTTTGGACTGTTAGGGTTAGTGTTAAGGTTATGGTTTTAAGGGTTAGGTTTAGGTTTAGTGTTAGATTTAGGGCTAGATTTAGGTTTAGGGTAATTTTTAGGGTTAGGTTGGGGTTAGGTTTAGTTTTAGTGTTGTTAGGGTTCGGGATAGGGTTTGGGTTGGTAGGTTAGGGTTACGGTTAAGGTTAATGTTAAGGTTAAGTTTGTTAGGGTTTAATGTTAGGGTTAGGGCTAGGGTTAGTGTTGTTAGGGTTAGGATTAACTTTAGGGTTTGTGTGTTTGGTTTAGGTTTAGGGTTTTTAGGGTTAGGGTTAGAACTAGGGTTGGGATAGGTTTAGGATAGTTAGGATTAAGGTTAGGGCATGGGTTGAAGGGTTAGGGTTAGGGTTAGGGTTAGGGTTAAATTTCATGTTAGGGTTAGTGTTGTTATGGATATGGTTAGGGTTATGGATATTGATGTGAGGGTTAGGGTTAGTGGAAGTAGGGATAGTATTTGGGTTAGGGTTGTTAAGGTCAGGGTTAGCCTTTAGAGTTAGGGTTAGGATTGTTATGGTTGTTGTTACAGATGTTAAGTTTAGGATATTTATGGTAAGAGTTAGGGATGTTAAGGTTAGGGTTATGCTTAGGAATGTTCGCGTTAGTGTTAGGGTTATGTTAAGATTTAGACTTCGGGTTGTTAAGGTTCTGTTTAGGATTCAAGTTGTTAGGGTTAGGGTCAAGGTTACAGTTAGGGTTAGTGTTGTTAGGGTTAGGGTTAAGGTTAGGTTTATGATTATAGTTATGGTTAAAGGTAGGTTTGTTAGGGTAGGGGTTAAGATTATTGTTGTTAGGGTTATGGTTAGGCTTAGGGTTAGGGTTGTTATGGTTATGGTTAGTGTTAGTGTTAATGTTGTTAGGGTTAGGCTTAGGGTTAGGGTTGTTAGATTTGGGATTACAGTCGGGGTTAGGGTTAGGGTTGTTAGGGTTAAGATTGGGTTATTAGTGTTAGAGTTAAGGTTAGGGTTATTGTTTTGGTTAGGGTGATTTTTGTTAGGGTTAGTATTAGGGTTAGGCCTAGGCTTAAGGTTTGGTTTAGGGATAGGTTTAGGGTTGTTAAGGTTAGGGTTAGAATTAACTTTGAGTTAGGTTTAGGGTTAATTTTGTTAGGGTTAGGTTTAGGTTTAGGGTTGTTATGATTAGGGTTAGGGTTAGAATTGTTATGTTTAGGGTTAGGGTTGTTAGTGTTGGATTGTTAGGGGTAGAGTTAGGGTTAATGTTAGGGTTAGGGTTCTTAGGGTTAGGGTTAGGGTCAGGGTTATTTTTAGATTTACCATTAGGGTTAGGATAGTTTTGGTTAAGGTTAGGGTTGTTACGGTTAGGGTTAGGGATGTTAGGGTTAGGGTTGTTAGGTTTAGGAGTTAGGGTTGTTAAGAGTAGTGTCAGGGTTAGGGTTGTTTGGGTTAGGGATATGTTTAGGGTTATTAGGATGAGGGATAGGGTTAGGTTTAGTGTTAGGATTAGAATTGTTATGCTTAGGGTTAGGGATGTTAGGGTTAGGATTGTTAGAGGTAGAATTAGAGTTAGAATTAAGATTAGGATTAGGGTTCAGGTAAGGGTTTTTAGGGATGTTAGGGTTGTTAGGGTTAGGAGTTAGGGTTTTTTTTTGTAGGGTTACGCTTAGGGTTGTTAGGGTTACTGTTCGTGTTACGGTTTGGTTTAGGGGGTAAAGTTTAGCCTTAGGGTTGTAAGGGTTTGGTTCGAGTTCAGGTTGTTAGGGTTAGGGTTAGGTTAAAGGTTATTAGGGTTCAGGTTAGGGTTAGGATTAAGTTTAGCATTAGGGTTGGGTTTAGTGTTGTTAGAGTTAGGTTTAGGTTTGTTAGGGTTAGGGTCAGGGTTAGGGTTAGGGTTAATTTTAGGGTTACGGTTAAGGTTAGGATTAAGGTTATGGTTAGGATTGTTCTGGTCAGGGTTAGGGATGTTGGATTACGGTTGTTAGCATTAGGGTTCAGGTTGTCAGGGTTAGTGTTATGGTTATGATTTTAAGGGTTGGTTAAATATCGGGTTATGGTTATGCTTAAGGTTAAGTTTGGGTTATGGTTAGGGCTTTTGTTCGTAATGTTAGGGTTAGGTTTAGGCTTAGGGTTGTTATGGTTCTGGTTAGGGTTACAGTTGTTATGGTTATGGTTAAGGTGAGGGTTAGGGTTGTTAGGGTTAGGGTTTGGATTAAAGTTAGGGTTAGGGATTGGTTTAGTGTTAGGGTTAGCATTATTGTTAGGAGTAGGTTTGGGGTAGGTTATGGGTAGTTAGGGATAAGGTTAGGGTTAAGGTGATAGGGTTAGGATTAGGGTTTTAGAGTTAGGTTTAGGGTTCATGTTGTTATGGTTAGGGTTAGTATTATGTTTATGGTTAGGTTTATGGTTGTTAGGGTTAGGGTGATTAGGGTTAGTTTTAGGGTTAAGGTTAATCTTTAAGGTTAGGTTGGTTAATATTTAAGGTTAGGTTGCTAGGGTTAGGTTTAGGTTATTGATGTTAGGGTTAGGATTAGGGTTAGAGTTATGGTTTTGGTTATGTTTAGGGTTATGGTTGTTAGAGATAGGGTTAGGGCAAGCGCTATTCAGGTTACGGTAGAATTGTTAGCATTAGAGTTAAAGCTAGGGATAGGGCTGGACTTTGGGTTATTTTTGTTAGTGTTAGGGTTAAGCTTAAGCTTAGTATAAGGGTTAGGGTTGTTAGGGTTTGTGTTAGGATTGTTAGGGTTAGGGTTAAGGATGTTAAGGTTAGGGTTGTTAGGGTTTGGTTTAGGGATTGGGTTGTTAGAGTTAGGGTTAGGGTTAGGTTTAGGGTTGTTAGGGTTAGGGCTATGGTTGTTAGGGTTAGGATCAAGGTTAGGGTTAGTTTTAGGGTTACCTTTATGGTTAGGGTTAGTATTGTTAGGGTTAGCGTTATGGGTGTTAGGGTTACGCTTGTTAGGGTTAGGGTTTGGGTTGTCATGTTAGTCTTAAGGTTAGGGTTTTAAGGCTTAGGGTTAAGTTTAAGGTGAGGTTTAGTGTTAGATTTAGGGTTATGGTTATATTTTTGATTTAGTGTTAGGGTTGTTAGGGTTAGGGTTGTTCAAGTTATGGTTAGTGTTTCGGTTAGTGTTGGGATTACTTTCGATTTAGGGGTGTTAGGGTTTGGGTTATGGTTTGGTTTTTTAGGATTAGGGTTAGATTTGGGGTTAAGGTTATTAGGGTTGGGGTTGTTATGGTTAGGCTATGATTAGTGTTAGGGTTAGTGTTGTTTCAATTACTTTAGGAATGTTAGGGTTAGGGTTAGGATTAGGGTTGTTAGGGTTAGGGCTAGGGATAGCCTTAGGGTTAGGTTTAGGTTAAGGTTTAGGGTTGTTGGGGTGAGGATGAGGGTTAGGGTTACGGTTACGGTTAGGGCTAGGGTTGTTAGTGTGAGTGTTAGGGTTAGGGTTAGGGTTGTTAGGTATAGGGTTAGGGTTATTAGTGTCAGGGTTAGGGTTAGTGTTATAGTTAGATTGAGGGTTAGAGTTAGGATTGTTAGGGTTAGGGTTAAGGATGTTAGGGTTAGTGTTGTTAGGTTTAGGTTTAGGGTTAGGGTTAGCTTGGTAAGGGTTAGGGCTATTATGGTAATGTTTAGTGCTAGGGTTAGGGCTAGGGCTAGGTTTAGGTTTTGTGTTAGGTTTGTTAGGGTTAGTGTTAGGTTTAGGGTTTGATTACATTTAGTTTTAGGGTTGTCACAGTTCAGGTTAGGGTTTGGATTGCGGTTAAGGTTAGTGTTAAAGATAGGTTTGTTAGAATTTAGTGTTATTGTTTGTGTTGTGGTTATTGTTAAACGGGTTGTGGTTAGGATTAGGTTTAGGGTTTGGTTTCCTGTTAGGGTTTTTATGGTTAGCGTTAGGGTTAGGACTAGGTTTGGGGAAGATTATGGTTGGTATGGTTAGGGTTGTTAGGGTTAGGGTTAGGGCTGTTATTGTTCAGGTGGGTTTGTTAGGGTTATAGTCAATGCTAGGGTTTGTCTTAGGTTTAGGGTTATCTTTTTAGTGTTCAGGTTAGGGTTGGGCTTAGTGTTAGGGCTAGGGTTAGGGTTGTTTGGGTTATTGTTAGCGTTAGGGTTAGTGTTAGGATTGTTAAGGCTAGGGTTAATGTTAGGGTTAGGTTTAGTGTTAGAGTAGTTAGGATTAGGGATATGTTTATGGTTGATAGGCTTAGGATTAGGATTGTTATGGATAGGGTTAGGGATGTTAGTGTAAGGATATTTATTGTTAGAATTAGGATTAGGGTTAAGATTAGGGTTAGGGTTAAGATTAGGTTTAGGATTGTTAGGGTTATGGTTAGGGATGTTAGTGCTTGAGTTTTTAGTGTTAGGAGTTAGGGTTTTTAGAGTTAGGGTTATGCTTAGGGTTGTTAGGGTTAGCGTTAATGTTAGGGTTTGGGTTGGGCAAGGTTTAGGGTTAGATTTTTTAGGGTTCAGTTTAGGGTTCAGATTGTTAGGTTTAGGGTTAGCGTTAGGTTTAGCATTGTTAGGGTTCAGGTTAGGGTTAGCATTAAGTTTAGCTTTAGGGTTAGGTTTAGTGTTGTTAGGGTTAGGGTTAGGCTTGTTAGGGTTGGGGTTATGGTTACGGTCAGTGTTAGGGTTAGTTTTAGGGTTTAGATTGCAGTTAGGTTTAGGGTTAGGATTGTTAGGGTTAAGATTAAGGATTTTAGGGTTACAGTTGTTAGGGTTAGGGTTGTTAGATTTATGGTTAGGTTACGGTTAGTTTTACGGTCAGGGTTGTTTGGGTTAGGGTAGAGATATTAAGGTTGGAGTTAGGGTTAGGGTTATTGTTAGGATTAGGGTTGGTTAGGGTTAGGGTTAGGGATAAGCATAGGGTTATGTTTAGGTTAAGGTTTAGGGTTTTTGGTGTTAGTGTTAGTGTTAGAATTGTTAGGGTTAAGGTAAGGTTTGGTTTAGGGTTAGAATTGTTAGGGTTAGGCCTAGGTTTGGCGTAGGTTTAGGGTAATTAGGGTAAAGGTGTTTAGTGTTAGGGTTTTAGCGTTAGGGTTAGGATTAATATTGTTTGTGTTGGGATTATAGGGTTAGGTTTAGGGTTATGGTTTATCTTTAAGTTCAGGTTGTTTGGGTTAGTGTTAGGGTTATTGATGTTAGAGTTACAGTTAGTGTTATGGTTAGGGTTGGTATCGTTATGGTTAGGGTTAAGGTTTTTAGGGTTAGGGTTTTTGTTTTTAATGTTAGTGTTAGGGTTAGGGTTAGGCTTAGGGTTCTTAGGGTTAGGGATATGTTTAGGGTTGTTAAGATTAGGGTTAACGTTAAGCGTAGGGTTAGGATTAGGATTGTTATGGTTTGGGTTAGGGATGTTAGGGTTAGAATTGTAAGTGTTAGAGTTAGTGTTGGAGTTAAATTTAGGTTTAGGGTTAAGGATAGGGTTGTTAGAGTTAGGGTTAGGGATGTTAGGGTTAAGGTTTTTATGTTTAGGAGTTAGGATTGTTAGGGGTAGGGTTATGCTTAGTGTTGTTACGGTTAAATTTAGGGTTAGGGTTAGGGTTAGGGTTGTTAGGGTTCAGGTTAGGGTTTTGAATAACTTTAGCGTTAGGGTTAGTTTGAGGATTGTTAGGGTTCAGGTTAGGGCTAGGATTAAGTTCAGCGTTAGGGTTAGGGTTGTTATGGTTAGGGTTGCTAGCATTAGGGTTAGGGTTACGGTCAGTGTTAGGGTTAGTTTTAAGGTTACAGTTACGGTTAGGTTTATGGTTAAGGGTAGGATTGTTAGGGTTATATTTAGGGATGTTAGGATTATGGTTAGGGTTAGGGTTCAGGTTGTCAGGGTTAGTGTTAAGGTTAGGATTTTAAAGGTCAGGATTAGATTTAGTGTTAGGTTTAGGGCTAGGGCTAGGGTTAGTGTTAGGGTTGTTAGCGTTAGGGTCATGGTTAGGGTTGTTCAAGTAAGGGTTAGTGTTATGGTTAGTGTTGGCGTTAAGTTTTGTTTTAGGGATGTTTGAGTTACGGTTAACGTTAGTGTTAAGGTTAGGTTAGTTAGTGTTTAATGTTAGGGTTACTGTTGTTAGGGTTAGGGTTATGACTAAAGTTAGGGTTAGGTTTAGTGTTTTCTTCAGGGTTAGCTTCTTAGGGTTAGAGTTAGGGTTAGGGCTAGGGTTGGGTGTAGATTTAGGGTAGTTGGGGTTAAGGTTAGGGTAAGGGTGGTAGGGTTAGGGTAAGGGTTAATGTTGTTAGGGTTTTAAAGATTAGAGTTAGGGTTAGGGTTAGGGTTAGGGTCAAGGTTAGGTTGTTAGGGTTAGGATTTGGGTTATTGATGCTAGGTTTATGGTTAGGGTTGGCATGGTTATGGTTATGGTTATGGTTATGGTGTTAGGCTTAGGGTTAGGGTTGTTAGATTTAAGGTTGCGGTTATGCTTAGGGTTAGGGTTGTTAGAGTTAG
>NW_022103957.1:875820-877737 GCF_000313985.2 Echinops telfairi | reverse complement strand
ATGGTTAGGCTTAAGGTTAGGGTTGTTATGGTTATGATTAGGGTTAGGGTTAGGGTTGTTAGATTAAGGCTTACAGTAAGGTTTGTTAGATTTAGGGTTATGGTCAGGCTTAGGGTTAGGATTCGAATTGTTAGGGTTAGGATTGGGCTGTTAGGGTTAGAATTAGGGTTAGGGTTATTGTTAGGGTTAGCATAATTTTTGTTAGGCCTAGGGTTAGGGTTTGGTTAAGGAATAGGTTTAGGTTAGTTATGATTATGGTTAGTGTTAGGGTTAGAGTTAGGTTGAGAGTTAGAGTTTGGATTGTTAGGGTTAGAGTTAAGGATTTTAGGGTTAGAGTTGTTAGGGTTAGTGTTAGTGTTGTTAGGGTTAGGGTTAGGTTTAGTGTGGTAAGGGTTAGGGTTAGGTTTAGGGTTAGATTTGTTAGTATTAGTGTTAGTTTTAGGGTTTTGTTTAGGTTTAGTTTTAGGGTTGTTATGGTTCGGGTTCGGGTTTGGGTTGTTATGGTTAGGGTTATGGTTAAGTTTTGTGTTAAGGTTAGGTTTGTTAGTGTTTAATGTTAGGGTTAGTGGTAGGGTTAGTGTAATTAGCGTTAGGGTTAGGATTAAAGTTAGGGTTAGGGTTAGGATTAAAGTTAGGGTTAGGGTTTGGTTTAGGTATAGGTTTGTTAGGGTGAGGGTTAGATTTAGAACTAGGTTTTAGGTAGGTTCAGGGAAGTTAGGGTTAAGATTAGGGTAAAGGTGGTAGGGTTAGTGTTAGGGTTTTAGAGTTATGGTTAGGGTAAGGTTTAATGTTGTTAGGGTTAGGGTTTGTAGCTTTAGGGTAAGGGTTATAGTTAATCTTTAAGATTAGGTAGGGTAAGAATTAGGGTTATTGATGTTAGGGTTACGGTTAGTGTTATGGTTGGTTTGGGTTATGGTTGTTAGGGTTATGGTTAGGGTTTTAGGGTTCGGTTCGGTTTCTTAGGGTTATAGTTAAGGCTAAGGTTAGTGTTAGGTTTAGGGTTATTTTTGTTAGTGTTAGGGTTAGGCTTAGTGTTAGGGTTACCATTAGGGTTGTTTGGGTTAGTGTTAGTGTTAGGGTTAGAGTTATTTTTGTTACTGTTAGGATTGTTAGGGTTAGGTTTAGTGTTAGGGTTGTTAGGGTTAGGGATATGTTTAGGGTTGTTAGGGTTAGGGTTAGAGTTAGAATTGGGATTGTTATGGTTAGGATTAGGGATGTTAGTGTTAAGATTATTAGTGTTAAAATTAGGTTTAGGGTTAAGATTAGGGTTAAGGTTTAGTTTAGGGTTGTTAGGTTTAGGGTTAGGAACATTAGAGTCAGAGTTAGGGCTGTTAGGGTTAGGGTTGTTAGAGGTAGGAGATAGGGTTGTTAGAGTTAGTGTTATGCTTACGGTTATTAGGTTTAGCTTTGCACTTAGGGTTAGGATTAGGGCACGTTTTGGGGTTAGGTTTGTTAGGGTTTGGTTTAGATTTCGGGTTGTTAGGGTTAGGTTTAGGGTTCTTAGGGTTCAGGTTAGCGTTACCATTAAATTTAGCATTGGGGTTAGTTTTAGTGTTGTTTGGGTTAGGGTTAGGGTTAAGGTTACGGTCTGTTTTAGGGTTAGTTTTAGGGTTATGGTTATAATTAGGTTTAGGGTTAGCGTTAGGATTATTAGGGTTAGGGATAAGGATGCTATGGTTACGGTTGTTAGGGTTAGGGTTCAGGTTGTCAGGGTTAGTGTTAAGGTTAGGGTTTTAAGAGTTGGGTTAGGCTTAGGGTGAGGTTTAGCGTTTGATTTAGGGCTGGGGTTAGGTTTAGGGTTAGTGTTAGTGTTGTTAGGGTTATGGTTATTGTTAAGGCTGTTCGTGTTAGAGTTAGTGTTATGGTTAGTGTTGGGATTAAGTTTAGTTTTAGGGTTGTGTTAGGGTTAGTGTTAGG
>NW_022103957.1:872790-874766 GCF_000313985.2 Echinops telfairi | reverse complement strand
CTTATGGTTATGGTTACGGTTGCTGTTAGTTGTTAGGGTTGTGGTTGTTAGGGTTAAGGTTGGATTGTAAGGGTTAGAGTTAATGTTAGGTTTAGTTATGTTAGGGTCACTGTGAGGTGTAGGCTTAGGGTAAGGGTTCAGTTTAGATTTAGGGTGAGATTTAAGTTTAAGGTCGTTATGGTTAGTATTAAGGTTGAGGTTAGGGTTATTTTTGTTAGTGTTATTGTTAGGGTTAGGGATAGGGTTAGTGTTATTTAGGTTAGGGTTAGGGTTAAGGATGTCAGGGTTAGGGTTAGGTTTAGGATGGTTAGGGTTAAGTTTAGTGTTATGGTTATGATTGCTATGTTTAGGATTAGGGATGTTAGAGTTAGGATTGTTTGGGTTAAGGTTGTGGTTGTTAAGGTTGCTTTGGGTTGTTCAGGTTAGGGTTAGTGTTAGGGTTAGTGTTATGATGAGGTTTAGGGTTACGGTTTAGTTTAGGGTTAGGTTTAGGATTGTTAGGGTTAGGGATTCTGATTTTAATCTTAGGGTTGTTAGGGTTAGGTTTGTTAGGGCTAGGGTTGTTAGGATTAGAGTTAGGGTTAAGACTGTAAGGGCTAGAGTAAGGGTTAGGTTTTGTGGTAGGGGTAGGACTAGAATTAATGTATTAGGGTACTTAGGGTTAGGTTAGGGTTAGGGTTGTTTAGGGTTGTTAGGCGTAGGGCTAGCATTTAGGTTTTTAGGGTTACTTTTAGGGTTAGGGTTAGGGTTGTTGGGGTTAGGGTTAGTGTTTTATGTTCAGGGTTATGGTTATGGTTATGGTTAGTGTTAAGGTTAGTTTAGGGTTAGGGTTAGGATTGTTATGGTTATAATAAGGGATGTTAGGGTTATGGTTTTTAGGGTTAGTGTTAGGGATAGTGTTGTTAGCTTTAGGGTTAGGGTTAGAATTTTCAAGGTTAGTTGTTAGTAGATGTTAGGGTTTCGGTTGTTAGGGTTAGCATTAGGGATAGGGTTGTTAGGTTTATGGTTATGGTTATGGTTATGGTTATGGTTAAGGTTAGAGTTAGGTTTTGGGTTAGTGTCCTTAGGTGTAGGCTTACGGTGAGGTTTGTTAGGGTTAGTGTTAGAGTTAAGGTTTGTTGTTGGATTAGTGTTAGGATTAGGGTTTTTGGGTTATGGTTGAGCTTAGATTTAGGCTAAGGGTGAAGTTAGGGTTGGGGTTAGGGTTGTTAGATTTAAGATTGTTAGGATTAAGGCTGTTACGGTTGGGATTAGGGTTAAGTTAAAGGTTAGGCTTAGTGTAGTTAGGGTTCAGTTATGATTGTTAGGGCTAGTGTTATGTTTAGGGTTAGGCTTGTTAGGTTTGGGTTAGTGATAGGCTTAGGGTTACAGTTAGGGTTCAGGTTCAGGTTGTTAGAGTTAGTGATAGCATTAGAGTTAGGTGTACATTTCTTAAGGTTAGGGTTAAGGTTATTGTTATGGTTAGTGTTGTTAGGGTTGTGATAGGGTTAGGGTTGTTAGGGTTAGGCTTATGGTTGTTAGGGAAAGTGTTATGCTTAGGTTTGTTAGGTTTGTTAGGGTTTGTTGTTTCATATATGTCAGCTCAACCCTTACCTCTTGAACTTGCTTGGATGTGAAGGAAAAGTGTGAATCCTGAATTTCTTGGGCTGCCCTTCTGTGTTGACACACCCAGAGTTACAGTTGTCATTTCAAGAGTGCTCCTAGCGCTTTTTCTTTGATCAACAAGCATTATAATTACCCTTAATCATTATAATTTGGAAAACCTTGTATCTTGCAGGTTACTGGGCATCCTAATAAGATTAATCTATGGAGCTTTATGTATCTTACTGTGTTTCACAACAAGGTTTGCTCACTGAGTTAGTTCGCTTATCGTCCCATCCTGGCTGATAAACACAGGTGAGGTTAATTGAAACGCAGAGGTATACATGGCCCTGAGAGACTTGCCTTCTGAATTCCAGGGTCTCTTTCTTTGTGAA
>NW_022103957.1:863833-871688 GCF_000313985.2 Echinops telfairi | reverse complement strand
GGTCAGGCTGGGAAAGCTAGGTTTTGCCCAGCATCTCCCAAAGGCCAGCCAATGGACTTCATGATAGGCTGTGGAAGCGAGAATATGTTGGCGTCAACATTCAGGCCAGGGAAGGGACTCCCGGTCAGGCTGGGAAGTGAGGCTTGGCATTGAACTGACGGGAAAGCTGGGGAAGTGATGCTTTAACTGGCGCCTCCATGCAGGCCAGGCAAAAGACATCCAGGCAGGCTAGGGAAGTGAGGTTTCGCATGGCGTCTCCCAGCAGGCCAGCAAATGGATTTCTTGGCAAACTGGGGAAACGAGTCTTCACCCCATGTCTCCCTGGATGACATGCAAGAGACTTCCAATCAGGATGGGGAACTGAGGCTTCACTTGGCGTCTCCCTGCAAGCCAGCCAACAGAATTCGGGAAGGCTGGGGAAGCAAGGGTTCTTCTGGCATCTCCTTGCAAGCCAGGTAAGGGATATCCGGGCAGGCTGGGTAAGCGAGGTTTTGCCCGACGTCTCACTGCAAGCCAGTCAGAGGACTTCTGGGTTTGCTGGGGAAGAGAGGCTTCGTCTGGAGTCTCCCCGCAGTCTGGCAGGCAACTTCCTGGTAGGCTGGAAATGTCAGGCTCTTCCCGGCATCTACGGGCAGGCCAGGCAGCACACTTCCTGGCAGTTTGGGGAAGCAAAGCTTTGCGCAGCATCTCCCTGCAGCCTGGCAAGCAATTTCTGGGAAGGCTGGGGAAGTGAGGCTTTGTCTGTCATCTCCCCACAAGCCAGGCAATAGAGTTCCGGGCAGTCTGCGTAAGCAAGGCTTCACCAGGGTTTTCTATGTATGCCAGTCGATGGACTTCTGACCAGGCTGGGGAAGCAAGGCTATCCCTGGCATCTCCCCTTAAAGCCATGCAAGGGACTTCAGGGCAGGCTGAGGAAGTGATGCTTCACCCGGCGTCTCCCTGCAGTCCAAAGAGCGAATTCCGTGAAGGCCGCAGAAGGGAGGCTTCACCAGGCATCTCCACACAAGTCAGGCAAAAGACTTCCAGGTAGGCTGGTGAAGTGAGGCTTCGCAAGGCGTGTCCCCGCAAGCCAGGCAAGGAATTTCTGGGAAGGTTGGGGAAGTAAGGCTTTGCCTGGCCTCTCCCCACAAGCCAGTAAACAGACTTCTGGTAAGCTGGGGAAGCCAGGCTTCACACGGTGTCTCCCCTTTAGCCATTCAAGGGACTTCCGGGCAGGGTGGGGAAGCAAGGGTTCACCTGGTATCTCCTTTCCAGTGAGGCAAGTGATATCCGTGCAGACTGGGGAAGTGCGTCTTTGCTTGTAGTCTCCCCACAGGTCAAAAATGGAATTCTGTGCAGGCTGGGAAAGCGAGGCTTTGCCTGGTGTCTCCCGATGAGCCAGGTAAAGGACTTCTGTTCAGTCTGGGGGGAAAAAGCTTCACTCCCCGTCTCCCTGCAAGCCAGGCAACAGCCTTCCAGTCAGGCTGGGGAAGCGAGGTTTTGCCCAGAGTCTCCCCCCAAGCCAGGAACAGACTTCTGGGAATTCAGGGGAAGCAAGGTTTCTCCCGGCATCTCCCCACAGTCCAAAGAGCGACTTCAGTGCAGGCTGGGGAAATGAGGCTTCACAAGGCGTCTCCCCACAAGCCAGGCATTGAACTTCTGGGAAGGTTGGGGAAGTGAGGCTTTGCCTGGCGTCTCCCTGAAGGCCAGGCAACAGAATTCTGGGCAGTCTGGGGAAGTGAGGCTGTGCCTTGGGTCTCCACAAACTCCAAGCAATGGAATTCTGGTCAGACTGGGGAAGCAAGGCTTACCCCAGCGTCTCACCTTAAGCCATGCAAGGGACTTCAGGGCAGGCAGAGGAAGTGAGGCTTAGCCTGGCATCTCCACGCAAGCCAGACAACGCTCTTCCATGCAGGCTGGGGAAGGGGGCTTCACTCAGCATCTCCCCGCAGGCCAAAAATAGACTTCCATGCAGCCTGAGGAAGTGAGGCTTTGCCTGGTGTCTCCACAAGAGCCATGGCTCCACATCTCCCTGCAAGCCAGGCAACGGACTTCCGGTCAAGCTGGGGAAGGGGAATTTCACCCTTGGTCTCCCCGCAAGCCAGGCATTGAACTTTCAGGTAGGCTGGGGAAGTGAGGCTTTGCCTGGCGTCTCCCCGCAGGCCAGACAACAGAGTTTTGGGCAGTCTGGGGTAGCGAGGCTCTGCCTTGGTTTTCCACGAACCCCAAGCAGCAGAGTTCTGGGCAGGCTGGGGAACCGAGGCTTCCCCCAGGGGTCTGCCCGCAGGCCAAAGAGTGACTTCCGTGTAGGCTGGGAAAGTGAGGCTTAGCCTGGCCTCTCCCTGCAAGCCAGGCAAAGGACTTTCGGGCAGGCTGGTGAAGTAGGTTTCTCAAGGTGTCTCCCCACAAGCCTGGCAAGCAACTTCCTGCCAGGCTGGGAAAGTGAGGCTCTGCCCGGCGTCTACTGGCAGAACAGGCAACAGACTTCCTGGCAGGCCAGGGAAGTGAGGCTTCGCCCGGAGTCTACACACAAGCCAGACAACAAACTTCCCGGCAGGCTGGGGAAGCAAGACTTTACTTCGCATCTCCTTGCAACCCTGGCAAGCAAATTCCGGGCAGACTGTGAAAGTGTGCCTCCGCCCGGCATCTACCTGCAGGAAAGGCAACAGACTTCCTGGCAGGCAGGGGAAGCAAGGCTTCACCGGCGTCTCCCTGGATGCCAGTCAAGGGACTTCTGGTCAGGATGGAGAAATGAGACTTTGCTTGGTGACTCTCTGCAAACCACGCAACAGACTTTGGGCACGCTGGGGAAGCAAGGGTTCGCCTGGCGTCTCCTTGCAAACCAGGAAAAGGGATATCCTGACAGGCTGGGGAACTGAGGCTTTGCCTGACGTCTCATTGCAAGCCAGGTAGAGGACTTCCGGGCAGGTTGGGGAAGTGAGTCTTTGCCTGGCGTATCCCGGTAGAACAAAAATAGGCTTCTGTGTAGGCTGGACAAGTGAGTCTTTTTTGGGCATCTCCCTGGATGCCAGGCAAGGGACTTCCGGTCAGGATGGGGAAATGAGACATCGCTCAGAGTCTCCCTACAAGCCAGGCAACAGACTTCTGGGCACATGCTTGGGAAGTGAGACTTCGCCTTGTGTCTCACCGCAGGCCAGACAACGGACTTCCATGCAGTCTGGGAAAGCGGGGCTTCGCCTGGCGCCTCCCCACAGTTTGTCATGCAATTGCTGGGCAGGCTGGGAAAGCAAGGCTTCACCTGGGGTCTCCATGAACCCCAGGCAATGGACTTCCGGTCAGGCTGGGGAACCGAGGCTTTCCTCAGAGTCTCCCCTTAAGTCATGCAAGAGACATCAGGGCAGGTTGAGGAAGTGAGGCTTCACCTGGCATTTCACCGCAAGCCAGACAAAGAATTTCCGGGAAGCTGGGGAAGCGAGGCTTCGCCTGACGTCTCCCTGCAAGCCTTGCAAGGCACTTCCTGGCAGACTGGGAAAGTGAGGCTCTCCCTGGCGTCTAATGGCAACAGACTTCCTGGCAGGCTGGGGAAGTGAGACTTCACCCAGAGTCTCCACACAATACAGGCAATGAACTTCCCAGCAGGCTGGGGAAACAATGCTTCCCCCAGCTTTTCTCTGCAGGCCAGCCAAGGGACTTGCGGTAAGGCTGAGGAAATGACGCTTCACTCGGCGTCTCCTGGGAAGCCAGGCAATGGACTTCCAGTCAGGCTGGGAAAGCTAGGTTTTGCTCAGCATCTCCCAAAGGCCAGCCAGCCTATTTCCAGGCAGGCTGTGGAAGTGAGAATACATCGGCGTCTCTTTCACCCAGGGAAGGGACACCCGGTCAGGCTGGGAAGTGAATCTTGGGCCAGGGTCTCCCCGAAAGCCAGGCGTTGAACTTCTGGGAAGGCTGGGGAAGTGAGGCTTTGCCTGGGGCCTCCCCCCAGGTGAGGCAACAGAGTTCTGGGCAGTCTGAGGAAGCAAGGCTACGCCTTGGGTCTCCATGAAGCTAGGCAATGGACTTCTGATCAGGCTGGGGAAGCGAGGTTTTCCCGGGCGTCTCTCCTTAAGCCATGCAAGGGGCTTCAGGGAAGTTTGAGGAAGCAAGGCTTCTCCAGGCTTCTCCCTGGAATCCAGGCAAAGGACATCCAGGAAGGCTGGTTAAGGGAGGCTTCACAAGGTGTCTCCCCATAAGCCAGGCAAGGAACTTATGGGAAGGCTGGGGAAGTGGAGTTTCACCCAGGGTCTCCCAGCAAGCCAGGAAACAGACTTCCAGGCAGGCTAGGGAAGTGAGACTTAGCCTGTTGTCCACTCGCAGCCTGGCAAGCATCTTTCATGAAGGCCGGGAATGTGAGGCTCTGCCCAGCATCTACCGGCAGGCCAGGCAACAGACTTCCTGGCAGGCTAGGGAAGTGAGGCTTCGCCCGGTGTCTCCCTGGATGCCAGGCAAGGGACTTCCGGTCAGGATGGGGAAATGAGGCTTCATTCGGCATCTTCCTGCAAGCCAGGCAAGACTTCGGGCAGGCTGGGGAAGTAAGGGTCTACCTGGCTTCTCCTTGCAAGCCAGTCAAGGGATATCTGGGCATGCTGTGGAAGCAAGGCTTTGCCCAATGTCTCACTGCAAGACAGGCAGATAACTTCTGTGCAGGTTGGGGATGAGAGGCTTCGCCAGGCATCTCCCCGCAGACTGGCATGCAACTTCCGAGGAGGCTGGGAATGTTAGACTCTGCCCAGCATCTACTGGCATGCCAGGCAACAGACTTCCTGGCAGGCTGGGGAAGTGAGGCTTCATCTGGCGTCTCCCCGGAGCCTGGCAAGCAATGTCCGGGCAGTCTGGGGAAGCGAGGCTTCAGCAATCATCTCCCTGCAAGTCAGGCAAAGGATTTCCAGACGGGTTGGTGAAGTGAGGCATCGCAAGGCGTCTCCCCTCAAACCAGGCAAGGAACTTCCAGGAAGGCTGGGGAAGTGAGGTTTTGCCTGAGGTCTCCCTGAAAGCCAGGAAACACACTTCCGTGCATGCTAGGGAAGCGAGGATTCACCTGGCATGTCCCCCCAAGCCAGGAAACACACATCCGGGCATTCTAGGGAAGCAGGGCTTTGCCCAGCATCTCCCCGCAGCCTGGCAAGCAACATCCTTTGGGAATGTGAGGCGCTGTCCAGAGTCTACCCGCAGGCCAGGCAACAAACTTCCTGGCAGGCTGGGGAAGCGAGGCTCCACCCTGCGTCATCCTGCAGCCTGGCAAGCAACTCCCGGGAAGGCCGGGGAACCAAGGCTTCACCAGGCTTCTCCCTGCAAGCCAGGCAAAGCACTACCAGGCAGGCTGGTGAAGTGAGATTTCGCAAGGCATCTCCCTGCAAGCCAGGCAAGGTATTTCTGGGAAGGCTGGGGCAGTGAGGTTTTGCCCAGGGTCTTGCCGCAAGCCAGGAAACAGACTTCCGGAAAGCTGGGTAAGTGAGGCGTTGCCTGGTGTCTCCCCTTAGGCTAAACAATGGACTTCCGTGCAGGCTGGGGAAGCGGAGCTCTGCCTGGAGTCTCCCTGCAGGCCAAAAACAGACTTCCGTGAAGCCTGGGAAAGTGAGGCTTTGCCTGGTGCCTCCACACGAGCCAGGTAAAGGAGTTCCTTGCATTCTGGGGGAACAAGGCTTCGCTCCACGTCTCCCCGCAAGCCAGGAACAGAGTTCTGGGCATGCTGGGGAAGCTAGGCTTTGCCTGGCGTCTCTCCCCAGAGGCCAGCAAATGGATTTCCGGGCAGGCTGGGGAAGCAAGGCTTCCCATGGTGTCTCCCCACAGAACAAAAATACACTTCTGTACAGCCTGGGGAGGCCTTATTTTCCCAACCTGACTGATAAACACAGGTGGGGTTAATTGAAGGGCGGGGGGGTTACATGGCTCGATGAACTTCGTCTTTCAAGTTCTCCGTTCTCTTGCTTTGTGAAGGGCAGTCCAGGGTGAAGTTAACTTAGCTCGGTAACTGCTTTTGCTTCCAAGGCTTACTTCCTGCAAGACATGCCTGAGCAGAATCCACATGGACCTACCTTGATGCTGACCTGGGCGCTGGACAGAGGTGTGGAGACCCACGCCAATCCTTAGATGATTTCCCTTTCGCAGACTTGGCTTTCCCCTTGGAGTCAGCTTCATTTAGTCTTTTTCGTGAGATGGTGGAAGATTTTGTGGATTGGTGGCGGACATATGGGATAATGTGGGACTTGTGAGCTTGGGCAGCTCTGGGTACAGATGTTTTCTTTATGTGCGCTTAACATTTATATAAAACTCTTTTATAAATGAGTTTCTGTGGATTCGTAACTCTAAAGTTCCCAGAAAAACATACTGAAGTAGATGTGTGAACCTCCCTTCAGTCATGTCTTTAGCCATTTTTACTTCCTTGATCTTCACATTTTTCTCTACCCTCTAAATTGCCAGGTGAGGATACTGGACTTCTGTTAAAACACTTTATCGGGAAAGGTCAGTGCTTCATCAGAACTTTTACACTAGGAATTGCTTTTATATCAGTTTAATTGTGCTTCAAACGGTTTCTCGTATCTTGACTCCAAACTTATCTCCAGGATATTCATGAATATAAAGGAAGACAGAATCCTTCTGGTGCTTAGCCTGCCTCCACTAAATGGGGCCTCAAACAGTTTCATTTATGTCAGCTCAACCCTTAACCCCTGGACTTCCTTGGATGTGAACGAAAACAGTGAATCCTGCATTTTTGGGGCGGCCCTTCTTTGTTGACACACCCAAAGTTACAGTTATCATTTCAAGAGTGCTCCTAGCACTTTCTTTTTCTTTGGTCAACAAGCATTATAATTTACCGTAATCATTATTATAAGGGAAACCTTGAATCCTGCAGGTTCTTGTAGGTCCTGATTACATTAAACAATGGAGCTTTATGTATCTTCTTGAGTGTCACAACCAGGTTTTCCCACTGAGGTTGTTAGCTCATCATCCCAAACTGGACGATAAACACAGGTGGGGTTAATTGAAAGGCTGAGGGATACATGAATTGGTCTTCCTCGCTTTTCAATTTCTCGGGTCTCTTGCTTTGTGAAGGTCAGTCCAGGGGGAAGATGCCTTAGCCAGTTAACTGCTTTTGCTTCCAAGGCTCACTTCCTGTAAGGCATCTCTGAGCAGAAGCCACATGGACCTACCCTGATGCAGCCTTGGGTGCCAGACAGCAGTGTGGAGACCCCGTCAATCCTCAGATGATTTCCCTTCACTGAGAGTTGTTTGTTGTTTCAAATATGCCCTCAGCATTTCCTTTTTCTGGAGTCAGCAAGCATTACCATTTCCCATATTACTGAGGATATGGGAAAGCTTGAATCATGCAGGTTCCTGTGTGTGCTAATTGCATAAACCAATGGAGCTTTATGTATTTTTTTTTGTGTTTCACAACAAGGTTTGCTCACTAGTTAGCTTATCTTCCCAACCTGGCTGATAAACATAGGTGGGGTTAATTGAAGGGCGGACGGATACATGGCTCGGTGAACTTCACCTTTCGAGTTCTCCTTCTCTTGCTTTATGAAGGTCAGTCCAGGGTGAAGTTGCCTTAGCTAGGTAACTGCTTTTGCTTCCAAGGCTTACTTCCTGCAAGACATCTCTGAGCAGAAGCCATATGGACTTATCGTGATGAAGCCCTGGGTGCTGGAGCAGCCGAGTGGAGATCCCTGACAATCCTGAGATTGTGGGACATGTGAGCTTGGTCAACTCTCGTTAGGGATGTTTTCTTTATGTGCACTTAACATTTATATAAAGAAAGCTCTTTTTTAAACACGCGATTCTGTGGATTTGTTTCTCTAAAGTTCCCAGACT
The DNA here is from genome assembly GCF_000313985.2 of Echinops telfairi. NCBI lineage: Eukaryota > Metazoa > Chordata > Mammalia > Afrosoricida > Tenrecidae > Echinops > Echinops telfairi. The sequence continues at coordinate 863,900 of NW_022103957.1, read as the reverse complement.
AACACACTCATGTAGCTGTGTGAACCTACCTTCAGTCATGTCTTTAGCCATTTTCACTTCCTGGAGC
>NW_022103957.1:861764-863691 GCF_000313985.2 Echinops telfairi | reverse complement strand
TAACCTGCAGTCCACATAATTTCATCTCTTTTGAGAGGTGGAGGAAGACTCTATGGATTGGTGGCAGACATAGGGATAATGTTGTACTTGTGAGTTTGGCCACTTCTGGGTAGGGATGTTTTTTTGATGTGCACTTAATATTTATATAAAGCTCTCTTTTATACGAGTTTCTGTGGATTTATTTCTTCAAAGTTCCTAGACTAACACATTCACGTAGCTGTGTGAACATCCCTTAAGTCATGTCTTTAGCCATTTTTATTTCCTTGAGCACCACATTTTTCTCTAACCACAACATTGCCAGGTGAGGTTACTTGACTTTCTTTAAAACACTTTATCGGTAAAGATCAGGTGTTTGACCCCAACTTTTCCATGAGGAATTGCTTTTACATCAGTTCAATGGTACTTCAAGTGGTTTCATATATCTTAGCTCCAAACTTATCTCCAGGAGATTCATAAATGTAAAGGAAGAGAGAATCTTTCTGGTGCTTAGTCTGCCTCTACTCAATGGGGCGCCAGTTTCACTTATTTCAGCTCAACCCTTAACTCTTGGACTTGCTTGGATATGAAGGAAAACAGTGAATCCTGCATTTTCTGGGCCGCCCTTCTGCCTTGCCTCACCCACAGATATGTGTCATTTCAAGACTGCCCTTAGCACTCTTGTTTTCTGTGAGCAACAATTATTACCATTTCTCATAATCAAGAGACTATGGGAAACCTTGATTCCTGCAGGTTCCTGTGTGTCCTAATTGCATCAAACAATGGAGCTTTATGTATCCTCCTGTATTTCACAGCAAGCTTTGCTCACTGAGGTAGTTAGCTTATCGTCCCAACCTGGCTGATAAACGGTGGTGGGGTTAATTGAAGCGTGGAGGCATACTTGGCTCGGTGAGCCTCGCCTTTAGAGTTCCAGGGTCTTTTGCTTTGTCAATGTCAGTCCAGGGTAAAGCTGCCTTGACGAGGTAACTGCTTTTGCTTCCAAGGCCCACTTCCTGCAAGATATTCCTGAGCAGAAGCCACAACATCTACTGTGATAAAGTCCTGGGTGCTGAAGCAGCCGTGTAGAGACCCTTGCCAATACTGAGATGATTATCTCTTTCATTGACTCTTCTTTCCCCCTGCATTTGGCATAATGTCGTTATTTTTGAGAGATGGAGGAACACTTTCTGGATTGTTGGCGGACATATCGGAAAATGCTGGACTTGTGAGCTTGGGCAGTTATGGGTAGGATTTTTTCTTGATGTGCACTTTACATTGATATATAACTCTTTTATACACGTGTTTCTGTGGATTTGTTTATCCAAAGTTCCCAGACTAACACACTCACCCACTCACACACTGCACGAACCTCCCTGCAGTCATGTCTTTAGGATTTTTACTTCCTTGAGCTCCACATTTTTCTCTTCCCACCACACTTCCAGGTGAGAATACTTGACTTCCATTAAAACACTTTATCAGGAAAGGTCAGGTGTTTCACCACAACTTTTCCAGGAGGAATTGCTTCTACATCAGTTCAATTGTGCTTCAAGCGATTTCTCGTATCTTATCTCAGAACTTATCTCCAGGAGATTCATGCATATAAAGGAAGAGAGAATCCTTCTGGTGTTTAGCCTGCTCTACTCAATTGGGCCACAAACGGATCCACTTAACTCAAACTTTACCTCCTGGACTTGCTTGGATGTGAAGGAAAGCAGTGAATCCTGCTTTTCCTGGGCTTCCCTTCTGTGTTGCCTCACCCAGAGATACATTTGTCATTTCAAGATTACTCCCAGAACTTCCTTTTTCTGTGGGCAACAAGCATTGCCATTGCCCTTAATCATTAGGATATGGGAAACCTTGAATCCTGCAGTTTCCTGTGCATCCTAATTACATTAAACAATGGAGCTTTATGTATCTTCCTGTGTTTCACAACAAGATTTGCTCACTGAGG